>NC_083472.1:5515000-5862500 GCF_030014155.1 Tachysurus vachellii | reverse complement strand
CTCTAGATAATTTAGAGTTCTCCAGAATTATCAGTTTTACAGCTTCTGTAGGGTTCTCCAGTCTCCTCCAGGTTCTCTAGCTTCCTCAGTGTTCCCAAATTTCCTCAGGTTTTCCAGCTTCCTTAGTGTTCCCAGCTTCATCAGGGTTTTTCTAGCTTCCTCAGGGTTCCCCAAGTTTCTTCATGGATCTCCCACTTTCTCAGGGTACCTTCAGCTTCCTCAGGGTACTTTCAGCTTCCTCAGGGTTCTCCGGCTTCTTCCTGGTTCATTTAAAAAAAATGGTAAGATCTGCAACTGCAAAATTGTGACATCCTGGAGGGACTGAATGAAGAAATGAAGGAAGGATGAAAGGATGGTGGCTTTTTTTGGAATTAACCGTTTTTTGGTTTGTTTTAAGACCCCACACATATGCACACACACACGCACACACACACACACACACACACACACACACACACACACACCTATATACATGCACTTTTACAAACCAGACCAGAAGAGTTGCTTTAAAAAAGAATTAAACTGACAAACATTTGTTAGGGAAAAAAAAAGGTAGCGCGTCTTACAGACTGATCTTTACTTTCTAGAGCAGCGGGAGTGTGAGCGCGGCTAAAAATTGATGCCATCAAGTAGTCCAAAACATACATGACATCCAGCACCCAGCAGAGACGACAGAGCTGCTGTTTTGCGCAAGTCTTTCTGGCACAGTTTTTCCCGACGCCTCCTGCTGCTCGGCACAGATGAGTTCTCAGTGGTGCAACAAATTAAGTTCCTATAAAATAAAGCGCTTTGATACGTGCTTAAACAGGAGTCGGTGTGCTGGAGCGAAGAAGTATAATCATTTCCATACAACCTTTCTGTCTCTAAAGTGCACTGTGAATGCCATCTATCAAGATTGGCAATGAGCAGCTAGCGGAGTAGGAGACGCACAACGCTTGTTTTTTACGGATTAATAACCTTCTAGTGCTGCTCTGATGCTTCAAGATTACCGACACGGCATCAATGTAGGCTTATGAGATTCCATTATACAAACATAAATGAGGAAGGACAACAGCAATGGTTTCAGGGCTGTGGTTTATAAAACGATGTGATTATCAGGTTGTCGTGCTGTCGGATTTGCAGTGGACCATAAAGAACAGTGTGAAGGAGCGTTCGCATATGCAGCAACTCGCAGCTACAAAGTGAGCGTAGATCATTGGCTTTTAACAAGACAACACCAATGGTGACTAGATTTGGGAGTGTCCACTGAAGTGACAATGTTCAAATTATGCAAATATGAAGCGACCACCAATGGGAGTGAAGACCGATTCTTCAGCAAATGTGATCTGTGGCAAAGAGCACACACTGCTTCTGCTTCATCTCAGATGATATAATACATATATATATATATATATATATATATATATATATATATATATATATATATATATATATATATATATAATTCTTAACACAATAGATAGATAGATAGATAGATAGATAGATAGATAGATAGATAGATAGATAGATAGATGCCTTTATTTTGTCACATATGCATTACAGCACAAAGAAATTCCCTTCTTCAGAAATATCCCAGCTTAGGAAATAAGCAGAGGGTTAAGGGCCTTGCTCAAGGGCCCAACTGTGGCAGCTTGGCAGTTCTGGTTCTTGAATCCCCTGACCTACTGATCAGTGACCCAGTGCCGAAATAAAAGTAAATCACACACCATGACCTGACGTCTGACCGCTGGAACACAAGTAAATTTCATATCTAGTTGAAATCCTCCCGGTCTGGTCAACAGCATTCAGAACTATTACAGATGCACAATAACACTTTGTAGAACATGCTGATTAAAACCTCAGCCACTACAGAGCTATAGAAGAGCACTTATGATGCGTTTTAGGGAACCAAGTTCATGTTCCCCACCCAGCGCTGTACAATTTTCTTTGTTGGAAGCTAATCATTTGTACGGGCGCCTTGACAGTCCCTCTCGATCGCTGTGCTTTGTATTGATTTCTTAGAGAAACTGCAATTTGTAATTACACCAAAATGCATTAAAGGTCTTTAGCCAATAACGCTCAGCAGCTATAAAACGCGGCTGGTATCAATAGCCCTGTGTCGTCTGTCAGCACGGAGCACACTGTATCGACGCTTCTGGTATGCTCTGGTTCTCACAACAGTTGGCTTGACAGAACGATCAACAGTTTGTAAGGTTCTCAGTGTGCTAATCACCTGAAGTAGCAGAACTGACACGCACGAATCCACAGAGTCGCTCAAGCTCCCCTAGTCATCTTCATTTACCGAGTCAATCCAAGGCACCCCGGCTAATTTGTCAGGTTTCTTCGTTTTGCTTGGAGAAAGGCAAAGCCAACACATTGCAAATTGCTCTGTGACAACTGGATCAGTCATTAGAACAAATAGTTATGGACTGGAGTTGTATTTATGTTCACGGAAAGCTGCTGGAAAAGTCGGAAAGGAATTGAGCGCTGATTTTTCTTTCACACTCTGTACCGAGTCAATGAGGATTCCTGTAAGTTTTAAAAATGTCAACGCATCAGCATCAGTCTTCTCTCTGAAACTTTGTTAATAACCAAAAAAAGGAAAGCGTGATTATTTTGAAAAATTGTTGTCGATATAATCTACTGTAAGAGTAATTAACGTTTCAGGAACAGTAATTAATGTTTTACTGTGTGAACGAACAAGTCGAACACAAAAATAATATTCGCTGCTAAAAAATATTTCTGCTTCCACATGAATAATTGAATACAAATGACAGATATAAAACTGTGTGCTTGGAAAAACATATAATTAACCCGATGATTCTGCATCATGACATGACATTCAGATCAACACCTGGGCAGGGCAGAGCAGAAAGAAAACATTTCTTCATTCAAAATAAATACAGGTTACAAAGAAGGAACCCAAAAACGCGTAAACTCTCTGTACGGAACTGACTATAAATTTTCTCATCCAGTAACACGGACATAATCACTGACAATAGTTCAGACTACTTAAGACTTAAGTTTACATTAAAACACGTGTTTTAAAAACACTATAGTTAGCAACAGTTAGCACAAAAGTTAGCTACCGATAGCTACAGCTTACAACTTTTTTTGGTGATTATAGTAATGTTTGTTTTTAGTATATTTATTCTCAAGGATCAGAGCCTTTTAATCACACGGGGCTTTGCCATTCCTCAGCAACTGACAACAATATATATTCATACATAAAAAAACACTCTTTACATTATAAATAAATAGTTTACTATTTCTTATCTCTCATTCAAACCCTAGATTTTTGGTTTGTGTAGTAAGTAGCTTCATTTGCGTTAATAAATGCACTGATTCTTGAGGGAAAAACAGTACAAAAAGATTAACTGTATCTTATACTATACGTGATTTTTTTCTGAGTATTAAATTAAAGTATAAATACTCACGTATCACGTATAAATACTCACGTATCACGTATAAATACTCACGTATCAAATACTCACGTAAAAAATCACGTATAGTATAAGATACAGTTAATCTTTTTGTACTGTTTTTCCCTCAAGAATCAGTGCATTTATTAACTGATTAATTTATTAATCTGATTAATTTATTAATTTATTATAAAGTGAATTGAGATCTTTAAGATCTCAATTCACTTTTATTTTTAAAAGGCTTTTAACAAAGTAGCTTTAGAGAAATCTTAAAATTCAGGATATATGTTAGAAATTGTAGAGGTGACAGTGACGAGGAAAAACTACATGAGGAAGAAACCCAGCTCAAAAAAAGCGTGTGATTATAAATCATTTTACTTCTATAACTGTGTAATATATAGGCAAAAAGTGCAATTGTGTCACCAGGACATTAGCAGAAAGCGGTTTTAACACTGACACGGAGGATACAAACAAAGAAAGAAAGCGAGGAAAGGTTTACGATAAGGCAAGAAGTAGGACGTGTTAATATAGGATCAGCTTTCCAGTGCTGGAGAGAACTGAAGGAGCAGGAAGTTGGTCACATATTCACAGATTGGAGTTTCCTGAGTCAATAACTCCTGAGCTAAACGCTGTTACTACACAAATAACACCTCTTTTCTATCGTAGTAATGTAGAGACGCAGCTACAACCACGTTTTGTGTAGTAACAGCGTTTAGCTCAGGAGTTATTGACTCAGGAAACTCCAATCTGTGAATTTTTTCCTTCTCGATAGGTGAGTAACGTTGGTTTTGCTTTGTTACACAGAACTAATATATGTCTTTGTCCTTTACATGATTATGCTTGTGTGTCATTTTTGCTTGTTTGTTTATCTGCAATCGTATTGTTCTTCCCTTCAGCTATGATAAAGACACATTTCTTTCCATTAGTTGCCTGGGTTACATATGTATGTGTGGGCGGAGCTATCAATACAGGGGTGGGACCCATTTGGGTTAGGGGCGTGTTTGTTTTGGTGATTTCAAATGTCAACATTGGCTTTCAAACAACGGAGACCCCACCTTTAATTCTGTCTGACGTTATCAGTTGCTCACTGATGAATACCTGAGTGAAAATCTGTTTAGTGTTCAATTGCAGTCGTGAAGCCATCTCCATGGTGTCCAAGTCATGCTATTCACAGTAATCCCATATATCTCTAATCTGTCCATCCCCAGTAGTCTCACGTCTTTCATCCAGCCAATGACTGTATGCTAAATATCAGTCGAATCGAATGGGCTCAGTTTAGTGCGCGATCATTTCAGTTTAGCATCCAGTTCACCACTATTAAGAATTCATCATCTGTGGTGACCTTCTCATGCTACACAATGTAGTTTATCCACCATCCACCAGGCACCAGCATGCAGTGAGGATAAGTGCTCCTGGCACTAGCAGAGTGAAATGTTCATTAGGCTGGAGTAAACAGACTCGTTTAAAATTGTACATTTCAGATTTAAAAATCGTGAACTCCATCTAATTTGAAAAAGCACGCTAATATACAGTAAGTTTAGCTATTCTGTTTGCATTAAATGGCTAGATTTTATTAGCTTATTTTTTAACATCTTTAGCATCATTTTTAACATTATAATATTGTAGTATATTCAAAAGTAGCAACTGATTTATTCAAGTCCATTTTTCCTGGAGTTAGATTTTGGTACATTATCTAGACTTGGGTATAAATTCAGTACTTTGCATGTTACCCCTGACTTTTATGTAAAAATAAAAGACTTAAAAACATATTTCACAATTTAAATGTGTTGAATAATCACAACAAAATCATATACAGCAGATATAAAGTCTACATACCATCTATTCATCGATGTAAAAAAATTTAATCAAGATAAATAAGATCAGCTCTGCTGCATTTCCACCTATAATGTAATACAGCAACAATCAAAATTCAATGAAAACCTATTAGGGAGGCTGCTGGTGACACTGAAGGAGCTGCAGGGATATCTGCAAAGTACTGATCACTCCCTGCATGTGACAGTCTCTAGTATTCTTTACATGTCCGCAAAAATGCTGCAGGAGAGCTAGGGGTGAGAACTTCAAAACCAAACAAACTCTCCTGCCCGATTCGTTTTAAACCGTGAGGTAACAGGTTATGGTCTGATGAGACCAATAGAAAACTTTCTTTTGGGAATAACAAAAATAAACGTCTGTGGTAAAAGCAAGACAGCAACCAAAAGAACACCACACCGACAGTGAAGCATGGTGTTGGCAGCATGATGCTACGTGGCAGCAGCTTTTCTGCTGGAACTGGGGCTCGATCATGGATCGCTTCAAATATCAATCTATTTATATATTTGGACAGAACCTGGACACCTCTGTTAGAGTGAAGATAAATAAATAAATAGACCCACAATAGCACAAATCCAAGCTTTTGGAAATATTTTTTAATGGTCCAGTGAGAGCCCAGATCTATATGCTTTTAAAAACCGGAATGATCTGAAGACACAAGAGATCCTCTTGCAATTTGAAAGATAGGGAGGATGAGTGGGGTAAAATTTGCCAAATCCAGAAGGTGTTAATGAAAAAGACGAGACTGAGTGCTGTATTACAAGCAAAAGGTGCTTTAACAATGGAATAGTTAAGGGATGTGCAAACTTACTGTATGCAACCAGCTTATTGTACTTTTTTTATTTGTTTGCCTAAAATTTTTTATTTGTTTTTGTCCTTTTGGAAAAATGGAAACAGAACTGACATGACTTATCTTGACTCGTCTCTCTCTTTTTTTTTTTTTTTTTACATCACAAGGCCCTGCAATTTGAGCAGAGGCGTGTAGAGGTTTTATATCCACTGTAATCGATTACCATCACACCCTGATGCATTGCGCAATTCAACATTTCATACTCTAGTGCTTTATCAGGTGTGTGTAAAGCTCTACAATGCAGCGTTGCACCGTAACGATGTTATACAAGCCGACATGCAATTAAGCAAAACTCCAAATCGTGCTGCGGGGACGTGCAGATTGGACACTGCCACTGACTAACATTTGAATGCAGAATTAAGACTCGCTGATTACTTGGCAGACAAAATTTTCTGGCTTCGTGCTCATACTAGCAACAGTTCCATTATAAAGAGGGAAAAAGTGAGATAATGGGGCTTAGAGAAAGCGTGTGCATGTGTTATCTTTATGTATTTTTTTTTTAAATGAAGAAAAGAAACCTAAGGCACTAATTAACCCCAATTTCAGCTAAAATGTAATTAAGTGCACCTCCGTGTCCTTAAGAGATTATGCAGCATTTTTCCTAACTGGCTGTTAGTCTGAGTAATATTCATGCTCCAGTTCAGAAAGAGCTGCTCTGAATGACTGCTTCTGATCAGTGGAGTTTGTCCTGCGTTTAGAAATCAGCTTTACTGAGATAGCATTAACGGTGTGAGCAGATAGATGAAGCGATAGAGAAATGAAGGGAAGAAAGGAAGAGAGAGAGAGAGCGAGCGAGAGAGAGGCGATGAATGAAGTGAATAAGCTGCAGACGTCCTGCAGTAAAGATGCAGGAGGACGTTCTCGCTTCGCCTCAACAGGTTACCTTAGCAACAGCATGCTGACCAAATGCAGGCTATCAGCCTGAAATGCTGGTAGACAGCTTTAGTGCACACACACCACTTATTAGAGACACTACAATTGCAGGAGATTTCTATCTGCTTGATGTTCATACCAGTGGACGTCCACTCTGCCACACAGAGATCCACCATCTCATACTGCTGTATATTCATTTCCCTGTATGCCTTAGGATTATAGTCAGAACTGCATGAGATATTCTGTGAACCCAAAAAAAAATTACGGTGGCTCATGGTACAGATGCAACAGTGGCGGTTATTAACTGATGTGGATGTAGAGAAGTATTTCAATGGACCGAGGAGAATACTGAAGGAGAATCAAAAATTTGTAAAGAATTATACTATCACAGCCTAATATAAAGGTGATCTACAGCTTCCTGTGTACTCACTAGTAATGTATAGTTTCCTGAAGTTACTGGAAAAGCGTGAGCCTCTGCAGAATCTGGGGGAAATAAAACCCTCACAGCTCATTTTTCTCAGCTCCATTTAGAAGCAGGCTAAAGCTACCTGGGGGGTGACCTCCTCATTGCCTCGGGCTCTAGCGTAATCCTGGTGTTTACTGCTGGCTCTCTATGCGGCAGTCGGCAGCAGCCTCCTCTGATCCCTGTCTCACACTGCGTTAGTCTAAAGACGCATGGAAATGTGACGCACGTTCGGTGGAAGGCAGATCGACTCGTGTCACAAGCGCCGGATCTCGTGAGGCAAAGCGTGAATAATAAAACAGTTGTGTAAGCGCTTATGTAAATCTTCTGATCACAGGTGTACATCCCTGGCATTGTGTGAGTTTGAGTGATACACTAACATGAAGGATGGGACATGTGAAACTGATAGAGAATTTCACACAAGCAGAACCGGTGTTGTCGCCTGGGTAGGCGTCCAGTTGCCATGACTTACTACAGAATCAAAAACCATCATGAAATGAACGAGGTCTAGCTGTCAAGGCGAGCGTTCAATTTATTCTATACAACACAATCTTAAAGTTAACAGCATCCTGCCACACAAAATGCAAATTAATATAAGTGTACTTATATTTATAATCATTCATACAGTCATACAGTATAGCTACATAAAGCTACGTCTACTGATTGTTTTTACTCAGCTAGGAATTTCAGTCTTTAACGACAAAGGGCTTTACGTTACAGCAGCCATGCATGACTAATAAACAATATATTTATTTATTCTGCCAAATTCAGATCATGTGAACTCTGTGTGTTTTGATTGTATATTTGACCGTAAACAACGTGTTAGAACGAATGAAAGGAGGAAAGTAGGGAAGAAAGGAAGGAACGCAAAAGAAACGAAGGAAAGGAAGAACAAAGCATGGAAATAAGGAAGGAAGAAAGTAGCTGAAGAAAAGCGAGCCTGGATAGAAAAATCAGGAACCAAAGTTTTTGATTGAAGGAAAGAAATAGTAAAGGAAGAATGGAAATAAGGAAGAAAAAGTATTAAGTATTAAAGTATTAAAAGGAAAAATGCCTTTTAAAAAGGTAGGAACGAATGGAAGGAATGAATGGAAGGAAGGAAGGAAGCAAAAGATGAAAAGATGAAATGAAGAAAAGCGGAGAGTAAAAAATTATGGAAGGAGTAAGTTAACGACTCAATGAGTCCTCTAATGAAGTATTAAGCAGTTATTAACAGCTAAAGTCTCAGTCGCTCTTCCTGTCAGTTATTAATCTGATCAGATGAACAGATCTGTTTCGGTTCACACTCAGACTTCTGCTCGGTGTGAAGTAGCTTAATAAATACGATCAGGTCAGAACGTGAAGGAAATACATGCGCATAAAAACACACACATTTCTGCACATCCTGGTCAAATAATCAAATGGAACAGAATTTTGTTTTTTTGTTTTGTTTCGTTTCTTGTTTGTGAGGTGAATAAATACCCACATGCTCACAGCAACAAGGAACTGATCCGAAATGTCTGGGTTTTGATTCAGCTCATTTACATCTGGTTTAAATAAAAACATGGGAATAATGTAAAGGTGTTTTTATTTGGTGTGTGTGTGTGTGTGTAACACTGACCATGCTGTCAGAAGGACTCCATGGACCAACATTCCTGCAGATACTGTATTTCAGCGCTAATTGTAATTCATGGTATCGTAGACGTGTTGAGTTACTGACAGGAAATGGGTTTAGTGTGTGTTGGTTGAAGGCCTTATTTTTTGTCTAAAGTTTTTTTTTCTCGCTCGCTCGCCTGCATGTGCATGCATGTGTCCTCTTTCGGTTGGCAGCACTCCTTGCTAAAAATATGCTCTCGCACTTCGCCTCAAGAATTTCTCTCTGGAAAGCTGTTGTATGATAGCAACCTATACGCTAAATCTCTACCTCTAACTTCCTGTCTGTGTAAGTATTTCATTTAAGCCCAGGTCATTTAACATTATTAAAACAATACTTTAGAATGCTGATAAAATACAAGAGTTTAAAATCTCCTTACATTTATTCCCTTATCCAGAGCGACACAGATTTAATCTCATTTTTATACAACTGGGCAGTTGAGGGTTAAGGGCCTTGATCAGGGGCCCAGTAGCGGCAGCTTGGTAGACACGGGATTCAAACTCACAACCTTCCGATCATCAGTAATCCAACACCTTAACCACCGAGGTACCAAATCCCCTTATATGGTTTTTTTTTTTTTTTTTTTACAGCATTTGGCAGACGCCCTTATCCAGAGCGACGTACATAAGTGCTTAAATCTCTAACATTGAATACATTAATGCTGGCTCACTAAGTTACATACTTAAGATACCATGAGTTTAAAACATTTGTTCAAAGTTAGAATGAAAAAGTGTCAAAGGTGATTTTTTTTTTTTTTTTTTTTTTTTTAAATGCGAAAGATAAAGAAAGAAGTGCTAGTTGAAGTGTTTCCTGAATAAGTAGGTCTTCAACCGCCGCTTGAAAATATCCAGTGACTCAGCTGTCCAGACCTCTAGGGGAAGTTCGTTCCACCACCTTGGTGCCAGTACAGAGAAGAGTCTTGTAGTATACTTGCCTCTTACCCTGAGAGATGGTGGAACCAGTCGAGCAGTGCTGGTAGATCGGAGGGTGCGGGGTGCAGTGTGAGGAGTGATGAGGGCTTTGAGGTAAGAGGGAGCTGGTCCATTTTTGGCTTTGTAGGCCAGCATCAGTGTTTTGAATCTGATGTGATTCAAAACATCAGGAGTTAACTTACTCCTTGAATCTGATGAACCCAGTGGAGGGATCGCAGCAGCGGGGTGGTATGAGAGAACTTTGGCAGGTTGAAAACAAGCCGGGCAGCTGCATTTTGGATCATTTGCAGAGGACGGATTGCGTTCATAGGTAGACCTGCCAGCAGTGCGTTGCAGTAATCCAGTCTAGAAATGACAAGAGACTGAACAAGTACCTGAGCAGCCTGTGTGGACAGAAATGGTCGAATCCTTCTAATGTTGTAGAGAAGGAACCGACATGAGCGAGTCACATTAGCAACATGAGAGGAAAAGGACAGTTGATTGTCCATGGTTACCCCAAGGTTGCGAGCTGTGGCTGAAGGGGAGATCAGATCGTTGTGCAAGGATATAGCAAGATCATGACCTGGGGATGAATCACCTGGGATTAAGAGCAGCTCAGTTTTGCTAGGATTAAGCTTTAACTGATGTTCACTATGTTTGTGATATGTGTTAAGTGTAGCGGTTATACTTCATGTACCTACTTCATATACATTTTAGGGCAACTTTGAATGGATTTTTCTTCTTAGACTAATAGAGGGAGGTCTTTTGAGCTAAATTAATCTCACATAGAGAAAATCTGCAATTACACCAAGCTTCACAAATATAGAAATGAGAACTTTTTGTTGGCAAAAACTGAATAATTAATTGTATTGTTCTGTCAGTTGGAACAAAATTACAAAAGAGGTTAAAAAAGTTTTCTGCCACATCTGATATATAGCAGTGTTTCTGTTCTTTTGATTAGTCTCCTTTTTAAATTCAACTTAAAACAAACCTTCTTCATTTTAACTTAAAAATTGTTCATTGAAACGAACGACGGCAGCGTCGGCACAATGAAGCAGGATCAGAAAAACACAGTGTTTTAAACGGACCATTCAATGCTATTTGGCAGCCATTAAGTCCTGCTGCATGAGTACAAAGAACGACTAATGGCACGATTACACAGGCTGAGGAGTCAAAGCATCAAAGACAGGACGAGATAAAATGGAGCAATTTGTCATTCCCATAACAAGCGATCATGCTGTGGAATACAACCTAGAGTGAAATTCTGGCACACACACACACACACATATATGCACACAGACACTCACACACACGCACAATAACAGCTGTTGTGCAGGTTATATCTTATGTCACAATCTGGTTCCTACATTTCCAGTGTTTCACATTTCTAAAGAAACAGTTTACAGATCATTTGGCTTTTTTGTTTCATTACTCTTGAAGGAAGGTATAAAAACATTTACAACAAAACTGACGAATCATAACAAAACACGGTCTCAAAACACAATGTAACACAATGCCACTGGATCTGTTATCTGAATCCAAATATAAACTGCAAGTGGGTGTGGCTTAAACCATGTATTTCATTTATTTATGAATCCTTCAGCTACGAAAGCTACGTGTGTCTTTTTCGGTCGTGTGAGCTTCACTTCTCAGCTCTGTGATAAAGATTGCATGACATTTGAGTCGCACTCTTCTAGTTTTTTAACTCGACGAACAGAGCGCCTCATATTCATCTTTATTTTTCTAAAGTGTTTTCATCTTCAGTTACTGCAGATCAACAACATCTAATATGAAGAGCTAAAAACAACAAACAAACAAACATCCAGACAGAGAAACACTCAACCAAAGATTCCTCAAAGCCTCTCAGAAACACAGAGCTTCGTTACGGCCCCATACGGAGCTCAGAAGGCTTCGATTCTGGCGAGATCTCGTCTCGTCCCGCGAAGCTTCTTAAAAGGAGTGTGAGCTGCTGCTGACGGCTAATCGCAGGCAACTCAATCCAACACGAATAACATTCTGATGTGTACACATCAAACACGCCTGGAAAACAAGAAGGAAGAAAGATTTTATGAATATTCAGCTTTCTTTCACGGCGCGGATGGGACAGTTCTTGAAGTTTGTTCTCCGTGACGTCTCGTTAAGCATAAAATGTTGACAAAATGTTAGTGATTACAAGGAGGAGGAGGAGGAGGAGGAGGAGGAGGAGGAGGAGGGGGAAAAAAGCATCTTGGTGTTGCAACATCTGTGATGACAATTTATGATCAAGGACACAAAGTGTGCGCTTGGGAGAGAACTCAGTGTGGTGTTGAATTTGTTTTTCTCTTTGCCACAAGCAAGAAATCAGGAACAAATGCAGAAAGGATAAAATTCTTCGAAAACTTACAGACGTGTGTTTTAATGAACTAGTCAAAGATTACCCTGTGGACTGAAAGATTTGCCTTTAAAATGAGCGCCCATAATATATTAGTCTATTTTCCTAAGTATGTGACAAACAGAATTCATTTTTGAGTCTATGGATTTCTCTGGTTGCGAACAAGCGAATGTCTTTATTTTATTTATTTATTCATTTCAATTATGCTGAGAATTAATTCAGCAATACGAGCAAACACTCAGGTACGGCTTCTGCTTGTTTGTGCAGTGGTGTATTAACAGCAAATGACTAACCTTTGGCAGTAACATACACATCACTTCCAGTTTTCATGACTAGAACTAATTGGACATTTGGCTGTTCAGTTGTTTCTTCACCAGCTGTTTGTTACTGCATCGTTAATTCATGCACAAGGGAGCTAATGAAAGACGGAGCAGGATTTAGATGTAGACGTGGCTCTTGCATTTTGAATCCGTTACCATCACCGTTTCGCATGAGAACCAAACAAGAGACAAAGCAGTAAAGCAGGTCAACATGAGAATGAGGAGTCCGTCCAGTGCTCATAACTGACTGATCCTCTGTTAAAGGCGCACAGATCAACATTTTTATTATTCTCACGTTTACAGATATCACAGACATATCTTGAGAACATGACGAAATGGTGATGCTTGTTGTTTAAACAAGCTCTATCATCAAGAGCAAACTAAGTCCCATCTTAGACTAATTATATAAACAACCTAATTAGTCTGGACTGAGATAAAATGTTTAAATAAGATGTTTAGTCTAATTTTAGGCAAGTGGTTTAAATAAATATGTTTCAATCTCATGTTAGAGAAGCTGTTTAATCAAGTTGTTTACTCTTGTATCGCTGAATATACTCTCATCTCAGACATGTATAAACAAGTTGTTTATTCTCATCTCAGACATGTATAAACAAGTTGTTTATTCTCATCTCAGACATGTATAAACAAGTTGTTTACTCTCATCTCAGACATGTATAAACAAGTTGTTTACTCTCATCTCAGACATGTATAAACAAGTTGTTTACTCTCATCTCAGACATGTTTAAACAAGTTGTTTATTCTCATCTCAGACATGTATAAACAAGTTGTTTATTCTCATCACAGACATGTATAAACAAGTTGCTTATTCTCATCACAGACAGGTATAAACAAGTTGTTTATTCTCATCTCAGACATGTATAAACAAGTTGTTTATTCTCATCTCAGACATGTATAAACAAGTTGTTTATTCTCATCTCGGACATGTATAAACAAGTTGTTTATTCTCATCTCAGACATGTATAAACAAGTTGTTTACTCTCATCTCAGACATGTTTAAACAAGTTGTTTATTCTCATCTCAGACATGTATAAACAAGTTGCTTATTCTCATCTCAGACATGTATAAACAAGTTGTTTACTCTCATCTCAGACATGTTTAAACAAGTTGTTTATTCTCATCTCAGACATGTATAAACAAGTTGTTTATTCTCATCACAGACATGTATAGACAAGTTGCTTATTCTCATCACAGACAGGTATAAACAAGTTGTTTATTCTCATCTCAGACATGTATAAACAAGTTGTTTATTCTCATCTCAGACATGTATAAACAAGTTGTTTATTCTCATCTCGGACATGTATAAACAAGTTGTTTATTCTCATCTCAGACATGTATAAACAAGTTGTTTACTCTCATCTCAGACATGTTTAAACAAGTTGTTTATTCTCATCTCAGACATGTATAAACAAGTTGCTTATTCTCATCTCAGACATGTATAAACAAGTTGTTTACTCTCATCTCAGACATGTATAAACAAGTTGTTTACTCTCATCTCAGACATGTTTAAACAAGTTCTTTATTCTCATCTCAGACATGAATAAACAAGTTGTTTATTCTCATCACAGACATGTATAAACAAGTTGTTTATTCTCATCACAGACAGGTATAAACAAGTTGTTTATTCTCATCTCAGACATGTATAAACAAGTTGTTTACTCTCATCTCAGACATGTTTAAACCAGTTGTTTACTCTAATCTCAGACGTATAAACAAGTTGTTTACTCTCGTCTTAGACATGTTTAAACAAGTTGTTTATTCTCATCTCAGACATGTATAAACAAGTTGTTTATTCTCATCACGGACATGTTTAAACAAGTTGTTTATTCTCATCTCAGACATGTTTAAACAAGTTGTTTATTCTCATCACGGACAGGTATAAACAAGTTTATTCTCATCTCAGACATGTATAAACAAGTTGTTTACTCTCATCTCAGACATGTATAAACAAGTTGTTTACTCTCGTCTTAGACATGTTTAAACAAGTTGTTTATTTTTTTATCTCATATATGTTCAAACAAGTTGTTTAATCTCATCTTTGATATTTATAAACAAGTTGTTTACTCTCGCCTTTGACGTGCTTATACACATCGTTTTCTCTCATCTTAGACATGTTATAAACAAGTTGTTTACTCTCATTTAAGACATGTTTAAACAATTTGTTTATTCTCATCTTAGAGATTCATTCATTCATTCATTCATTCATTTTCTACCGCTTATCCAAACTACTTCGGGTCACGGGGAGCCTGTGCCTATCTCAGGCGTCATTGGGCATCAAGGCAGGATACACCCTGGACGGAGTGCCAACCCATCGCAGGGCACACACACACACACTCATTCACTCACGCAATCACACACTAGGGACAATTTTCCAGAGATGCCAATCAAACTACCATGCATGTCTTTGGACCGGGGGAGGAAACCGGAGTACCCGGAGGAAACCCCCGAGGCACGGGGAGAACATGCAAACTCCACACACACAAGGTGGAGGCGGGAATCGAACCCCGACCCTGGAGGTGTGAGACGAACGTGCTAACCACTAAGTCACCGTGCCCCCCCATCTTAGACATGTTTCATTAATTTTTAATTTAACTAGTCTCCTCTTAGACAAGTTTAAACTTATTGTTTACAAGTTGTATAATATTGTATTTTGATAGTTTTTTTATTTATTTATTCCCCTCTTAACAAGTCATTAAACAAGGTCTAGTTTTAGTCTAACTTTAGAAAAGTGTTTTAAATATGTTTTCAGTCTCATGTTAAGGAAGCTGTTTGAACAAGTTGTGTTGTTTCAGACACGTTGTTTAAACAATTTATTTATTCCTGGCTGAGACAAGTTGTTTAACCTCCTGAGACCCGTATGCTACTGTTGTGTACATTACAATTTCTACTGACTGTTTCTCTTAATTCATAGCTGATAACTATAAATTTAATCAGTGTATTCAAGGAAGCAGTTTCGCAAAAGAATTATACCTATCAGTCCTCATATAAGGTTGGTACAATAAATATATAGACAATGAAGTTGAGAGAAAATGTTATGTCCTCATATGAGGACATTCGGGTCTCAAGAGGTTAAGCAAGCTGTGTCATCTTATACAAGGTGTTTAGTCTCATCAAGCAAGCTGTCTCTAACTTCTCTTATTTAATTTTTTTAGTCTTGTAAAGTAAAAGTCTGATTTTAGAGACAACTGTAGGTCAGGTTACCGCAGTTCATAATCTCCACTGAAGAATACACCGAAGCATGCACACACACGTAAAGTACCCAGAAATACAATCATCAGAACACACTCGCTGCCCTGCTCACATACCCCAAGCTCATTTACAACCACATTATTAATTGTACACCTGACTATACCAAGCCTGCTGTTATTGCTTGATTTCCTGGTTTGACCTGCCTTTTTTTCTCCACTCACGTCTCTTGCCTCTGCCTTGTTAAGTCTGTTTGCTCTCCTGAACAGTGCCTGTTTTTAACCATGACCCGTGACATTAAAGTTGTTTACCTACATCTGCAAGGATCTTCGATTCCATTATATGACAGAATACTTGGTAAATGAGATGAACATGAAGTGCAACAAATATTTTTGCATTTTTTTTTTTTTTTTTTAGCACATTTGACCTCATAGAGTTTACAAGAAGATGCAGGATCGCCTTACAGAAGAACATCATACAGGCCAGGATAAACCAGAGAAACACTGTAAAATATTATTCTTTGACTCACACTGCATCTTCAAGGTCTACACGCTGAATATGAAACATGACACCACCAGACAGGTCTGTCTATCTATCGATAATGAATAATAGTTAAAAGTCAGGAAAGGAGAATCTAGCGGAATGAGGGCCAGGGCCAGGGCTGGGGTAGATTACAAAAACTAAACAAAAAAACTCTCACACTGCATGGCAGGCAATTAAATTCCTACCATGTCAGAAATGGATTCATTTTTCCATTTGGAGATGTTTGGACAGTTAATCAGGCATCACTGACTAACCCCAAGCCCATCTCCAATCCAAACTCATCTTCCCACGTCCATCCTCTGCTGAAATTCACCTAATTCCCAGGACTGACTGTTGACACCCAAATCAGGTTTGGAAATAGATTACGTCATACATTATACATCATGTGCCTGTCATTATAGGATCCTCAAGGGTTTGCAAGATGCTAGTTAAAAGTTCTATCTTCCTTGAAATTCTTTTACAAAATCTAAATTTTACAGATTCACACACGAGAATTCCATGAGAATTAAAGCCCATCATTTTTTAGCAAAGTGTTAATGCACGAAACATCTGAAACATCCATAACATCTCATTTCCCTCGAAACTCTGTAGCTCAGACGTTAGGCTCGGCTGTATACTGATGTTGACTGAGGATGACAGCCGCAGGATGAATTTCTTAAGTGAACAGAGAGATTTCTAACCGTTAAGATTCATTCGAACTCTGGACAGCAATTCATCTTGCGTCTGGACATACCGCCAAAACAACTAGAAAGGTTTTCAGGTAGAGAAAGTGAAAGGTTCCTGACTGGCTGAATCAATCATGCGACCTGAACCACATCAAGCTGTGTTTCACTTGAAGATATTGAAGACGTGACCTGAGGGGAAGGGACTTTTTGTTTGAGTGTCATCACCGGACCGAATGAGCAGGGATAAAAGCTACGTGTGTAAAATTTCACGACAGCCAACATGGATTTGTATGGATGCAGATTTACTGTGAATCGCTTCCTCAGTTTTGTCTAAGTTGGATGTGTATATTTTTCATCTAATCTGATAATATGGATTCGATACAGATTATGAAGCGTCATCTTTTCTTTCTAACATAATTATTTCTTATAATATTTTCACAAGATACCAGCTGAGATAACTGACCTAATACCGAGATAATGAAGTTATGAAAAAATGGATCTGATGCCATCACGGTCAGAGAGAATGAGCAATTCATCAGCAAGAATGAGAATCTCTCCATAGCACTTCTCTTTTACCTTTATCTGGATCAAGCAAATAAAGTGTGGGAAAAAATCTGCTCTTGAGATGGTAAGAGCTCCACATGTACGATTCTACATGCGTCCAAGATATTGATAGCGAGGTTGTGAGGTCAGATCCTAGGATTTCCAGTGAGCCACTTAAACCTCAATTACTCAGCTATGTGCTTGGATTGGACTCGTTTCAGAAAAGCTGTTAATTAAATAAATAAATAAATAAATAAATAAATAAATAAATGTTCAATGTTATTTATGATTATGATTGTTTTATTTACCTACATATGAGTGAATGAGCTGTGATTCCTATTCTCCTCACATTAAAGATGTCATTTTGCACATTAACCTCACTGTCTTTTCAAATCCGCTTCAACACAAACTGTCTGTGTACAAATATTTCTAGACTAAGCTATGTTATATCAGATTCCTGTAAAATCAATTCTAAAATGATATCTCGGCTTTAAACAGATCTTACTACATCTAACACTTCACAAGAACATGCTTGTCCAGATCTGTTACCATTTACACTCAAGCGGGCTAAAAATAGCGCCATCTATTTCCCTGTAAGGGAAGACTGCCATCTTTGGGTCAAGACATGATCTGGAGACTCCTTCTGTCTAGCACTTCACATACAAATCCAAAATATGTGAATCAGTCCGAACACAAATACTTGGAAACCAATGCTGGGAGTAATTATCTGATGGCTACTCCTCCACTCTCTAGGCTTCTGGGACTAAGCGAATGACACATGTTTACATGATTAGGCATCTAATTTTGGATCAGGCTGGTAAAGCTTGATAACTAGAGCTGCCTGAGTTTACTAATATGTTGTAATAATTTCACTGGTTCTGGGGCTTGTGCAATAATCAGTGCTCACAAATTACTAGAAAAAATAAACTAATAATCCAAACCCGGTTGAAAAAAAAAATGAAATGAATATTTCTACTATAACAAGCTTAAAGTGAGCAGGAGAGGGAGGAATAATCTATCAGCTCTGCAGTGGGAAACTGCTGGATGGTGAATTCTTGTGAGATTCTATCATAATGAACAGAATTATTGTTTTTAAAAATTGGTAAATTTTCTATAAATACTTTTTTCCCCCCCCTCAGATCAGTTGCGTAACGTCCACATTGCTAACGTTCTATATTATTCTACTGCTGATCAAAGGGTGTCAACATATCCTTAGTGCAAGTGACTGGTGCAAGAAAAGAAATGTGTATTTAAACTTTCTAATTATTATAAACTTTAATGTTATTTTTTGGCGTTTGTTTTATACACTTATTTATTCCTTTTAGGCTAAGATATTTCATCATTTTCAACGCTTTTGGCTACAAACCAAAAAAATTTATTGGATTTATTTTTTTCTTTTTGGCTTTTTCAGTGCCATCCTAAATAAATATCATTTATTTTACACCTACACCTGAGCAAATAATTCCAGAATTAATACGTCGATTGGTTAATCAGCTATTTTTATTATTTAAAAAAACGGGTCTTTTGGCTGATACATCATAAGGTTATGGAGCTAAACCAAGGATCTCCATGACGACCTGAAGATTGACCGGACTGGCAATATAATATATAATATTAAAACAGAATTTTAGTCTGATAATATTCTGTTTTAATATTATATATTATATTGCCAGTCCGGTCAATCTTCAGGTCGTCATGGAGATCCTTGGTTTAGCTCCATAACCTTATGATTATTACGTAACATAAATTGCCATAAATTAACATTTTATGTGATGTCTGTTAGATAAAGCACAACATTTAATTTTCATGTTAATGTGTGCTTTATCTAACAGACATCACATAAAATGTTAATTTATGGCAATTTATGTTACGTAATAATGATATAGTGGGGAACAGGATGATGATGATGATGATGACTATTATATATCAAGACCCCTTTTGTTCTCATTAAGATGTGGTTTGAGACACAGCCCGTGTATTAAAAACTCCAGGATTTTTTTATCCGCTGTTATTGTTGCCTCTTCAGTAGTGCAGACGTGTTGGGATCTCAGTGCTGTGGTGTGAGTTTCCTCTCCTCATGGTGTTTAGAGCAGCTCTGAGGTTGATACTAGTGAGCTAGCTGTTTAATATCTCTCTAACGCTATCTGAGCAAAAAATGTAGAAAATATTGAGGGAAAAAATAAACAAAACAATACAAACAACAAAACTGTCACACCTGTGTGCTTTTCTTTTGTCTATTTTTATTAGCGGAGCTGTGTTATGTCTACGACAGATCTGTGTCTTTTGCTCTGCCATCTGGTCTCTGAGCTGTCATTTTATTCAGCTAAAATTTTGTATCTGTTCATTGTGAAGGCTGTGACTGTGAGTTAGTGTTACACGACTGCCAGAGTGACTCACAACAGCTCAGAAACACGACGTGAAAGAAAATCTTTCTAAATTCTCTGACGCGGAAATGTATTTTTTTTGTAAAGCCAATATAGCTGATGCCTTGTCTTTACGTGAGTTGTCAGTTTGTGCTTTATGTAATATGACCACACCGTGACATTTATTTATTTTTGTCATTTAAACTCAAATTACTTGAATGATTTTATAAAGAATTCTATGTATTTTTATACTACGTCTATGTAACTTATTTATACTACTACTATTACCACCACTACTACTACTATTATTATTATTATTCTAAACAATAATAATAATTATTATTATAATAAATTACTGATTATATAAATAATATAATTGTATAATAATATATTATTGATGTGAATTATTAGTATTACTGTGGCAGTAATAACACTGTAGTATTCAGTGTAGTAACAGTGTGTTAACTTGTAAGCAATTACAATACTAATATAAGGTTAAAAGCTTTTATATAATTAAAAATAGAATGCTGACCGTGCAACTAATACACACATATTTGGGTAAGTGTTGAGTCTACAACAAACAAGATCCATCAGATGCTTTTAGCCGTGTACTGAGAAAAAGCCGGACATCAACAGAGCTCTTCTAGCCATGTACTTGATCAATGAGATCTGTTAAAGCTAATACTTGTGGCCTCCCTCAGTGGTTCAGACAAGAGCGTGCTTGGCTAATTGGAGTGGAGCTAATAGCCTGCAGTGCCTGTACAGTAGAGTTATGTCGACAGGCTGCTGGATGTGAACAGGCAAATGAGGGAGAGCACAGAGCACTTTGTCTCCCAGCTCAGAGAGGTGTGTGTAACCTGCACTCAGAGGTGACCACTCAGTGTCTCTGAAGGATCCTCCTGCAGCCACAATTCGCCTTCTCAGTTCACAATTAAGGCAGAAAGCAGAAAATTGGGTAGGACATGAGACTCTAATTTAGACCATCTAAAGGCATGGCTGCCATCGCTATCTCTCCTGAGCTCTCTCTTTTACTCTCTCTCACACTCACACACACATACACACACATACACACACAGACACACACACACTAATAAAGACACAGACTCACGCACAATCATGAATACAAAAACACACACACAAAACACAAACACACACATGCACACACATACAGTACACCAACAAAAACACACAGACACAAACACAGACACACACACTCAAACACACACAAAAACACACACAGACACAGACACACATGCATACAGTACACATACACAATCAAAAACACTCAAACACACACAAAAACACAGGCAGACAGACACACACACAAAAGCACATGCACACAAACACAGACACACACACTCAAACACACACAAAACACACAGACACACACATGCACACACATGCACACACACAGACAGACACACACACACACAAACAAACAAACACAGACACAGACACACATGCATACACACAAAAGCAGACACATACATGATCAAAAACACACAAAAACACACACACACAAACACAGAAACAAACACAGACACAGACATAGACACACAGACACACACAGAGAAACAAACACAGACATAGACACACACAGACACACACATGCACACACACAGACATACACACACACACACAGAAACAAACACAGACACAGACATAGGCACACAGACAGACACACATGCATACACACACAAAAGCAGACACATACACAATCAAAAACACACAATCACACACAAAAACACAGACAGACACACACACACAAAAGCACATGCACACAAAAACACGCACACACACACACAAACAGAAGTGAAATAGCTGACTCAGCCCTAAAAACAAAATTAGCCATTTTATAAATGTATTTGTGCTCATGTATTACCTGAGGATTAAAATCGCAACCTGAGGTGCAGTAACTTATTTTTATAACTAAATTCTATGCTGACTGGATAATTATTGTATTCAATATTGTAGTCCAAGCAGTCATTTGGATGGATTTAAAGACAGATAATACAGTAGCTGAACACACGTCTCAACCACATAGTAGTTAAAAATAACTTTTTCGTCTTTTTGTTCCACTAGGGGGCGATAAACATCAACTGAAACTGTAGCTACAAAATGTGCTAATGATGTAGAGTTCTTCATTAGAAAGCTAAAACATTGACACTAACCGTGTCTCTTATAGCTGTTTCATAGCTCATATTAGAGTTTAGTATTCTGGGCTATTTTGTGTAGATTCATGAAATATAAACCATCTGAAGATTCATGATAAATGTTGATCAATGTAGTGTAAAAAAGTATAAAAAGAGTAGTTGATGTATCGGTAAATTAAACAGATGTGGTGTGTGTGTGTGTGTGTGTGTGTATGGAGAACAACATTAACTAACGTTCAGAAAAAAAATAAATAAACCTCTCATGTCTCTCAGATTAAGTGCATGTGATGTAACGCAGTTACATCCCACGCGTCCTCTGAGTCAATTAAATCTCAGTTACTCACACGACTGATACGATATCCCCACGCTGCACCTCATAGTTCCTCACACTCCATCGGTTCAGAAGAACGACGTCAGACGACAAGGATCCCTGAGGGTTCAGAGAGGGCTGATGGGAAGTGTAAAAAACACGGTTTTTATTACACACTCGACACTTAGTTTCAGCAATGACTTGAACCAGGACACACACACAGACACACACAAACACACACAAAACACACAGACACACACAAACACACACGCACAGACAGACAGACACACACACAGACACACCAACAGACACACAGACACACCCACAGACACATCCACACACAAACAGACACACAAACAGAAACAGACAAACACACAGGATTAGAAAACTCTCATCTATTTGAATTTATTTATAAATTCAGCATGACCTATTATTAAACTTAAAGTGGCAGTTAGTAATTATTATACATAATTACATTTCAGAATTCCTCTGTGAGATAATTACAAAGAAAACACTGACGAGTCTCCTCCTACCTCCTCTTTACAAACCGCATTTAGGTATCAGTGAAGAACAAGAAACAGTGGCAGAACTAAGCAGCTCCGTTAGGGATGGGATTGGAGCTCATTTCTGGGCCAGAAAGTAACCTGAACTAAAGAACCACTGGGACATGGTGAATATTACACATCTTTGACATTAGACATGAACTTTTAAAGTTTGTCATTTGAATAACTAACTGCAGCTTAAAAGGCAACATGGATAAACGGTGTATATAAAGAGCTCCACTGTTAATTAAAAGCTTTTATTTATTTTTATTATTTTTATAAATACCATGACTGCTATTTTAAACCTTCTGGAATCTTCTGGAACCTTCCAACTTCCCATGTTGTTGAATCTTTGATGTTTTAACCAAAGTCCAAAGCCACACATGGTGCATACTAATAAAACCCTTAAAGAAGAATGGTTTGCTTTCCTCTTTGTGACAGTTTATGAAACAACTTGGGTGTGACGACAGACTCTCGAGCATGAGAGCACGCTGATATGACACACAGGCATCCGGTGCATCATTAAGCCAGATCTCTGCGAGTCATTTCACGCTTGCCGGGGTAATTGACAGAATATCTCTTATCTGCTTTTTTTTTCCCAAAATAAATAACCTGACGAGAGCTCACGGCTGGGAAATTTATCTCTGTCACAGATGGTTGCTCTATCATTTTTATTCAGACATCCTCTCTTATTCTGAACCGGTGTCAGCTTTCAGCGACGTCCAAGGAGTTTCTCACTTTTTTTTTAATTACTTACTGAACAGGCAGAGAAGTGGTAGAAATGAATGGGTGATGTCACAGATGAAAAAGCAAAGGGGAATTAAACAGGTGGAGGGCAAAAACATCTGCCATATTGCTCATCTGTTCAGCAAACAACCAAATTAAAGTCTGCTTACTGAACAATGATTTACTTTAATGTGTCTCTGGAGCAGAAATCATTATATATCAGTGACTGATCATTTAATAGTCTGTAAATCTGTCTATATTTCTCTAGCTTTAACATGTACAGTCAGTTTATAATAAAACAAAAGGATTTCTAATGTACGTTGCTGAAGATTGATCTTCTTGTAGAAAAGGTAGCTGGATAACTCACCTGCATGGATGCTCCTTCCACCCGCGCCACGTAGGCGAGCCGATCCAACACGGTCACTGTGACGGGAACGGCTACAAAGAACCCGCTCACAAACGCTTTCACATATTTCCGTCCAAATCCCGCTGTCTGAGCCATGTCCTGTAAGGATAGAAATATTTACTGCAGCTGCTTGATAAATCATGTTCATACTAGAAAAACTGTAATCGGCACGGCTGTAATAAATCTACAGAGATAAAAAACTTTATTAAAATGTTTTACTCTCACCAGCTACTTTAAAAGGAAAATATTTACACCTTTATCAGCCAATAACGAGGCATAGGTACAAGATGAAGTATGAAAAGTAGAAAGGGGAAGACTGGAGTCACGAAACTCCATTATTATGGCAATATTAACTGGGTGACTCTTTAGACCAATAACAGTCAAGTGGGTTTTATAGCTACTCCTCTGTATAGCTTGTATAGATTAAAACAAAGTACTGTTTCTACAATAAAGGACTTTCCCTAAAAAGGAAAATAAACAAATACTCAATACAGTAAATACACAAGAGAGAAAATTAAACACACAAAACAATACATACACAAAACAATACATACACAAGACAAAAAATTAAATCCACAGTAAAATAATTACACAGGACAATAAATACACAAAACAAGAAATACACAAAACAATAAACATTATTAAGACAAATTAATTCCACAGGACACATAATCCACAGTAAAATAAATACACAGGACAATAAATACACAAAACAATAAATACACAGGACAGTAATTACACAGGACAATAAATACACAGGACAGTAATTACACAGGACAATAAATACACAGGACAATAAATACACAAAACAATAAACACACAGGACACAAAATACACAGTAAAATGATTACACAGTAAAATAATTTCACAGTAAAATGATTACACAGTAAAATAATTTCACAGTAAAATAATTACATAGTAAAATAATTACACAGTAAATAATTACACAGGACAGTAAAAAGAAAACACAATAAATATACAGGACAGTAAACACAAAGACATGGCCTGTAAGCTGTAAGTTACTGGATCGTATAGCAGTAACAGTGGTAGCTGGAACTGAATAATAATAAAGTGTCTGATGGAGCTTTGTAAAGTGTCATGCAGTGGTATTGGGAATAGTGACATTGATAAAATAATAGTCATATTTAGTCATATTTAGTCATCTGGTTATTTTCCAAAAGCAAAAAGTTTCCAAATAACTAATGAAGTAGAACAGTGTATTTCTTAAAGTCTGTGAAGAAGAGATTGTGCAGCTTTAGCAAATCCGTCTTGTCACTAAGGAGATGCTGCTGTAGTTGGCTGGAGTTTTCTGTAAGGCGATGTTTAATTAACGTTTATGAACAGAGTCTCCAGTGTACGGCCATTGTAATGTCAGTATGTTCTCCACAAGCGAGACTTCAGGACCTTCTAACTTCTTTGTAATATAACAAGCTGCATTTTTTTGTCTTCCTTTGTCTCACTAAATTAAAGACAAAAAACAGGCTGGCGAGAGAAAAACCGATAGCTGATATAACGGAAGTGATAACAGGAACTAACTAGTCTCACAGATGTTCCAAAACATGACGGAAACTTTAAAGGGATAAAACGTATTGCACGTTATTGATTACAAAATGCAAATGTTGGAAAATCACAGTGGTATAAGTGGAATAAATCATAAAAAATAAAAATGAATAATAATAATAAAAATATTTATGATTATTTGTAAACTTTTTATCATTATGGTAATAAATGCTAAAACAAATGAATATTAGATCATATTATTTGGATTGTTAACACTGTAATTTGTATAGTATTTGTTTATCTATAGTTGTGTACTCATTTATCAAATTTTTTTCCCCAGAAACATTATTCTTTAACATTCTTTAACATATAGACAAAATGACTGGATGCAAATTGGTCTGTTAGCTTCAGTCATCAAATTCATCTACTCTGTATCCTCGTACTTCACTAGATGTCAGAGTTTTGACCGCAAATTTGTGACTGAAATCGTGGTCAGTATCATCAATAATAATAAATAATAAATAAAGAATAACTGTGGCTTACTGAATGCTGTCCTTCTATTGGCGCTGTTTGTCTATTTCCTACAGAAATGAGGCCTTTCATATAAACAATATATCAAAATAATGGACTGCCATGGTTTTTCCTCACAGCTGAAGACTTTCCATGTTATACAACAGCTGTTGTTTTTTATTAACATGAGCTACTTGCACTTCATTAACCTATTAGCGTCGATTCAGAGAAGAACATTTTGCTCATCTAAATGTGCTTCCATTCAAAACTGGGACAATATCATACACCATGATAAAAGGTTATTACTGTGACACAGAGGTGGGTTAGTAATAGAAAAGAGAAAGGTTTAATGCAGATTTTTATGGCTTTTGTTGTCTGAATCCTCATTACGGTACTAATGGTTCCTGAAAGGGAAGTGAACCGCAGCCTTTCATGTTTTCTCACAGCGCACTGCTTTTGCCTAATTAAGAATTCTTTCGCTTAAACAGAGGACACAGTAATTATGAAATCCCCAAACAGACCTCTGAAGTTCATTAAAAAAAAAGATATTCTCAAGCTGGACAGAGTGATTGCTGTGTAACGTACTGTGGTGTAGAAGAGACTTGCCAATTACAAGTGTCCTCTGTTCTGCCAGCTCGAATGAACTAATTAAATGCTCACGACGAATGTCTGTTTACTTCATTTTAATGACGGTACTGGTACAGATGAGGCTTTTTGGATAAAGGGTCATTTCAAGTCAGATCACTGACTGTGGCTCCACACCATGTCATGTGGATCATCTGAATATAGTTTATAGATTTTACTAGACTTTTTTTTTTTTTGCTAGAGTTTGCTAAAAATAATTAACGATGGATTTTGCAGCAGTTACTGTTACCAACACGTCCTTTACGTAAGTGCTTTGTTTCTCTTTAAAATTACATTTAATCATGTTCCACAAAACAAATTTGATCCTGTTATATATGTATATACACACACACACACATACATACACACACACACACACACACCAAACACGACTAAATTTCCACTGTGCAGTTGTGGTGTTTTTTTGGTTGAAATGGAGCTTCAGGTCCATGTTAACAAGCATGTATGGTTCATGACTGTCAAACTCAACTCCAAGAAAGCACATTTACCTAAAGAAAATATATTTAGTGTGGATATATTTCTACCTAAAATGATTTGTTGAGATGTAAATTAGAGTCTTTTCCCGGGAATGGGTGGTGTTAGCAATAGCACTAGAGCCGACTAATTAAAGGAACTCAAAGACATTCTGACTTCCTGTTATGATGTCCATATCCTATACGATACTGTATCCAGTTATTGGTGAAGCCACACAGTCTTCTTTAGATTAACTGCTACTATAGAAAATAATTATGTATTCCTATTAAGTACAACTAGATCTGTAAAGTTTGTCGTGACAAACTTTGATGTTGGCTTTGATGAAGCAAGTATTCACAAAGGCCAGTGCTTTATGGAGGCGAGTGGACATAAGGGACAGTTTTACTTTTAGAAGCAAGTGGACAGAAAGCTAGGGTGCCAAAACATTTGGAGGTAAGTGGAGACAAGCATGTGACATCATCTGAATACTCTTGAGGAAGTTTCCCTCATTGGGCTGAGTGTTTTGATATGTCACATGTCCATGTTGTGCTAATTTTTGATTTTGCATAATTTGGGGCGGGGCTGCAGGACAACCAGAAGGCCAGTCGGTACACCGATTTAAACCTTTGTTCAGAGTATCACCCTAAAGGAGCTGGCCGAGTTTGGTGTAGATAGTTCGAAAGCTTGCCGAGTTACAAACCTCCAAAGTTTATAATGGGAGTCTATGGGGAAAAAGGCCATTTTGAGACCTGCTAGCGGAAGTACCGGTACTCGGATCGCTTAGAAAAGTAAAAGTCTACAACATATCCAAATTTGGTGCATGTGGCTCGAAAGCCTCAGGAGGAGTTACTCTTGATAGATTTTTGTCTAAGCTTAAATAGGAAAACAGAATGTTGGCTTCTACAAAGCCAACATAATAATATAAACCTGTAATCTGAAGCCAGAATTATTCTCAGACCTGCTTTTATAATATTATATTATATATATGGTATTTGGTGGATGTGCTTATCCAGAAGGACTTACAGTACAGTTATCTAGCAAAGCAGTTAAGTGTTAAGGGTCTTTCTCAAGGGCCCACTAGTGGCAGTACTGGGAATTCATCTCACAACCTTTTAATTGCATTAACACCATTTGGCTGACGTCCTTATCCAAAGCTATTTACATTTATCTCAACTGAGCCATTGAGGGATAAGAGCCTTGCTCTTGGTCCGAACAGTGGCAGCTTGGTGGTACTGGGATTTGAATTCACAACCTTCCAATCAGTAGTCCCTTGTCTTAACCAGTGAGCTACGACGTCCTTTCACAAAGCTACATTTGAGACGTTCAGTGTATCTATCCTTGTAACTAGTAAAAACTTAGTAAATATTAAAACTGAACGTAGCACGGAGAGCTTTAAAGGAGTCGTTCAAAGCTCTAATCTTGAAGAGGATCTGACACACTCTAAACCCTAGGACTAAAAGCAGCACAGTAAGCCCATTCAAATACAAAAATCTGTGATGTCAGGAGCACGCTGGCACTTTAAACCCACTTTCCAATTGAATCCCTTAATCAAAGTTGTTTCGAGCCAAACACTGTATAAAGGTAATAAGCCAATTCTTTCTAGCAAAGCCCACATGCAGGCTTGGGTTAAGCCACCTGACGGGTCTGAGGATACCGGCTTCAGAAGCTGAGAGCATAATAACAACCGCCAGGATGGAGATCTCTGAAATCTGAGAGCGTCCTGCTGGGAAAATCGGAACCGAGTAGCTCAACAGAAGGACTGCCACCATTGCTGTGCTTTGGCACTGGCAAACCTTGGCATAGAGAATGCAAACAGTATCTCTTTTTTTCGCCATCACACAGTTCTATGGTGATGGTTGATATTGTATTTCTCTTTATTAAACAACTCAATGTAAAATTTTCATTTCAGATGAGTGAAAAGCAGGCAAAGGGGAAAGAGCTAGCAATAAGCAGTGCTAAATTATCTGCGCTGATATATGGAGAACCCTACCAAGTACCATCTGTCAAGCCGTTCTAACGGTAATCGGTTTCCAGAGCCTGGTGAGAAAGATTTCTGCTTTCCTCCCAGCAACACATAACGGTCATTTTTTTTCCCATCTCCCAGGATGCTATTTTAGTTAATCTCTCCATAATCAGGCAACCCACATTCTCACCAAGAGCCCACACGCTGAGAGGTGGACTGGACCGAGTACTGAAGACCAGCTTTCACATATTCACAGTTTATAAAAATATGAACGTAGTAATGATCATTAGTGTTGCATTTCGTAGTTATTTCAGGGTGTTTACACCAAACGTGAAGTTTATTAGAAACTAGTCTTGTATCTACGCTCCATCTGTTGATACACTTGGTAACTAAATACCTACAAAGCAATCTACAGTATATGGAAAGTTGGCCAGTCAGTAAAGCAGTCGCCATGGAAACATTAGAGACTTTGTTAGAAAAGGACAATCAAGGTTTAAAGTGCGTGTCGACCCTTTTGTAGTAAAAACAGTGCAAGAAGTGCAAGTGCACTTCAAGTTTCTGCAACCGAATAAAACAAGTGTAAAACATTAGCACTCAACATTCGCAGCTCTGCTTACATAGCAAAAGAGGGGTGGAGCTACTGGGCACTGACACTTGATGAGAAAAAATTTCAAGATGGCCAAAAACACTCCAGCGCACAATATATCTTTTAGAGGTGTCTTAAATGTACCCACATTGTGTGATTGACTTTTTAAACATTTTACATTTTACTTACACTTCCAGTTAGTGGATAAAACATCTTCCATTTGAGCTAGTGCTACTCTTCATAATGTGAGACGGTAGCGTACATAGCGAATAATATGTGATTTGGGATACAGCTTTAGTTTAGATTAAAGGTGGGGCCTCTGTTGTTTGAGAAATGCTTCAGAAAACTAAGTCGGGACGACAAACAAAACAAATACAAAACTAACGTGTAGCAAATGAGCAGAAAGGGGCGTGTCTTGTCAATATGGGCAGAGAGAGTGTTGCATGTGTGACATTAGCAGTGCGCATGTGTGACATTAGCAGAAAGTGGTTTTAACATTGACACGGTGGATAAAAACAAAGAAAGAAAGCGAAGAGAGGCTTACGATAAGGCAAGAAGTAGGACCGTGTTAATATAGGATCAGCTTTCCAGCGCTGGAGAGAACTGAAGGGGCGGGAAGTTGGCACATATTCACAGATTGGAGTTTCCCGAGTCAATAACTCCTGAGTTAAACGCTGTTACTACACAAATAACACCTCTTTTCTATCGTAGTAATGTAGAGACGCAGCTACAACCACGTTTTGTGTAGTAACAGCGTTTAACTCAGGAGTTATTGACTTGGGAAACTCCAATCTGTGAATATGTGACCAACTTTACTTAAGAGGCCGAGGCGCTATTTTCCTTCTCGATAGGTGAGTAACGTTGGTTTTGCTTTGTTACACAGAACTAATATATGCCATCCTTTGCATGATTATGCTTGTGTGTCATTTTTGCTTGTTTGTTTATCTGCAATCATATTGTTCTTCCCTTCAGCTATGATAAAGACACATTTCTTTCCATTAGTTGCCTGGGTTACGTATGTATGTGTGGGCGGAGCTATCAATACAGGGGTGGGACCCATTTGGGTTAGGGGCGTGTTTGTTTTGGTGATTTCAAATGTCGACATTGGCTTTCAAAAATCAGAGACCCTGCCTTTAATGCACCTACCTAGAGCTCACTAAATGTTTGTACATGATGTTAACTAAAAATGTTTAGCCTAAGGGGTTTATGGGAAAACAAACATTGGTGCTATAGCTAAAACTTAATTTATGATTTGTCTATGAATGAGTGTATATATTCCCAGAAATACTTATTAAACCCTACATAATTCGACTTTCTTAAAGCCGCAGGGAACAGACGTCAGTAAGAGCCTGACAAATTGAGATCTAACACGTCACTGCACACACCTGCAGTTACACCACATTAAATGAAATGGAGCATAGAGACATTACATACAACAGAAACAGGCATGTTTATCTCCATCCTTCCAAATTTCTGCTCCTCAGCCAAAAGCAATTTTATGAATTCCATCTTGAGACTGAAGTATCACAGTGACATCGTTAGAGACGTAAGAAATTCAGCTCATTCCACATGGATTCCTCAGGAAATCATGCTTCTCACCTTAGAGACACCCCAGCAGAGTGAAGAGCATTATGCTTTACTTGGCATTACTATAATAAACACCTACATATTTACATATGCATTCTGTATGAGATGATCTTGATAAAATGTCGCACAAACTCTAGAACAGACTGTGTGATAAAATTATATAACAAAGATCCTCCAACTATGGATTTGCAATTAAAAGAAATGTTCTGCTATACGTCATCAATCAAGTCCGTAGTAAAGATTCGTTTAACACCACCATGTTCTCAACACCACCGCGTTCTCAACACCACAATTTTCTCAGCACCACCGCGTTCTCAGCACCACCGCGTTCTCAGCACCACCGCGTTCTCAGCACCACCGTGTTCTCAGCACCACCGCGTTCTCAGCACCACCGCGTTCTCAACACCACCGCGTTCTCAGCACCACAGTGTTCTCAGCACCACGGCGTTCTCAGCACCACCGCGTTCTCAGCACCACGGCGTTCTCAGCACCACGGCGTTCTCAGCACCACCGTGTTCTCAGCACCACAGCGTTCTCAACACCACCGTGTTCTCAGCACCACCGCGTTCTCAACACCACCGTGTTCTCAGCACCACCGTGTTCTCAGCACCACCGTGTTCTCAGCACCACCGCGTTCTCAGCACCACCGCGTTCTCAGCACCACGGTGTTCTCAGCACCACCGCGTTCTCAGCACCACAGCGTTCTCAACACCACCGTGTTCTCAGCACCACAGCGTTCTCAACACCACCGTGTTCTCAGCACCACCGTGTTCTCAGCACCACCATCCCATGCTGTTTTACTCTTGGAAGTTTCTAATACTGTACAATGTCATATCATCGTTCACGGTTTAACAAGATTTGAATCGAAAATTTCTTCGTTTTTGGTTGCAAATAAATTTTATCATGCGTCCTCAAATGAGTCTTACCAACTATTATTATTGTCTGATTTTGAAATTTGTACTGTGTCACTTCACAGTCACGTGACTATTTTGCTATGGCAACACACTGCAGGAGGGGATACTTATTATTATTAAACCAATGCTTAGGGATCCTCTTGCACGAACGTCTAACCCTTTTGTGCAGGATGAACACGTGACCATTTCCCTGCGCGCGAGTGTAACCTTGTGCTTCTACAACAGCACGTGCAGCGTCAACGCTTTTACATAACTTAGCTAGTTCTGCTAATATTATGCTAAGCGCCATGTTGTTTAACTAGTGTACTCCATTCATGGACGCCTTTATATGGCTATATGTACAAACTATTGACAGCAGGGAAAACGACAGTGTGCGGTGTAGAATAAATGTTTGTGAGGTCCACAGGGAAGCTCGTGTCTAACCGGCTACACTCACCTACACTGGGATCCGCGTGCAGCTTCACTGCTACGTCACGACTCTCCCTCGTTTTACTTGTCCGCGCGGTCCTAAAGTGCAACATGTTCACCCCATATAAACAAAACCATAGGTTACCATTGAAGGCTAATCACCCTACACACATACATACACACACACATACATACATACACACATACATACACACATACATACATACATACATACACACACACACACATACATACACTCATGCATACACACATACATACACACACACATACATACATACACACATACATACATATACACACATACATACACTCACACATACACACACATACATACATACTTACACACACACATACATACACACACATACATACATACATACACACACACATACATACACATACATACATACACACACATACACTCATGCATACACACATACATACACACACATTCACACACATACATACACTCATACATACACACACATACACACACACACACACACACACACACATACATACATACATACATACATACATACTGTACAGTAGGGACCAAAAAGGAAGTGACATGAAATCTCGAAACAATATTAAGGATATTCAGGTTTGATATTTATCTATCAATGTTTATACTTCTTTATACTTAAATACACATTTTGAACATCAACAAGTTTCACCACCAATCACTTCTAAGAGAGTTTTACTTCATGGTATACTATCCTGTCAGTTACAGAAGGCTGTGTTGGCCTTCACTTCACAATGTTGGCAAAGCAGCATTTTTTACAGTGATCCTGCCAACATTAAACCAACACTGACAGAGAAGAATTTTTCATAACTTCATTTCAGTTACCTTATAAGTGGGTGTTGTCTGATGGTCGCCCAACACTGGCCCAATGGACAACATTAGCAAACAATGGAATAGTCTAATTTCGCCTGGGCTTTTCTAAATCATTTCTGAGCATGCATTCGCTAATCTCTGCTAAAAGGAAACTTTAAACAGTGCTGTTTAATTAAAATTAAAATTGACCCAGTGGACATTGGGCCAATGTTGACACCAAATGGATTTGCTAACATTGGGCCAATGTTGACAAGGTCGATTTAAAAGTGGATGAAAATCTGACACCTGGGATGGAAATTTAATTCAAGTCTTCATGAGCAAATTATGGAAAAGCATTTTATGGAGTCATCTATGGAAACAAAAACCCAAGATAAACCCATTCTATTTATTTAGCATTGATATTTGTATTGTAACAACTATACTGGCCAGATTTATAACCTAATGTTATATGTGTAGTTGGCTAATGATAAATAATGAGGTACTTGCCATTTTAGCCATTGTGGCAAAGACCCAGGGCAATTATTTCAAGTCAGTTAAGACTCCTGTTTTCTCAAATAGGCTCAGACTCACAACCCAGAAAATATGACATTTTAAACACAGATTTGAGGTCACAGTATTAGTAATTTGTGTTGTTTGGCTTTAAAAACACCAAAAATAAAAAAATCTTTAGAGTGCTTTGTTTACTGCATGGTTATATAGAGCAAATGGGTTAAACATAGTTATGGTTATATCTATGGCAGGGATCATATTTTATTAATACTAGCAAAAGGTGACCCTTTTATATATGTTCATTTATTTAAATATTGCAGTAATATTTTAAAGTTACATTTTTTTTCATCTGTATTTACTCTTCATCTGTTCATACTTGTCTATTTGCTGCCAATAGACATTTTACATTTTTTATATTACATAAATTATATTACAAAAATACCTGAAAGTTATTTGCATGTTTGGGCAAGTGGGTGGGGTTTACTGTTTTAGTTAAATCTTATTTTACTGTATGTTGAATTTACTCCAGAATACAATAATCTATCTATCTATCTATCTATCTATCTATCTATCTATCTATCTATCTATCTATCTATCTACAGATTCAGTTCGTCTGTTCATGTTAATGAAACGATTAAACAACACAAATAATTGTTCACTCTACTACCTAATGTGTGTTATAAGTGTTTTAATAGTGGAATGTTAATATGCTTTTAATTTTTTAACCATTTTTTTTTACATCAATCAACCTTTATTCATTAATGTCTAATAGTCAACATTTACAAATAAAAATTTTCATTGCAACATTCAAAGCCTATGAACTGGTTACATTTTCATATAAACACAGTTTGTACAAAATCTGTAACACGGGCTATATGGAATACTTTCATCCCATTATATGATATAAAGTACAACTTTACAGGTTCAAAAAATTGAACAAAAAAAGATAAAACCTAATCCATACAAAAAGTGAGAAAGTGAGAGAAAAAGAGAGATAATACAAGAATACTAGTTCGTTTTTCTAAAAGTGGTCACTAGGCAATCCATTAAAAATTACAAAATTGCCTAGAATAAGTAACTTTAGTAGCATAGGCATATGTGAACACAACTGCAACACTGTTTATGTCATTCACACAAGCAACGTACTAATGACCACCATTTACAGAGTCATGCGTTTCCAAGCCTGAATCCACTTTAGCTTCTATTACTCGGGTATGCTTTAGAAACCAATGACCGGTATAAGATTTGAAACTGTGCTTCTTTACAAGAACAATAAAATTACAGTGAGGTTCAAACAACAAACAAACAAACAAACAAACGCTCTAGCTGTGCTGCTTCAATCATATTATTAGTATTTAGTTAGTATTAGTGTCACTCAGTTGCAAATTCATTATCTTTTGGCACAGATTACTGTTTCGTCTTTTTCTCATGTGGAACAATTATCTGAAATATTTTTTGTTAGTGCTGGAATTACTCAAATTACCCTGTAAGAAATTGAACCGGATAGTTACAGTATTAGTTTGTCTTCCATTAAGAATATTTAAATATAAAATTCAGACAATGTAAAGGGAATTTTTCCAGATTAAATTTTTTTTTCTGTTTTTTTACTTAACATGTGCAAACATCATAGTAACAATATACTGACTAACAGAGTAGCAATAGTAGCAACTAGAAACAAATAAACAACCATTAAAATGTCAAAAGGTTGCGTTGTGGGTCTCTTACAGTATTAATCATCGTTGCAGTTAAACCCGTCAAATGATTTCTGTTTGCGGATCGGCAGTGAATAGCTATTAGATGTTTTGTCATTCTTGTTGCTTTTCACTAAAGATTTTTATTTTTGCATTTGTTGTTGCATTTGTGGCGGCACACAGAAGGTAATATATTTTACAGGAAAGGTTACTTTTCAGGCATCAGTATGCATGTACAGATAAAATTTTTATATCATGGTAATTGCCAGGCCGTTTGTCCCAGTTTACAATATTATCAACATTAAGTTTTTTAAAAATACATTCTCTGAGGAGGAAACACAAAACCTTCCTCTCGGTCAAACGAAGGACAATTCGAAGACAGCTTTCCATGTAAGACCAACACAGTGTCTAAAATATTATTAATAATAATACTGATTGTTAAGTTTTGCAATCTATTTTTGTAATCGATTATCAGCACATGCCTAGTTAATGGTTCGAATTCACTTGAGAACACTTCAAGACATGTTAAAGTCAATTAATGTTAACATAATTTCAGAAAATCAGAAAGGGGAAAAGTCTTGAACATGGTCTAAATTTCCTGTGCAATCATTAAACTGAAACTCCATTTATAACTGACAAAAATATTCAATGTAAAAAACCTAAAAATAATCCTTAATAATGTAAAATCATTTTTACATTCTTTAAGAAAGTTGAAACAATGACAAAAAAAAGAATTAAAAAAAAATCAGTATCTTTAATTCCATGTCTGCTGTGCTTTTGGCAGTTAAAAACTGGTTTTAACTTTTGTGCATGACCACCTGAAACTAAAATCAAGCTCAGCTCCCTCACACGCCAAGAAATGACCCTTCGAACAACCATTTTGTTGATGAAATTCTGCTAACGTCGAAGTAAACTTTCTGAAATTGCTGAAAGTTGAAATTAAAAAAACAATCTGCGCCTTCTGTGCTTTGAGTGTCACACTCTTTAGGAAACTACACTGGTTATATTGCTTGATGCTGTACATGCCTCATGCTATCGTACTCTAGGCTCCGGCGCACTGCATAAAAAGCACATTGTCAAGCACAAGCGTTCACGTGGCTATGTGAGCTCTAAGTTGCCCTAGCTACTCTCACCGACAGAAATGTTAATACTGTTTTGTTTCTTTGGCACAATACTTGGAGACCACACGATTTCGTTACATTGCACAATTAACGGTCAGGCAGGTTCGGCAGCTACGAGGCTACGCCAGAAAGAAACACTTAAGAAATATGTAGCACCTTTCAGCCATTCCAGAAAGGACAAAGCAGTTAAAACAGAATGCAGGACTAGCTGCACATCTTTGTCCGTGTATAAGGCCTAAAAACATTGCCGTCGAATAAGCGGAATACTGTACAGATATGAGCTTTTTGTACATCTATCAAAAATACCGGTATGATTCAGACCTTTGCTCTAAAGTGGTATGTGGACCTGCCAGATCTAAAAACCGAACTGTAAACTATATGCCCTTTTAGAGTAGATTCTAATCTCTTAACGGCTACGCTTGTACACGAGTCTCACTAGCCATGGATGTATACTAATGGAAAATATGTGCGATATATATATATATATATAACACTGAGTCAATTCCAGTTCAGCTGTAATAATTGGTTATGAGAAATTGAAGCGCTGATACACCTCCATGCAGAGTATGAATTGAATTAAATTTTTCAAAATAAAAAAACATTCACAAAAAATAAACTTAAAACCCACCGGACGCTGCAGTTATGCAGGTTATCCGTTAGTAACTCACAAAAGATTGCAAGAAGCAAAAAAAACCCCAAAACAAGCAGTTGTGTTCCTTTCAGTTAATAGAAAAAAAAACTGCATCTGTAATATATTTCTGCTTGCTTCACGGAATCAGTCACGTTTGTCTAGTAGGTGAAGTCGAGGCGAATAGATTTGTGGTATCATTGCGAAGAGGATTAGTTTTCACTGGTGAAACATCTTCAAGACTACACATCAAGTCCAGACGTTGTGACTCAGTACATACTACTAGACATTCACCATAACCTGGTTGATCTGCATAGACAGTTCCAGGTACTACTCCTGTGCTGGAATTCTACAGCTGGGAGACTTTCCGTGGTGTGATCCTGTGCCGCGGCTCCGAGTTGATTCTCTGCGTGCGGCTTAGTTGCGGTTTGTTGGGAAGGTTGGTGCTGTCTGTGGCAGGTGGCACTGACAGGCTGTGGGGAAGTGGGGTGGCACGGCGTGGGTTGTTCCTTTCGTACACGCTGTAGGGTGGCGGCGTCTTGCTGCCGCGGCGGATGGCGTTTTCAGCAGGCAGGACCGAAGGCACGGACGGCTCAGTCGGTGCCACGTCTATGCCACAAGTCTCAGACACGCTGCAGCGGCTCAGAGACGAGATGCCACTGCTGTAGCTGCCAGAGCGAGCGGGTGAGTGCGATGCTAAGCTGCCCGTGGGCAAACCGTCAGTAGGAGAGGGGGTGAGGGGAGGAGCTGAGGTCTATAGGAGAGACAAGATGGCCTTTAATTGTTATTATTATTAGTAATTAGTAGTAGAAGTATTAGTTTTAGTAGTCTGGTTATACTGATTAAATTCATAAAGATATGTAGTAATATTTTATTGAAAATTCACCATATGATCGTTCTACAATTTGTTATTTTATACAAATATACATATATTATACAAATTGTCTTCTGCATATCACCAAACTAATCAAATATAACCAATGTGTAATAACATAATGTGTTTTTTTTCGTTTGCACCTGAAGATTTCTTCCAAGGATTCATTAATCCTTCCTTGCCTAATTTCCTGTCCATCTCTGACCAGTGAAGATGTAATTCACATGTACTTCATGATTTCATGGTGAATTGGACCTTGATGGTATTTGTTACATAATGTTATATATTTGTTGCATCACGGATCAGATGATTAATCAGTCATCACAGACTGATACCTACCTTTTGAGGAGACTTTGAGGTTGGCATAGGAGACAGAGACCTTATGTTCTTGCTGTGAGCTGCTTACAAAATACACACAGAGCAATACATCAATAAAACGCACATCGTATCAGGCCAAAGCAGATGCATACTGTATACAGCCATCCATCCATCCATTTTCAGTAGCGTTTATCCTACACAAGGTCACAGGGAATCTGTATCCCGGGTGTATCACAGGGGACAAGACGGGAAACAACCTGGATGGTGTGCCAAACCATCACAGGGCACAATCTCACACACACTCACACACACTCCAGCTCTATACAGAGAATTTAGATATGCCAATCTGTCTCCAGTGCATGTCTTTGGACTGGGGAGGAAGCTGGAGAATCAGGAGGAAACCCCTGAATCACAGGTAGAAAATTTAAACTCCACACACACACACACACACACACACACACACACACACACACTCACACAGAACCTTGTGGAAACCCACATGGATATGAAGAGAACATGCACAGAAACCCAAACCAGTGCTGAAGATAGAACCTGGATGGATCTGTGAGCTGGTGACACTACGAGCTGTACCATGTTGCCTTTCTTAAATAAGCATCTAAGCAAAACTGATGTAAATATTTGATCATGCCAAGAGCTGTGCATATACTGTATGTAATATGTTCTGCACTGAAGCAGAAGTCATACCGGTTTCTGCTGTGGGGAAACTGGCCTCACAACGTGGCAGGCTCGCGTCTATCTGGAACGGCATCATCCTCTGCAAGCGGGACACAGAAACGGGTCGTATCACGTTTCACACGGCTTCTTACCTGAGAGATTTTTCTCTACTCTGCTCACCTGTGTGGGGTCCAGCGGGTTGGAGAAGACGCCGCTACACAGTCGGTCTCTTGGGGAGAGACATGCGCTTTCTTTTGAATGCTTGTGTTTGTCTAACGGCAGTGGAGACGCTGATGGGAGGGAATCTACAGGGAAAAGGTGAGTGTTAGGAGTGTTTAAAAGGCAGAAGAATCAGACCAGGTGACAAAACAGCATTGTTCATTTATCACTCTGTCAGACAACAACACAACATAAACAACCAAACCTGCTTGCCTTGAAGAGGAATAATAAGCACTCTGAGAGAGAAATGTGGTAAAATCTTTATTTATTAGCTCAGTAGACTAACTGATGATGACATGTAAAACATTTAGCATGGTGAAGTTTCATTATAGTCTGTGATGCTGAATAACAGTGTGGGATATTTCCCATGCATCCATACACTCACCTCTATTGCTTGAGGGAGCTGCGTTGTTCACGTTATGAGAGCCGGAGTGGTTCGAGCTGAGGCTTGAGGTAGACGGACTTGGCTGTGGAAAGAAAAACTGGTAATGAGCAGGTCAACATGCCAACATCAACAACAAAGCTATGTTCATACATGCAGCAATTTTGTTTCCCCGGTCGCAAAATTAGTCATTCTTACTACCGGTTGCCATAGTGATAATGTTTCTGAATGGGTAGCGCAACTAGAGTTCCACCTGACAACAAATCAGCTTTCTTGCCACTAAAATGTAACATTATGGAAAGAGGTTTGGAGTTTAAGTATAAAATACAGCAGTGCATCATGGGTGCTCTTTGCCACACGCTCTCTAAAGCCCGGCTTCACTTCCATTAGTAATCGCTGCACCAATTCACTCCATATTTGCATATAGTTTAACTTTTCTTGTCCCTGGACATCCACATCTAGGCGCCAACGCACGCCATCAGTTATGACACCGGGCGCCGCAAGCTCTCACTGAATATGAATGATCTCCGGTCGCTTTGCTACACCGCTGCGAGCTGCTGAATGTGTGAACGCAGCATAATTCTTAGAAAGTTTTCACAATAAGATCCGGTAGATTCAGTGAGCACAGAATTGTGGGTATGCTTTTAGATAATAGACCAGTGTTTCAATTATACTGGAACTTCCAGCAGGATTGATTTGCTGAATACAAGAAAAGAAAACATACTAATGTGATTAGTAACTAAGTGACTCATTTAAGTCACATGATATGTCTTGTTCCACTGAGAACTGGTCTGTTGACCAACTAAGTATGGATTTACTGTCAGGGATCAGACCGTACTTTTGACCATGTGCTATTGTTATTGTTGTTGTTGTTGTTGTTGTCACGTGTCTGCCCTGCCTTCGTTCACTCCTCCCTGTCTCCACACCTGTTCCTAATTGTGTGTCATTGTTATATGTATTCAGAGCCGATCCTGACCTCCCTGGGGCCCTAAGCAAAATTCTGCTAAGGGGCCCTCCTACCTGACCATGTGAGCCATGTAAACCATTTGCCACACATTCACACTTGCACTGTCAGCACTGCACAGCTAATTTAGCTAGTTAAATAGAGACTAGAGACAGAAACTTAACTTTACTGTTATTTGCTCTTGCTGACATCAAACCTGAAGAGAACACAAGTTTACCTGATTGCTGTTCTCGACATTTCACTCTCATTTTGTTTCTTTTTTCACTTTTCCCGACCAGATGGATAGCTCCGCTTCATATTGTCATCTACACAGTAAACATTAACACGCGCTGTAAAGTGAGGCAGGGGGAGGCGGGGCCTTGCGTAATTTGTGGGGCCCTACGCAACTTTCGTAGTGAGCGTATAGGGCCAATCGGCTCTGTATGTACAGTATTTAAGTGAGCCTCTTTGCCGATTGAGGCGCGGAATCATTGGTTACGTTTAGTCAAGGTTAGGTCTCGTCATTTGTATTGGATTAGTTCTCGCCTTTTTCTGTGTTGTCTTTATTATTTATTAAACCACATTCATTTGAAGCTATCCTGCGTACGGGTCTGTCTCCTTCCTTCCCTGGATGTGACATTTACAGTGTGTCATTGAATTTAATTAAAATATATGACTGTGGGACCAAGGTGTTGGTTTGGGTGTGTGTAGATGGGCGGTTTTGGGGCGGCTGATGGCCGTACATACGCTGACTGGAACCATCGATATTTTAAAGATAACTTTAGATATCGATTTGTCATGGAGGACACTAGCGCTTTTAACAAAGGACATTGTTTCAAAGCAGCTTTACAGAACGTAAGAAACATAAAACAAAAAGTTTAATATAATACAAAGATTAATATTATATAAACGTTGAAGATTAATATTAGACTTATATTTAAATGTGTTTGTATTTATCCCTAATTAAAAAGCCTGAGGTGACTGAGGCGACTGTGGTGAGGAAAAACTCCCTTAGATGGAAGAGGAAGAAACCTTGAGAGGGAACCTCATCCTCATTTGGGTGACACTAGAGGGTGTGGTTATAAACTGTTATAAACAACAAAGTGTGTTATTATGAATAATGTGCTTTCAGTGGTATTACACACTGTCCTGTCCATTTTAGGCCTCCATCATCTGCTCAAACCAGCAGGAACATGCCAAAGATTCATTTACAACAAAAGTCTGTGTCCCAAACTGCATACGAGTACAAGCTTGATTTACTATTTAATGCGCTGGAAGGCAGTTTAGGGTGTAGCTAACAACAGGGGGTGAAGTAATCATTACAAAAAACATCCATTATCACGTGTCATGCGTTGTAAAATTTTATTATAGAATGAAAAGATATCATAACGTTCAAACCAAGTACAAACGTCATAAGATGTTAAAAGCTAACTGTTTGATCGCTGCTGTAGACAGAAATCCCTTCCAATCAACTGTTTGATACGTTTTCTCACTGGTTATGCTAAAAAGAACACAAAGGAAAATCTAGTATTGGATGTTATGGTATATATCATAAAGAATGTACAATATATAATATAGACAATAATAAATAATTTATATCATAGCACAACCCCTGTAATTGCACAAAAAACATATTTACAGAAGAACATTTCTGATATTTTGAAATTCTCTATTGAACCAAACAGATTTTACCTTTCGAAGTAACGTCATCTATCATTGGCCAATGGAGAAAAACAATGACGTCATTTTCCATGATTTTCTTTTACTATCTCTGAATAATAATGTAGGTTAATTAATGGGGAGAATTTTTATCCCTTCTGTGGTAACTTTATAAATCCTGCAGCACACACCTGCATGTTGAAGACTTCATCCGAGCTCTCCGACTGGCCTGTGATGTTGCTCACGTCGTTGGAGGCCTGTGATGACAGCGAGGAGGATGAGTAACGATTGACAGCCGGGTAACTGAGTGGGCTGCAACAGGAGAGACACAAGAGTCCAAACGTTAACGTACCGGACTTTATACTCTCAAAAAAGTGGATTAAACAGAAAGGATTGTGTTTCTTGTTGTAGATTGTGCCTTAAAGCTGTATATGTTGAACACTGCTGTTTATCTGTTTCCTAGAAATGTAGTCCATCAGTAGTTCCGATTAGTAGTCCAGCTACTACATCCCACAAATAGAAACGCTCATGAAAGACTACGAATTCTTAAAACCCTGAGTTTCTACTTTCATATCAGCTTCATATTAATCACCACTATAGATAATATTCAATTCAGTTTAATTCTAGTTTACGTACGTAGCGCTTTTAACAATGGACGTTGTCTCATGTCATATGCCAATGAAGACATTCAATGCTGAACATGGACAAAACATGGACACAACAAAACAGGAGAAAATACCATTTTATGGCCTCTGGTAAAATGATAACTTTTATAACTTTTTACAACTTTTATAAGCTTAGATGAATTTTTAGGCACAAACTCTAAAGCTGGAGCATCATCAATGTTTATGGAAAAGTTCTAGATTAGACGAATTGGTCACCTGATAGAGGTACTGTATAGAATCAGTGGTATTACACACTGTCCTGTCCATTTTAGGCCTCCATCACCTGCTCAAACCAGCAGGAACATGCCAAAGATTCATTTACAACTGTCATGAATAAAGCACCTGCCTCGTACTCCGATCACCACCAGAGGGAACATTCTCCCGAGTTTTAGTAGCTTCCGGACAACACTTCCCATAACCCCTCACTGGGACTGATTGCACCGCCACCTGTTCTCAATCACCCACTGACTAAATAAACAGACTTGAACTTGACTTCTGTGTAAAGTCTCGATTTGCTTCAGCTATCATTCTGAGCGTTTCCTGTTTTGTACTTTCCGGTTATTACTTTGTATTTCTGTCCTACGATTCTCTGCCGCCTGCCCCGACTCTTTTGCCTGTTATATTGACCACGATTTCTGTCTACTCTGCATTGTTGTGTTTGCCAATGTCGACCCTAGCCTGTTTTACTACGAGCATTCTAATAAAGCCTGTAAATGGATCCTCAGCCTTATGACACTTCATTACAACAAAAGTCTGTGTCCCAAACTGCAAAAGAGTACAAGCTTGATTTACTAATTAATGTGCCTTACAGACTTTTGTTGTAGGCGGCAGAGAATCTGCAGTTTAGGGTGTGGCCAACAACAGGGGGTGAAGTAATCATTAAAAAAGTGGTTTATAACAATAAAAATAAAATTTTTCATTCACTCATTTTCTACCGCTTATCCAAACTACCTCGGGTCACAGGGAGCCTATCTCAGGCATCATCGGGCATTAAGGCAGGATACACCCTGGATGGAGTGCCAACCCATCGCAGGGCACACACACTCTCATTCACTCACGCACTCACACACTACGGACAATTTTCCAGAGATGCCAATCAACCTACCATGCATGTCTTTGGACCGGTGGAGGAAACCGGAGTACCCGGAGGAAACCCCCGAGGCACGGGGAGAACATGCAAACTCCACACACACAAGGCGGAGGCGGGAATCGAACCCCTCACCCTGGAGGTGTAAGGCGAACGTGCTAACCACTAAGCCACCGTGCCCCCCAATGAAAAATGACAAGGAATTGTGATGGTTTGGCAAAACAGACCAGAAACACTGTCTTCCTGTTGTAGGCTAAGATTGTATAAAAACAACAGTTAAATATAATTTACATATCAGTCTGTATACTGTCAGTGCTGATTTTGTCAGGACCCAGCCCAGACTTTGGCCACGTGCGTTTGTTTATGTTCGGTGTTCACGTGTCTGCCCCACCCTGTCTCTTCCTCCCTGCCTCTGCACACCCGTTCCTTATGTGTTAATTGTCATGTCTATTTAGCTGGAATCCTTGTCGTCCTTGGTCTCGTCTCTTGTCACGTCTTTGTCCTTGTTTTATGTTTTTTTTAGTTGATAAATCAGTTTATTTTAGCTATCCTGCATTTGGGTCTGTTTTTATCCCTGTATCGCTGACAGATTTACATTTAAACATCAAAAAAAAATGTGAGAGTTGTGAGATTTATATATATATTAGATATCCGAAGTAAATGAGCAGGCTATGGTGTGATTTCTCTATGAGGACTGGGATATGTCCGGATGTCTGTTATGAAATTCTATGATGTCAGGCTGTTTCTGTACGACTCTTTGAGCACCCAGATGAATTTCATAAATTAGCTTCTGTCCTTGAGGGCAATAATTCATTTTATTAAAAAAGTAACTTGAAATATGAAAGAGTAATCTGATTTCAGTCCCTGTCCCGTTCTCTTCATCTTCTTCGTTACTTCGTTACACCTCTCACACAACCACCATCAGGAACATCTCTAACCGGATTTCAAAAAAAAATTATTTTTCAGAAGCTTATTATCCGCTTCTCTCAAAAGCCGTATCTGCTGTTAGGAATTTAGAAAATGAAATTAGAAAGTTAAAGAGAAATTTGTTGGTTTTCGAATAACAAGATGAATGTAGGTAATGATTTGAGCTTCAGACGTGATACAAACACACACCTGCGCCGAGCGACTATTCGTCCTCCATCTGGACTGATGGCATTCGGGACAGGAGTCCTGCAGGTTCGAGGGCTGCCGTTGGCAAAATGCAGAGGACTGACGCGCACGTACGCAGGAAACTCCTGTGGCTGCAGACAGGAAAAGAACACATTGTTGTTCATCTCATTATCTCTCCTGTGTATGTAAATGTACCAGATCTGCCAGATCACACTGACCTGTATACCCAGACTGGATCGCATCACATGGAACTGGTCGATGAGTTTTTTGTGCAGCGGACGCATGTCCTGTGGAACGAATTTCTCGTGCACAGCCAAGCCGTACTCCAGAATATGTGCCTGGGTTCGGGAATAGTGGTGTGTTTGAATCTTTTGTTAAGACAAAATCAAACGCACAGTTAATTGCTGTTGTGCAGCTAACGTTACCTGCTCAAACATGAGCTCTCGGAGACGAGTGATCTTATCTCCATCCTCCGGGTGATTGGAAATGTAATCTTTCGCAAAAAACGCCTAAAAAAAAAATAAAACATATGTGAAACACTACAAGAACACTTTAATGAAAAGAAAACCTTGACTAGAAAGTGAACACACTGAGGACATAGTGCTTGCGTATTCAGTGATGGTATAAACACCGACTTGAGCCAATTTTCTCATCGAGTCATTCGTAATATGCAAATCAGCAGGCGTAGAGTTCATGACTCTGAGGATGTGTCTGACACGGACTAATACGTCAACATCTACTGCACAGCCTTTTAACAATTTAAGCACAATTTAAAAATCGAGATCGAAAATTTTAAGAATTAAATTATATATGATATATATTATGATTATGATGAATATATTATGAAAAGTAATGACTAGCATTAAAGTAAATCTGATGTATTACTAAGATTCTAGTATATAACCCTACCGATCATTTTCTCAATGTAATGTCCTGATGTAAACTGATCACATGAATCATTCATTTGTTTATTTTAACAATAAAATAAAATAACACTTGATACAGCACATCCTCTTGTTTGTTTGTTCGTATTTTATTATTTTATTATATGGCGCCCTTTCAAGATTTAGTTCATTTTCCTTGTGAATTATTCAGTTGCATTGTCTTGCACCCACACCCCCACACACACACAACCAAACACAGCTGTACACGCTTGAAATGACAATAAAAGTTTCAAAGTCAAAATGTTGAATCAGTAAAATCTATATCTATAACAAATAATCATCTTTGAATATTTAATTGAACTCATTACCATGTAGACAATCTGTCTTTGGACTAAACAGAGCTCTTCTGTTCTCTTGTGTGTGGAAGAAAATTATTTTTATTCTGAAGGGATCATACTGCAATCTACATTCTATTAAAGGTGGGGTCTCCGTTGTTTGAGAAATGCTTCAGAAAACTGCGTTGGGCCGCCAAACAAAACAAAAACAAAACGTGTAGCCAATGAGCAGAAAGGGGCGTGTCTTGTCAATATGGGCGGAGAGAGTGTTCAGTGCGCATGTGTGACATTAGGAGAAAGCGGTTTTAACATTGACATGGAGGATAAAAACAAAGAAAGAACCCGAAGAAAGGCTTACGATAAGGCAAGGAGTTATTCAGGACCCGTGTTATTATAGGATCAGCTTTCCAGCGCTGGAGAGAACTGAACGTCTTCTGCATGAAACAGAGCTAAAGCTTTCACGGTACAACACACAGTACTACAAAAACACATTTGTATCACCATAGTATTACTCATTGAGTTCATTTATTGATAAAAATATCCCCTTGCTCAGCTGCCCCAACAGGTTCCGCCATAATACTTGTCTGATTTATACTTGGGTTATACTTGTCTGATGTATGTGTGGGCGGAGCTATCAAAACAGGGGTGGGACCCATTTGGGGTAGGGGCGTGTTTGTTTTGGTGATTTCAAATGTCAACATTGGCTTTCAAACAACGGAGACCCCACCTTTAAGTCATAGCTCAGTAGTTAAGGTTTTGGATTACAGATTAAAATGTTGTGAGGCTGAATCCCAAGACCACCAACCTTGAGCATGGCCCTTAACCTGCAACTACTCAGGTGCATAAATGAGATAAATATAATTCGCTCTCCATACTTGCATCTTCCATATAATGTGACTGCAGTCACATTAAGAAAGGTATATATTTTGTAATGGCTTGTAGGTTTGAGTGTATTTACAGCCCAAAACATGACCTTCATCATATTATCAGACTTACTCGCTCAAATCAACAGCACTTAATGCTGTAGTCACACCTGACGCACACTTTTACACTATTAAATCCTCACTCTACACACTTAACTCATCTCTCACCTCACAACCACATATCATTACTATCAACACTAATAAAAACATCTTTACATTTCTATACAAAACTTTATCATCCTGATACACAGCTAACAGCATCCATGCTCAGTGTATACAGCATACGTCTCAGCCCTCTGTGGTGCATGCTGGGAGTCCTTCCGACAGCACTCCTCTTTTTAATTGCTTCAGGCACGCATTTGATAGGCTAACATGCTGTTGCCTGGCAACTGTCTAATACTCTATAGTGTGAGAGAGTAAAGTATAGTCATTAAATGTCCACGGTAGGCTTTTTACGGGTTTCCCCCACATGCAATCTTCACTTCCATCCATTTGACCTGCAAAGTCTTTTCGTCAAATATAGCGGCCTGTATATGAGTGTATATAACCGCGTCATCATACGGCACGACAGGCTCGGCTCACTGTTAATAACTGTATCTTATTTTATCTGTGATCAAAATTTTGCCTTTTGCCTCTTATCCTAGGACGTATTTTTCCATTTGCTCTTTACAATATGACAATGACAAATCCGTTAGAATATCTGATTTATTAATTACTGATATAGCTGCATATATTTTGATGAAAGACTTTTACACAGTCCACACTTTGCGTCCGGGATGTCCTCACCATGCTCTGATTTATTTGAGCCACCACTGCCCAGTGTGAAATACATTTCTTTGCGTATCCCAGCTTGTTACAAAGTCAGGGCCAGAGCACAGGCTCAGTCATAATATGGTGCTGCTAATGTAGACAGGGGTAAGGGCCTTGCTCAAGGGGCCAAGAGTAGCAGACTGGCAGTGCTGGGGATGGATTTCATGACCTTCTGATCAGTAACTCAGAGCAATAACCACTGAGTCGCCACAGTGCTGCATAGATCGATTCTGCAGAACCATGTTGTTGTTGTTGTCGCCACAGAGGATCATCTGGTCCCCATGTTTGATCTGGCACGGCTTTATGCCAGATGCCCTTCCTGAAACCAACCTCCCATTTGATCCGAGCTTGGGACCAGAACCGAGAGTTAATCCATCGGTGGCTGGGTTACGTCCCTACCCGGGAATCGAAGCCGGGCCGATGTAAAGAGAGAACAGGATTCTGCCGCTGGACCACAAGGGGACATAGTGTAGAACTATAAATACGGTCAATGTTTGGTTCAATCAACCAGTCTATTGATTATTCATTACTAATTATCTTTCTGCATAAGTCTAGAATAAACCTTGATGTGCTGTAAGCTAAGCCTCACTCTACAGACCAGAGTGCTGAAGAGATAAAAACAGAACTGTTCTCGAAATCAAGTCCTGACTTTAAAACAGCAAGCCTTATTTGTTCTCTATATACATACCATTGATGATGATCTGGTGGTCAAGCAAACAATGCGTTTTAAAACCTAGAGTTATTGCGTATGCAATCCTACAAAGGTTATATAATTTCACCAGCTCTGTGTTTATTTCCTCAGTCTGTTGCTAGTTAATAGTCTTGGACAGGATTCTGGTGCAGAGTCTCAGCGGGGCTCGGCGGATAAATAAAGGGTGGATAAATAAAGAAATGCAGCAAGCGTGGGGGTGAAATGAAAAGAGGTGGCAGTACCTCCTGGTAGCGAGCGAGTCCTCCGTTCACGGCGGCGTCGATCACCCCGTTCAGACACATAGTTAGAGGGTTGATGTTCTGCATCTGACGCGTCTGGCATTGTGCGATCAGGGTTCGCAGCTGAAGGGTTTTGTTCTCAATCACCTCGCTGGCGTTCTCCAGAGGACTCATCTCCACCTGCAGAGCACACACAGCTCACACACCGGCTACGGACATCCTGGATTTCTAACAGTTATCCATTTAGGAGTTCAGACTTTCTGTACTAATGATGGACTGAACCTGGATTTAGAATTTTGCCATATTCCAGAAATAACTTAAGAAATACCTGAAACATATCAATTAACCCTGACAAGAACTGATACGTTTTCGTGCACTAAGACTAGTAATCAACAAGATTTCTTCTGATGAGAAACTAATAGCTACATATTGCGTTAAAGCAAGCTACAGTAGTTAAACACGATGCACTAATCAGTGTGTAAATGTGTTGTCTGATTTCCATGTAACATGCTCGGCTTTGTACCGAACAGATCAGCAAAGCGAGCTTTCTGTAGGAGCTACATACATTGCTCTAGCTGTGTAATCTCAACTGTACTTAAAATGCCAAAGCTACACCGGAGATACAGTGGAGTGGCGCAAAAGCAAGACGCTGAATGTGTTAGAATCTCAATCCGATTTAGAAATTAATTTCTGTTCACGTGTAATTTCTGTTGAATCTTTTCAAGACAAATAAGGATCTACCAGGGATTGATGCAGGGGGTGAATACTTATGCAACAAAAAAAAGTCTGTTTTTTGGTCTTTAAATCCGTTTCAGATCCAGTATGTACAGTAAAACTAGGAGAATGGACGAATTTTCCAAGGGGGTGAATACTTATGCAAGATATTGTAGTTCTCCTGTTTTTAGTCAAACATTTTAAACAGGAATTGATCAAACAGATAAAAGCTAGGTTGCAAATGCTTATTTCTATTATTTCTACTTGAAAATGCCAGAAAAAATGAAAAATGATAACGTTATAAAAAGGAAAAAAAAGGAAAAAGGAAGCGGTCAGAAGATTTTGAGCTCTCACCAGCTCCCGTTTCTCCACCTCGAACCAGCGAGATATGCCTGGGAGACTCTGTGCCAGACTCAGTGTGGTCCTCTCCACCCAGAGACTCTGCACACACACACACACACACACACACACTCTCTTTGTCAGAACAAACAGGAGGTGCTCTGAATCCAATAGTGTGTGTTTGTGTGTATATGTGTGTGTGTGTGTGGATATGATGGACTGGACAAAAAAAACCCACAATGTCTAATTAAACCACAAAGAAGTAGAGGAACAATGGAGCTGAGGTGATACACAGTTAACGAAGGAAAATTGTGTGTGTGTGTGAGAGAATGTGTGTGCATGGCTGTTGGTGTGTCTGTGTGTGTTTCTGTGTGTAAAAGAATGTGTTTGTGTGTCTAAAAGAATGTGTGTATTTATATTTGTTTGTATCTGTGTGTGTGTGTGTTTGTGTGTGTGTGTGTGTGCACGCCCCACCTTAAACTCATTCTCTTTATCTTTCGTCCCCTTGTGGAAGGGTCTGTCGTAGCGAAACCTCCAGATATGATTGACTTTGTAGAAGCTCTTGATGTTACTCGGCACTCCGTCTCTCTGCAGCACGTCCTGATTCTCTGGGACAGGAGTGACTGCGTAGATCTGCAGGTCTGAGCCAGAGTGACTTAAGGAACATTATACAAACACACACACACATACACACTTCATCAATATCATCAAGCAAGCCGTGATCAGGACCACATCGGGTTCCTCCCTGTGAGAGGAGACAGTGGACAGAGTTTCAGCAAAATGACCCAGATTTGTTGAACAGAAGTAGAACCTGATGTAACCTTAAGCTGTTGTAGATCTTCTCCCTCAAGGTTTGTCATGTTGTGACATTGTGATGTCATTGTGATGTTGTGTCCATAGCCTCCACGCCAGCTCAAATCAGTCTCACTCTCCTCTGTCCTCTCTCGTCAACAAGCCTGCAGATTGATGCTCACTGGATTTTTTTCTGTTTTTTTGCACCATTCTGTGTAAACTCTATAGACTGTGTGAAAATACTAGGGTTCTCAAGCTAGCATGTCTGGCACCAACGATCATATCTGAGATTCCATATCTGAGCTTCACTAAGACTCCATATTTCCCTGTATTCATGATTGATGTGAACGTTACTTGTGGCCTGTATTAGACAAATGATTGTCTGATTAGATAACAGCATGAGCAGAGCTGCACGTGTTCCTATTAAACTGCCTGTGAGTATTTGTGTGTGAGTTTGTGAAGGATACACTGTGCCTCCGCCTGCAGTATGGTCTGGTCGGGCTGGTTGGCGTGCTGCATGGCGATGGCGTGAGGAAACTCACTCAGCATTCTCTGCTGAAACGCCTCCAACCGTTCGTAATCGTTCCCCCGACACACAAACTCTTTATTCTGCACAACAACACACACACACACACACACAAGTGAAAATCAGAGGCCTTGAGTCACTAAGCCTTTTACTGAAGCATTGACTAACACACATCAACTCCATGAGCGCTATATGAGGACCAACACACACACGTGTACACACACCTATACACACACACACCAACACACACACCCAAACACACACACCAACACACACAAGCCTTGAGTCACTATGCCTTTTACTGAAGCATTGACTAACACACATCAACTCCATGAGCGCTATATGAGGACCAACACACACACACACACACACACACGCGTGTACACACACCTATACACACACACCCAAACACACAAACACACACACCAACACAGACAAGCCTTGAGTCACTATGCCTTTTACTGAAGCATTGACTAACACACATCAACACCGCTTGGTGAAACCTGCCACCTAGTGGATTAAACACAGAACTACATAAGCACTACATAGCCATTATATCAAGTCATTCACACATGCAGTGTGTGAACACACTGATTAAAAAGTGAACGGTCACACATATGTCTGCTCCTAAAACACCTTTATTTACATCATACACTAATATTTACCCGTAAGAAGAAGGGAAACTTTTTGCCGTAGAACCCAATTCTAAAGAACTCCGGTTCCAGCCTCTGCTGATTCATTATCTTATCATAGAGAGAAGCCTCCATCAGCTGGGAAAAAAAAACAATCACAAATTAAAAACTCCCATTAAAAGCTACACAAATACAAAAAAAATCTAAAAATGACAAATTAAGATCGTCAAAATACATGCGTTATATACATTGGGTATAAAAAGTCCAGTCAAGCAAGAGAGGGAAACTGTAGGATTAGTAGATATAGTTTACGTTTTATTTTTATTGTATTTTTATTCACTACTCATTTAATTACAATTAATTACAGATGAAGGGGGGAAATAGTTCTGTCTTGATTTATCTAAGATTTCTTTTTCTACATCACAAATACCTGCCATTTGAATAGATAGTGTGTAAACATCTCGTAATAAATACACCATGGCTTATTAAATCTGATCCATCCTGAATAATTGGATTTGAGTGTTCAGAATCTGGTGTTTCAGGTCATACAAACCGAATAAATGCAGAATGCACAATTAGGTACATTTTTATATATGTACTGTATATATATATATATATATATATATATATATATATATATATATATATATATATATATATATATATATATATAGAATAAATTATATAATATATATATATATATAATGACGGGGGCACGGTGGTTTAGAGGTTAGCACGTTCGCCTCACACCTCCAGGGTTTGGGGTTGGATTCCTGCCTCCGCCTTGTGTGTGTGGAGTTTGCATGTTCTCCCCGTGCCTCGGGGGTTTCCTCCGGGTACTCCGGTTTCCTCCCCCGGTCCAAAGACATGCATGGTAGGTTGATTGGCATCTCTGGAAAATTGTCCGTAGTGTGTGATTGTGTGAGTGAATGAGAGTGTGTGTGTGCCCTGCGATGGGTTGGCACTCCGTCCAGGGTGTATCCTGCCTTGATGCCCGATGACGCCTGAGATAGGCACAGGCTCCCCGTGACCCGAGGTAGTTCGGATAAGCGGTAGAAAATGAATGAATGAATGAATATATATGACCTCATGACCTTTTGCAAATGTAACATCTCTCTAGGGACTGCAGGTGGAAATTAGCATTTTTTTTTGCTATAACCTGGCACATGACATCTCTTCTTTCTTAGACTAATGTTCTCTGTGCATTGCCCCTGATTAAGTACAAATAAACTCATTCATTCATTTTTATGAACAAAATTGTCGTAAGGAAAGTGCGACTTTATTGTAGAAAAGCCGAGGTTTGTTCACTCACTCTCATTTTGCTCAGGTTCCTGTAGTCGTAGTAAGCCTCGTACTGATTGGCCAGCTCTCGGCACAGGATGATACAATTCTCCCAGCACTGAAAGTCATAACAGCTGCTCAGTAAATAAAGACAATATTGTATAGTTGTAAGATTACTTGATATTAATATTTAAGATTACTCAGTAGAAGTTTATTATGGCTCTGTTTTAGCAAATCTTTGATCCACAATGAAGACAGACGGGAGCTTCGTCTTAGTTCAATAAAAAATAAGTAAAAAAAAAACTAGGTTAAAATTAATATCAGAAATGAGTATGTGGCTCCTACAGGATTTATACATTCATTCATGAAATCAGTAACTCCAGTCAGGGTCACTGTGAAGCACCTCATTCATCTGTCACACAAACACCGAGTGTGAGGTGGGAACTGATCCTGATACCCTGGATGGTGGGGTAGTTTCTTTTCAGGCACCATGAATACACACAAACACACACCCACACAGACCAACAGACACACCAACACACAAACACACCACCAACACACACACCCACCCCAACATACACACCAACACACACACAGACCAACATACACGCCAACACACACACACAGACCCCAACATACACACCAACACACAAACACACACACTGACCAACACACACACCAACCCACACACACACACACACACACCACAGCACACATACACAGAAAGAAACACACACATACACCCCAACACACACAAAGACCAACACACACAAACCACAGCACACATACACACACAAAGACACTGCATAATTGCTCAGTTGTATAAGTAGAAATAAAATGTAAGTCATTCTGAATAAGGGTGTCTGCTGAATGCCAGAAATGTAATATCAAACCACAAGGTGTCAGCATACACCAGCACAGAAAGGAGAGGTGCACTAGTCTTAAATATACACACAGGGGTTGTGGAGCATCAGGTCGAAGTAAATCTTAACTGAAATCTGGGTTAATATAAAGCAGACGACTTCTCTTATAATGTTCCTGTAGTAGAAGTACAGAATGAATGAGAAGCTGTTCAACATTTATAAAAAATAAACGTTCTGGAAAATATGTTTTTTTAATTATATAAACACCTCAATAAAGTGAGAGAGAGAGCGAGCCAGAGAGAGAGAGAGAGAGAGAGAGAGAGAGAGAGAGAGAGGGAGAGAGAGAGAGAGCCAGAGAGAGAGAGAAAGGGGGAGAGAGAGAGAGGGCTGACCTTCCCCCTGTCAAAGTTATGAATGATGGTGAGATGTAAACACTCTTTTCTCTGCCACTCGCTCTGCATAGGGTAGGTGAGGAACTCCCTCAGAGGCCTCTCTGTCCACTCCAACAGCTCGTCATACAGCAGCAGAGTGTAGGCTGCCTCTGACACACACACACACACACACACACACACACACACACACACACATTAGTGCACACAGACCCTAATTCAAATTCTGTCAAAGCAACTTTACAACTAGGAAAATACAGTATATTTATGAATATAATGAAGAATCAAATCAAACTTCCTGTTTGGTTCAGTATGTTGTTCAGTAAGTGTGTGTGTGTGTGTGTGTGTGTGTGTGTGTGTGTGGTTTTTTATTATGTGAGATACCTGTGTAGTTCTGGACTTTAAGGTGGAGCTCATAGAGCTTGTGGATGTAGCGGATGTACATCTCCTCTTTGTTCAGCTCCGTCTTGTAGAAGTTCTAACAGAGCAGACAGAACTTAATAAATGAGGAAATAATATTACTCATAACATAGCATTTTGTGTAAAGTTGCCAGAACTGTTTTAGCAGAAGCTGGTGTTAAAATAAAAATGAAATACTATACGCATTATTAATCTTTTTAAAAAAAAATAAAATAGTAATATAGATGTTTGTTTCCATAACTCTTCATGAGTGTGTAATGAACATGTGTAATGGGATGTGGTAGCCTAGTGGTTAAGGTGTTGGGCTACCAATCAGAAGGTTGTGAGTTCGATTCATACGTCCACCAAGCTGCCACTGCTGGGCCCCTGAGCAAGGCCCTTAACCCTCACTTGCTCAGTTGTATAAAAATGTAAGTTGCTCTGGATAAGGGCGTCTGCTAAATGATGGAAATGAAACTGGATAAAACCAAAAAACCTTTTTTACCAGCAGGTTGACGTTACAGCCGATCTTTTTCCCATCGACCTCTCCAATCTTCATGCAGTCCCTGAGATATACAGAGGGACGAGGTGTGTGTGTGTGTGTGTGTGTGTGTGTGTGAGTGTGAGAGAGAGAAAGAGAGAGAATTATTTGTTAAAACAGCTCCATAAACCCAGTTTTCCGACAGCCTGTGACACACTTACAGAACATTTTTTAGGTTTATTCACTTGTATGTGTAAAATGTGTGTGTGTGTGAGTGAGTGAGCAGTGTGTTATTGCCTGTAATCGAGTAATCTCTCCATAAGCCGTGTAACTGTGGCTATGTGAGACACTCCGCTCTCTCTCCATGTTTCTCTCTCGATCTTTTTCAGCAGGCTACGACACAAAACACAACACGAAGCAGTGTGACACCATTTAAAGCATCTCACAGGTCATGATGGACAGACTGAAGGTCATGATGGACAGATAATCTACACCACATTATATACTGACTCTTTGACATCACACCGAGTTTCTTACCTCGGATACGGACCGAACAGCGGGATTCTGCTCCAGAAAGCATGAACAGGAAAACAGATTTAGTGCATTGATTTTTTTCCCCTGTGACAGTAAATAAGGGCATTTCAGCAGTAATCAGAGTCTCACATGTTGTTAAAGAGCTCCTTGTAGGTTTCATCTCCTTTCCCCTCTGACATCAGACTCTCCAGCTTGTCGATCAGCTTCGCCTCCACCTGCACACAAAGATATCCGTTAACGATCGACTACAAAACAAAAGAGAAAGACAAAATACGTCGTAGATGAAATTCTTAAACCTACAGTATGACTTATACATGAATGAAATATTTGCACTCGGTTTCGATGACTTCAATATTCTTCTATTTATTTCTATTCTCCCTCGTGTACGATCGTACTAATGTCTGTGTAAGAGACACCGAATTGGCGAACTTGATTTCTTTCACCGGGTGACGTCAGGCATTTTTAACACAATAAAACTCTCGCATCAGAAGAAATTAGCGACCTGTGTCACAGAATCTGTGGTTTGCCAATAGAAAACCGTCGATCTGGAATTTCAGAAGCTGAGAGCAATACAAACCTCTCGTTCTTTTAGGAAACAAAACTAAACTAAAATGACGATGAACATAAAGTTTCTACAACCTTCATTTATCACTGTCACTCAGAGATTTATGAATTTGTAGTTTTTCATATGTACTGTATCTGTTTTTTTTTTTTTTTCTAGCCCACAAAGGACAATATATTCATAGAAAAACAAAAATGGCTATTTTTTTTTCTTCATCCTCAACGTACACTATGATATTAAACCATTTTCTGCTCTCTGGGTTTCCCTTAAGTGCTTGATCATAAACATCTGAAATTTGAAGGTGTTTATCTTCAACCGCTAAAATTCTATGTCAGGTTATCAACAGAGTCCTGACTCTTTTTATATTAGACGCTCAGCCAGAAAATATTCATTTGCTTAAACTGATTGAAAATGTCTGATGAGACTATTTCCATTTCATCGGCAGAAAGAAACACCGACGATATAAACTCACTAAAAACTGAGCAATTTTTATATAAATCTTTGCTACACAATCAGCACGGTCAGCAGTCTGAAGAGATTTCTGGCTACACGATAATCATCTAATCATTTATTTGTTCTTTTCAGTAGATTCTTCATGAAGCGTTTGATCGGTGATGTCATGAGCGAGGTCACGGTAAGAGTATCACCTGCTTAAAGTTTCCGTTGCGACGTTCTTCGCTGTCCATCATGTCGTGAAAGACAGGGATGAGGACGTTTCTCAGGTCAGGCTGTGGCACCAGGGTCACCTCCAGGAACGAAGCAATCAGAGCAGGAATCAGATTCACTTTATAGTCTCCTGAAACGAACAAAGAGTAAACAGAACAAACAAAGAACAAAGCATTTGGTTTTATTTTACACGTAATGAAGAGATGAGGCTGTTTTAGCGTACAGCATACACACAAGTTTACATGTGCAACACTATTAGACACTCTTTCAGAGGCCATGTGGGATTATGAGTGGGATTACTGATCCCAACGGATAATCACCTTCCTCTATAGTAACTACAAGTGCATTTAGGACTAGAGTTAATTCCGTCAGACGAGACGAGACGAAATATGTTCGTCAACAACCTTTTTTTTCATGACTAAGACGAGACGATGACAAGACTGCACCGCTGTCCAAAAACGCTAAGACTAAATTAACATGCATTATTGTTGACGAAAAAAGACGAGACGAAAATGTTTTGTATAAGATAAAAACGAAGATAAAATCTCTCTTCATTTTCGTCTACAATTGTCTCTGCTTTTTCATCAGCTGTTACGCCTTTAAAATATTCAGCACGAGTTCGCGGCTTCGTGCTGTTGCTCAAGTTACAGGTCTCATACGCCTGTGGCTGCAACACGAAACTGCTGAACACACAACACCCAAAGCGAACACGAGCGACGAGGACATGCTAGGTCGAAGGAAGAGGCTCGACATTTGGTCGCATTTTAAGTACAGTGATACTGACAAAAAGTCAGAATGTGTCATCATAACTGACGGGAAACACTGCGGACAAAGAATTTCGGGGAAAAACACCACCAACCTTAAACGACATCTAAAGGCTGACCACCCACACATTCAGGTTAGAACAGGTTAATCATTTGTCAATGTGTCTCCTAAATCAGAAATTGAAAACCAGACACCTTTAACATTTGCATTCAACAAAAATCATTGAACAAGTGTATTTTGTCAGGTAATTATGACATTTAACCAATGTTTGAGATGTGAAACACTTTTTTTACTGAAATGTTTATCAGTAATAATCTCAGTAATAATGTGTTATTTTAAAAAAAGACTACAATTTTTTGACTAAAACTAGACTAAAATGACGAGACTTTTAGTCGACTAAAACTTGACTAACAAAAAAAATATGTGAATGACTAAATATGACTAAAACTAACAAGGACATTTGGCACAAGACTAAGACTAAGACTAAATTAAAAATAGGTGATGAAATTAACACTATTTAGGACAATACCTCGCAATACTATAAGACAGCAGAAGTCTGAGCAAATCACATATTGTGAACTACTCAAAGAGACGCCATACAAATAATACACCATGAAAGATGGCGGTAAATAGTGCAGTACCATTCGGTCGAGTAGTTTCTCTATGTAAAGGGATGTAAGTAGGGGTATCATGGTATTAATCCATTTTAAAACATACAAACTAGCAGAAAAACACCTTTTGGTGCAAAAGACTCTTTGTACAGTATATAATTCAACATGACCCAAAAGGAATCAAAAAGACCTGATCCTATGACTGTTTCTTACTATTGAGAATCTCCTACACTGTCAGTATTTGTGTTTGTGTGTGTGTGTGTGTGTGTGTGTGTGTGTGTGTGTGTGTGTGTGTGGGTGGCGGAGAAGTCGGGGTGGGATGAGGGGGTGTAACGATTTTTGAGCTAGAGATTTTTATGAGTTAAAAAAGCCTAACAAGTTCATTCATTCATTGATTTTCTACCGCTTATCCGAACTACTTCGGGTCACGGGGAGCCTGTGCTTATCTCAGGCGTCATCGGGCATCAAGGCAGGATACACCCTGGACGGAGTGCCAACCCATCACAGGGCACACACACACTCTCATTCACTCACGCAATCACACACTACGGACAATTTTCCAGAGATGCCAATCAACCTACCATGCATGTCTTTGGACCAAGGGAGGAAACCGGAGTACCCGGAGGAAACCCCCGAGGCACAGGAGAACATGCAAACTCCACACACACAAGGTGGAGGCGGGAATCGAACCCCCAACCCTGGAGGTGTGAGGCGAACGTGCTAACCACTAAGCCACCGTGCGCCCACCTAACAAGTTGATGTTTGTAAATAAAACTGCATTTTAAACAGCATTTTGAAACAGTCTGAACACGGTGAGATCTAATCCCAGGGTGTCCAATTTCCTCTGGAGAGGTTTGGTGTTCTTGTAGGTTTTAATTCCAATCAAACAGGAGACACACCTGATTCCACCTGTTCAATCAGCCGATCTGTGCTTTCAATAGACTTCTCCTTTTTTGAAATGAAAGCCTACATCCACACTGTCCCTTTTGAGATTAGACTGGTCTAATCATACTCACACAGAGACTCACTGTGACGCCGTAATAACCCTAGTGGTGAAAATTTATCTGAACGGTGGCAGATGTTTTCACAGCCCTGAAGTAGCCTAGATCCAAGTTTCACAGAACTGCAGATATTTAAATGCTCTACTCAGCCATTTTCAGAGAATATAAATAGCAGTAAATGGGGAGAAGTTAATAAAGAACATCCTGATACGGGAAACGTGTATCTTTAAGAGTGCCGTTCATTTTGTTCTGTCTTTCTTCAGTTATCAAGGTGAGTCAGTGCAACGGATGCTGACAGTCACTAACTACGGCCATTTGGGACCAAAATTATTGGACACGCCATAAAAACTACACCCGACAGCTAGCTTCATGTGTCACTATCAGTGACCCGACTTCAGCCGATTTGATAAGAGCTCTTTGGGTATCAGTCTTTTTCTGTGAAAGGGTACTTTGTCATTTTTATTCCTCACCCAGATTCTGCCACATGCTGAAGATCTCACATCCGATCATCACTCGCATGTCTCCGTACCTTTAAAACAACAAGAAACATTAGAATCTGAAAGAAGAATGGAGATGCATCAAGCACTGTATTTTTTTGAAAGCGAACTGCTTACTTCTCCAGAACTTTCTTCCTTTTGGATGGAGGGAACGTCTCCAGCTGGAGACACGGCTGGATGATGAATATTATAGAGAGGTAAAAATAGGACTCCCACACCTGCAGGCAAAAGGACAGAATTATTTACAGAGTACACTGCAGATACACGTGTTCAGAGTCTCTCTGAAGGTCATATGACCTGCCATCATCTGCTTCATCTGAGAGAAAGGACTAATGGGTGCCATCAGAAAGAGATGGAAGAAAACTTTCAGATTTTCCAGTTAGGGGTCACCACAGCGAATCATCAGTTTCCACCTAAGTCTATCACATCAGTTACCTTCATGTCCTCATTTAACACATATCTCCTCTTTGGCCTTCCTCTTGACCTCTTACCTGGCAGCTCCGTCTCCAACATCCCTCTACCAATATAACCATCTCCCTCCTCTGTACGTGTCCAAACCATCTCAATCTAACCTCTCTGACCTCGTCCCTAAAACAGCCAACCTGAGCAACTCTGATGTGCTCGTTCCTAATCCTGTCCATCCTCGTCACTCCTAAAGAGAACCTCAACATCCTCATCTCTGCTACCTCCATCTCTGCCTCATGTCTTTTCCTCACTGCTACAGTCTCTAACCCATACAGCAGAGCTGCACTCACTACTGTCTTCTACACCTTTCCTTTGATTTTTGCTGACACACTACTGTCACACAACGACATGAGGAATACACAAGCGAGATGCAACACGCACAAATGCAATTATCTCATACCTTGAAGTCAAATTTCTCATTAAGGAAGTTGGTTCTGAGGGTGTCTGAGAGATACAGGACCGTGGTGATGATCACGCTGGAAACATAATGAAAAAGAAACCCGTAAGTGTGCTAAGTAATGTTCTGCGGTCTGCAAACCGTTTAGAGATTTGTTTAGAGGGGGACAATCGACATAATCATTTTAAAACATGATGCTATACAAGAAAGAAAATCAAATAAAATTTACTTCTGAAATGAAAAATCTATATATATCTCTATATCTATATCTATCTATCTATCTATCTATCTATCTATCTATATATATATATATATATATATATATATATATATATATATATATATATATATATATACACTCACCGGTCACTTTATTAGGTACACCTTACTAGTACCGGTGTGGTCTTCCGCTGCTGTAGCCCATCCACCTCAAGGTTCGACGTGTTGTGCGTTCAGAGATGCTCTTCTGCATACCTCGGTTGTAACGAGTGGTTATTTGAGTTACTGTTACCTTTCTATCAGCTCGAACCAGTCTGGTCATTCTCCTCTGACCTCTGGCATCAACAAGGCATTTGTGCCCACAGAACTGCCCTCACTGGATATTTTCTCTTTTTCGGACCATTCTCTGTAAACCCTAGAGATGGTTGTGTGTGAAAATCCCAGTAGATCAGCAGTTTCTGAAATACTCAGACCAGCCCGTCTGGCAACAACAACCATGCCACGTTCAGAGTCACTTAAATCACTTTTCTTCCCCATTCTGATGCTCGGTTTGAACTGCAGCAGATCGTCTTGACCATGTCTACATGCTTAAATGCATTGAGTTGCTGCCATGTGATTGGCTTTGCATTAAGAAATTTGCATTAACGAGCAGTTGGACAGGTGTACCTATTAAAGTGGATAGTGAGTGTATATTCACCCAAAATATCTAACATTATCTACTGTTTATAATCTATATAATCAGAATCCATCCAAGACAGGTTTTAGAAGCTTACTTGTTGGTGACCAATCTCATGACTGTCCAGTCTTTAGGAAACATGTCTGGCCGAATCAGTATCCTGAAGACAGTGAAGAGCTGCAGAAGAAAATTCTGGAAAAAAACAAAGAAAAGGTTTAATTTCCCATAAGACTGATATAACACAAGTATTATCGTAGCTAAAGCTTATTCAGAGTGATAAGAAGCTGAAGTTTCCTCTACGTTTTATTCCCCAGCTTTGTTTTAAATGATTTGATGTTATTATTGATGAATCGACTCACCGCCAGCTCGTCTTTTGTAGGGAATCGATTCAGGAGTTTTTGGTAGTCCTTATCACTTAACTGCCTTAGGAGAGTCAGCAAACAGGCCACAAATTCACCCTACACACACACACACACACACACACACACACACAGTCAATCAAACTGCAGTTAAAATACTGACAGTATTGATTTAATCTATTATAATCTATCTAATATAATCGATGTTACTAAATCATGCATTTAGCAAGAAACAGTACAAATTAAAATACTTTCCACAGTTATTTAATCTTATAGTTAATCTATAACTATACATTCTATAACTATACATCCCAGACTCTCTGGGTTGTCTTGGTGATCAGAGGTCCTCACACAGGTCAAAATATTTGACAGTAGTGACTCTGTGGGGACATTTGGCTGGTTCACATGAGTAAAACAGAGCCGAATGGTTTCTTTTTGGCTTCCGAGGAGTTAGATTAAAGTTAGATATGTTAATAATTAGGTCTGTGCAAGGTCGTTGAAGGATATCAAGACAATAATGGTGTCTGTTTGTGTGTGTGTCACTCACAGTCACGTCCTGATATTGCAGACGCATCGAGGTGGCCGCTGGCTGAGGACGATTAGTTACCTCCAGTATCGTTCTCAATAACACTCCGGACAGACTGTCCATTATTACATTCACCTCTTCAGGTGCTACACACTCCTACACACACACACACACACACATTGCATAATTGATTCTTTTCGGAACGAATGACAAGCAATAAATAATCGTTTAAAAGATGTATATTAATATACATTAATATAAATTATATATTAATATAATTTACTAATCAATATTAATATTACTGATTAAATGATGGTAAATTGACTATTTTATTGTGAATAATGATCATTCATATCATTTTAAATATCATAAATTATTATACAATTACTATATTCACTATATTAGTAGTAGTATTATAGCAAGACAGATGGTGTTTAGCCTTTATGCATTGAAGCACATGGCTGAAGCGATCTTCTTGTGACCTAGAGCATTCTGGGTAACGGGACATGAGACGTGTGAAGCTGCTCACTGTACTGTACGTACTGTGTTCGGGTCTCTGTGGACGAGAGACAGCATGCTGGTAAGGATGTTCGCACACAGAACCAACTCCTTCTGTTCCTTCAGATAAGTGAGGAGGAGATGGAGAACCACGGGTAGAAGCACACATCGTGACTCTGCAAAAACACATACACACACACACACACATTATTTAATCCCAGCAAAATTAATTCTGCATTATTTATTAATATCAGGATGGCCAGATTTATCATTTTGTCAGTGTGTGTACCTGGATTGGTATAAAGTGGGCTTTCTACAGTCTTGGCAACGCACTGCAGCCTGACAGCCTGCAGGGGGCAGTCTGTGTGTGTCAGAGCAGGAAGGCTGCTCAGTGTGTCTCGCGCCAGATTCGCCACCTCACGCACACCGAACACCTTCAGGAGCTCACAGCACACGGTGGAAAATGACCTCAGGAACACAGCCTACACACACACACACACACAGTATGTCCAATAAGATGTGTATCTGAGTACACTAAATGCGTTGCTATGGCGATACATCTCACAGGATGAGTGTATGTAATAAACCACTTATTAAAGGTCATAATAATGCCATACAAAAACAGAGCTTCTTTGCTCTTTCAAAACCTGGCATGTTTATTTATTTTCAGTTTATTTAAAATGTACTAAGTCTGAAATTAAAATAATTACCATGCACTTAACATCCTGGCCCTGATGTCCTCTTATATACTGAGTTATAACAGAAAATGCTACTCTCACACAGGTTCGGTGGATGGGGGATCTGCTGTAAGGTTTAAAAATGAAAAGGGAATTACAGAAATCAATCTTTTCTGTTCAGCCGAGGGTGGCTATATTTCTTGGTGTAATAATGCAAGACTGAAAAAGAATGGAATGGAGAAAAAGTTATAGTACTGTTGCAAACAGGAGAGGACTGAAGAAGCCTGTCATGATTCATGGGAATGTCTGGAAACCTAGCAACTAACAGGGTTTGCCGTTCTTCTGTCTACCGTTTCTGTTACAGACCAACTGATATTAAACATCTAAGCAAAGACGTGGTTTTATACAATCGCTGTGACTGTCAATGTTAATATCGGGGTTTTTTTTGGTGTCAGTGTGGAGCAAAATATTTTGCAAAAAACACAAAAAACCCCAAAGAAATGCCCCTTTAATTCCTAAATCGGGAAATGGGTCAGACTTTAAAACCCCGAGTTCAGCAAGTGACATCAAATCAACATGTACCTTTAAATGAGTTATACTGTGTGTCTACAAGTAATTTAGATCAAAGTACAGACATTACACACACACACATACACACACACAGGTGGAGGTATAGAGTTTGAGTTCGTCACATAAAGGAAGTTTAATGAATATGGGGAAAACAGCACTCTCTGCATAGCAGGGAACTTTAAACAACAGATGTAAACACATGCATGCTTTCAAACACACACACACACACACACACACACACACACACACACACACACACACACTAAAGCCTATGTGTAAACACAGTGTGTGAGGTGGCAGGGTTGGCAACAATCCTGTGGTCTCCATGTGCTTCTGATCCGTTATGCGTTCCCAACGATGCTTCACTCACTCAGGCGTGTTAATGGAAATCTGCTCTCCTGCTGCGTGCTATAACAGCCATGAAAGTGTGTGTGTGTTTGTGTGTGTGTTTGTGTGTGTGTATTTCTGTAACATGATATAGCCATATTCTGCTGCTATTAACATACACAGCCTGTGTGAAATAAATTGTTTTCTATGGCACACAGAGCTGCCATACCTAAACACACACACACACACACACACGCACACACACACATTTGAATCACAGTGATATTCATTAATGTGAATGTGGTACACAGTTTGAGTGCTGTGAGTGTAAAACTGTAAACAAGCCTTTTGCAGGTACTGCATGTACAATGTGTGTGTGTGTGTGTGTGTTTGTGAGAAAGAGGGAGAGACTGCGCTAATGTCCCCATGATGTGTGATTAGACCGAGGCCCCTGTGGTTTGTATGTGTGTTTCTGTATGTGTGTGTCATCTTGAGACATAGCTGAAGTCCCTGTTTGTGTGTGGGAGTGGTGTGTGTTTTCTGGGAGTGTGTGTTTAGTGAGAGACAGGGATGAAGACCCCGTGGTGTGTGTGGGTGTGTGTGTGTTACCTGTGTGTGTGTGATGGGACTGATTCCTTTGCTCTCATGAGAAAGGAACAGATGGACAGATTTGAAGAGTTCATGGATGGAGCAGCGGAACTCGTCCTCACCCTGTGACGCAGTGGCTGCAGCATAGAGCTTACGAGACTGCACGATGTATTTAAACAGGTACTCTGCAGCCTACACGCACACACACACACACACACACACACACACACACCTTTATGCAGCATGACATAACGCATGTTATATAACATTTTTATACAAATACAGATAATGTGAAAAACTCCTTCTCAGGCAAACGTATGAGGAGACGTAGGTGTAGCCTGCAGAATGCTAAACTGGGAGCTATAGTCTTAATGTAATTATTAGCAACATTAGCCTCTTAACTCCTGTACAGAAATTAACATCTGACATTAAACATGTCTTGGTTGGTTCACCATTTGTAGGGGAAAAAAATGCCAGTGTTGGACTGGTGAATAATGCACTATTTATCGGAAGGTTGTCACAGCAAACCTACAAGTGTGTGTCACTTGTTAGTCGCTAAGGATTAAATGGCAAAAGTAAAAATAAAGGTTTTACTGAACTGCTGTTGAAATTGTGTCAACCAACGTATAGAGGAAGAGGTACAGTACTGAATTCAAGCAGAGCAGAATTACTGAACTTTACTGAGCCAGGAGCCACAAAACACAGGACACACACCAAGCAGGAGGTGAGAACTGAGTGTGTATGTGTGTGAATACATGTGAAATTGTTTATGTGTGTATGTGTATGAACACGAATGTGTGAAACAGAGACGGAGTGTGAAAGAACAGTTAATGAATTCAGAGGCATGTGAGTGGGCGGAGTTTACGCCGTTTGTACGACATTAAACTTTAATCTCACATTATTCACACAGATCGTGATATTGTTTAATATAAATTAATTAATTACGTGAATATTTTTACGTTTCTAATCTATGTAGAATGCTGAAAGTTTTCGGCTACGATATCCGGGTAACTCGGCTAATTTTTAGGATTACAGAACTCAAATTGCGAGCAATTATTTTAAATTCGTTTATGATCTTTCACTGAAGGATGAAGCAGAAAGCTGAAACTTTTAGTTACAGAACCTGAGATCGGAAATAACAAACTCAGTCTGCTAATGTTAATGTTGCGCGAAATCACTGTTGTTCTGGAAACAAGCAAAATTACTTATTAATTATTGTTGAGTTAAATTTAACTGTTAAATAAATGACTGAGAATATCATAATTTAGCAAAATGATACTGAGTCAAATCCCACTGTGACAAAGTCAAGCTAGCGTAGCAGTTAACTAGCCGACTAGCCTTGAAACTGCAGGCTGACTTGGGGGTAAATTATCATACACTAAATAAAATAAGTTTGTACTTTTTTGTTGCACAGGCATGCAAAATGAAGTATATTATTATTCTACCCAGATTGCTTTATTTTAAATGACACATACAGAAGGATTAACATCTGAGCAGGTGAAAAATGTTTTATTTTTACCTTCAGGACCTGCTGTATCTGCTCATGGTGCTCAGCGTCGATGATCCGGTCCACATGCCACTTCAAAACTCGGATAAGGTCTCTACAGAGATAAAGACAAGATAAAGAAAAACACTAGAAGACTGAACCCGTTTTTTGTATCTGTATTACAGAAGATATTAACCATGTGTAATTATAGTAGACGTATTATAGAGTTTCTGGCTGACTGGATTAAAATCTGCAATAAGGATCAGAGAGCAAAATGAGACTAAATCTATAATAAAATGATCGTTCACTTACTTTTGGCAACATAACTGCACATGTTCTTGCTTTAAGAGTGTAAGTTCATTAGTTACATCAATATGTACTGTGACGGTGGAGAGCACATGGCGGCACAACGAGGCGAGGCGGCAAAAGCATGCCCAAAACTCAGCAGCCAATTAGAGCACGTCTAACTAATCACCCTCCGAGAAAAGCCACATGTGCTGCATGGGGAGGAGTGCCTCCAGAGAGGTAAGAGGCCTTAGGCTGCGAAAACTATTGCCCGTTCTCTGCTCTCCCACACAGATCTGCCCGGGGAAACTGCTCAGGGGAAGAAGAAGATTGCGCCTGATCTCACCACACACCACCAGTCTCCTGGGTTTTGCTGCGCTCCATGCCGCTCTGCTGGAGATCCTCTCTCAACCCTGCTGCCTGGAAGGACAATGACGCCTCTCCGGTGCTCAAGCTGCAGGATCTTTGCCTCGCTCTACGCTTAAGTGCCACTTTTTGAGATTGAGAATAAATTGGGGGCATGGAAGCCTTTACTATCACCACATGTACATTACAGCACATTGGAATTCTTTTCTTCGCATATCCCAACTGAAGAGGTTGGGATTGGAGTGCAGGGGCAGCTATTATACAGCACCCCTGGAGCAGGCTTAAGGGCCTTGCTCAAGGGCCCAACAGTGGCAGATTGGCAGTGCTGGAGCTTTAACCCCGATCCTTCAATTAACAACCCAGAGCCTTAACCACTTGAGACACCACTGCCCTTCGTTTTGCCCGTTGGGTCTAAGTTCTTCAAATATTGCACTGTGAAACTAAATTGCGCCCTTTGTTAATGCCACTGTGCCTCCTTGCATGTCTGTGTTCAGCTTCTCATGGCTCTGAGTAGCCACAGTACACAAGGAGAGTTCTGTGTACTCAGATACGACTTCAGCTCCTACTCAGCTATAAGGGCCTCACCCACTCTCACTGGCTTACACATGGTGAAAGAATTCTGTGTACCGACAGCAGAAAAGTGTGACGCTTATGCAAAAATGAGCAAATAGGTATATATGTGTTGTTATACTGTTACAGCTTGAATGCAATTATGAATAATTTTTTTTTAAACAGCATTTGTTCAGAATTAACTAGGGTTTAAAGTAAAAATTCAAATCTGTTGATGTCATTTATAGTCACAGCAGAAGTTATCTGTATTTTCTTTCTGCCTCATGGATCCCAGGATGAAGCTCAGAAATAGTCTGTTCTGCAGCATGGCATCATTCACCCAGAAATGCTCCCTCTGACAAACTCCGTGAACTGTTTGACGATACAAATGCGTCTCTGGGGAATTATCCACTTGAGCCTTTGCCAGAAAAAAGTGAGTCTAATTTTCAGCCTGAGTGCCTGAGAGAAGGTGAGGGTTAAAAATGAAAACGGTGTAATCAGACAGAAAAGAAATATTCCTCTTCTGCGTCGACTTTGGTGTGTAAGTGAGGTTATATTAAGCTAAAATTCTGGGTCTTTGTGAGTAGGATGGTTCATTCTGAGGCCCAGGCGAGGAGTATAGGGAATGTGCGCGTTTTCTAAAAAAAAAAAAAGACAGATTTGCTTTGTTGAAGCTTGGAGTATCGTCGTTTTTATCTCTATGACTAAATACTGTACAAACTCAATCGGCTGTGTAATTAGACACAAAGCACCAGGTCACTTACGGAGAGAAAGTGTGTCACTGCAAGTTTTCTGCTGTTTCAGCATTTCAGACATGATAATAAAAATATCTCACCTACAGTCCGGGAAGAAAGAAACTTCTAAATGAGCTTTTCACTGAAAGATCCTTAAAGTAGGACCATCAGGTTTATTCAGGTCTTACCAGGGAATTTAAACAGTTGTGATCAACACCCAGGGAAAGTTCTCAGTCTTCTTATAAGATGAAGATGAATCAAAGTTTTGTATAAAATTTTATATTATTTTATACTTTCAACTGATTGACAATTTTCTCACAAAGTTTGGCACAAAGTGTTGAGCCATGAGCCATCCATGCTTAGAAAGACTAAGCCTATATCTACAACCTAGATCTCCTCACCTGGTACCAGTTAACCGGTTAATTGTGGAGCCTTCAGACCTGTGCTTGTGAGACATTTTCTGTCATACAGTATCTTGGTCCTCTGTACCAAGTTTGTTTTGAATGTGTGTTACAGGTAAATTTGCTTATATTTAACAAATAGAATCAAGTTTGTCAGTGAAAACACCAAAAATGTTTTCTTTGTCCTTTTGTCTGTTAAATAAAGGTCCAAGTGAAAAAAATACAAATGACAGATTTTAGTTTTTCTTGCATCTTTAGAAAGTGTTCAAACTTTTTTGTAAATAGAGTTTGTACATTTCAGCTTGGTGGAAACTCTCTCTGATGGAGACACTGAGTTTCTTTCCAGTTACGCCATCAAATCTCACGACAGCCTCAGTGTAACCAGGTGTGTGTGTGTGTGTGTGTGTGTGTGTGTGTGTGTGTATACAAGTGGGCGTGTTTGTACGACACTGAACTATTAACTGCAAGAAAGCAGCCTAACAGAAAACTACACCTCATTATTTTACCTCATTAGAGGTTTAAAGAAACTGGTTCCTGTGTTTATATCAGTTACAGTGTGAACTAACAACCAATTAAAAGAAAATAAAGAAAAAATGTTTTAAAAGACTGGGAAACAAATGAGAGAGAGAGAGAGAGAGAGAGAGAGAGAGAGAGAGAGAGAGAGAGAGAGAGAGAGAATTTGAAAAATACAGAGAAAGAGAAAATGTAAGACAGAGGAAAAATGTTGAAATGAATAAAAATTAATCAAGTGTAAGAAAGGAAAGGATAACAGCAGTAGAGGAGAACAAGAGAGAAAGAGAGATACTATAAGAGCACTAGGCAAGGAGAAAGTAAGAAGGGTTTGAGAAGAGAGAAAAAAGGGGAAAAGGAAGAACGAGGAATTTAGCACCAAAATGATAAAGGAGAGCAGAGTGAAGGAGAGAAAGAGAGAGGAGGAAGGAAAAGATGAGTGAAACAGAAAAGTGCGATGGAGAACGGAGCAGGATAGAGACAAGCAAGCAAGAGAGAAAGAAACAAAAAGGAGAAGGGGGAAAGGGAGGAGAGTAAAAGGAGAGAAAAAAGGAGAGCATCTAACAAGCAATGAGAGAGAAAAAAGAGAAAGTGAACGAATAAAGGAAGTGGGAGGGAGGAAGTGTGCATTAGGGAAGGGGAAGAATAAAATGGAAAGAGTTGGAATGATGGAGTATGAGTGGGACAAAGAGAAAGAGAGAGGTGGTTCAAACAAGAGGGAGAAGGGAGAGAAGACAGAGGGAAAAGACAGAAAGATAACAGGAGGAGAAGAACACATTAAGAGAAACCAAAGAGAATTAGAAAAACGAGATAATCGAGAGAGAGAGAGAGAGAGAGAGAGAGAGAGAGAGAGAGAGAGAGAGAGAGAGAGAGAATGATAGGGAGTGAGAGAGAGGGAGTGAGTGAGAGAGAGAGAGAGAGAGAGAGAGAGAGAGAGAGGGAGTGAGTGAGAGAGAGAGAGAGAGAGAGAGAGAGAGAGAGAGAGAGGGAGAATGATCTGTTGAAAGATGATGGCATGGTGATGGCAGCAGCATATGAAGGAGCAAATCACACCTCCCCCACACATACACACACACACACGTACACACACATACATACACACATACATACACACACACACACACAAGAACATGATGTTATACTGTGCTATCAAGTCTCATCCTACACACCACCAACACACACACACAAACACCCCCCACACACTAACACACACCACTAGGTCCCCTGCTGACACACACATGGTGGAGGCATGAAGCCTGCGCTGGAAAGGTGAAGGTGAGGAACCAGAAAGAAAAAATCATAAAATATTTATAAATATGTTACTGTGTCATAAAATAGAGGAACCTATAATGTATCAATATGCAAATTTAGTTAAAGCCATAGCATTGTAACTCAAAAATCTCTGGACGACAAGACAGAGAGGGTACAGTGGCTTGATGGTTAGTTGTGTGTGTGTGTGTGTGTGTGTTTGTGTGTATACATGTGCAGGTGTGCATGTGTGTGTGCATGTGTGTGTGCGCGTGTGCATGTGTGTGTGTGAGTGTCTGTTCATGGTTGTGTATGTGTGTGAGTGTGTACAGTATGTGTGTGTGAGTGTGTGTACATGTGTGTGTATGTGTGTGTGAGTGTGTATGTGTGTGTGTGAGTGTGTGTACATGGTTGTGTATGTGTGTGTGAGTGTGTATGTGTGTGTGTGAGTGTGTGTACATGGTTGTGTATGTGTGTGTGAGTGTGTATGTGTGTGTGTGAGTGTGTGTACATGGTTGTGTATGTGTGTGTGAGTGTGTATGTGTGTGTACATGTGTGTGTGTATATGTGTGTGAGTGTGTATGTGTGTGTGTACATGTGTGTGTGTATGTGTGTGTGAGTGTGTATGTGTGTGTGTGAGTGTGTGTACATGATTGTGTATGTGTGTGTGTGTGTGTGTACATGGTTGTGTATGTGTGTGTGAGTGTGTATGTGTGTGTACATGTGTGTGTGTATATGTGTGTGAGTGTGTATGTGTGTGTGTGTGTACATGTGTGTGTGTATGTGTGTGTGAGTGTGTATGTGTGTGTGTGAGTGTGTGTACATGATTGTGTATGTGTGTGTGAGTGTGTATGTGTGAGTGTGTGTATATGTGTGTGTGAGTGTGTATGTGTGTGTGTGTGTACATGTGTGTGTGTGTGTGAGTGTGTATGTGTGTGTGTGTGTGTGTACATGTGTGTGTGTGTGTGTGTGTGAGTGTGTATGTGTGTGTGAGTGTGTGTACATGGTTGTGTATGTGTGTGTGAGTGTGTATGTGTGTGTGAGTGTGTATGTGTGTGTGTGAGTGTGTGTACATGGTTGTGTATGTGTGTGTGAGTGTGTATGTGTGAGTGTGTGTACATGTGTGTGTGTATATGTGTGTGAGTGTGTATGTGTGTGTGAGTGTGTGTACATGTGTGTGTGTGTGTGTGTGTGTGAGTGTGTATGTGTGTGAGTGTGTGTACATGTGTGTATGTATGTGTGTGAGTGTGTATGTGTGTGTGTATACATGTGTGTGTATGTGTGTGTAAGTGTGAGACCCTGCAATAGACTGGCGTGTCCAGGTTGTACTCTGCCTTGTGCCCCGAGTCTCCTGACACAGACTCCAGGTTCCCCATGAGCCCAGTAGGATAAGTGTTATAAAGAATGTTTGGATGACCAGGTGGTGAGGTATGAAGTAAAGTGCGCATGCTCTTAGGCTCATAGACTATAGGATTTTTTTATTTGTCTATTATGCTGTTGACTTTCTTTTGCTTCTACCCTATCTTACTACATAACTACTGTTAACTACATAACTACTGTTAACATCACTACTGCTTATTTTGTTTTAACAAAGTTTTTACCAGTTATTCTATTATTTAATGACTGATTAATGGTTATATCTCTGACTATATAACACTGCTCTACATAGAGTCTTAACATCAGGTGCTGCTTTAACACACATCCCAAAGTGTAAAAACACAAGACAAATGGTGCAGCTCTCTTATTATGCTCTTAAAATCTGGAACACATTGATATTTGGCAGAATCCCTTCATAGAAAAACAGCACATAAATATTATGTTTACAAAGCTATATGAATTAGATAAGGGCTTTAGACAAGGCATAAATGTATATCTGTGAGTTCAATCATAACTTTTCAAAATGTGAAATCTTCACATAAAGCCCAGATATCATGTTGGTTTTTCTTTCTCTTGCTGTTGTTGTTTTTGGGTGTGTCCGTGTGCTCACCTGTATGACAAAGCTCCTGCAAAATGATTCTCAATGTAGTTGTCCATGACGGGTTTGAAGTGCTGGAATTTACTGTCCTGCAGCAAATTGATGACGTGCACCTGCAGAGAAAATCGACACGGTTCAGTTGTACACCACATCAACTCACAGGATTTTTTTTATTTGTCTATTTTGCTGTTGACTTTTTTGCTTCTATCTTACTACATAATGTAGTAGATAATGAATTACATACCAGAGAAACAAGGCAAAAAAATCATCACTGCTCATTTTGTTTTAACTCATTTCAAACACAGTGTTACACACACACTCACATGCACACACACACACCCTATCTCACACACACACATGCACACACGTGCGCTCACACATACGCGCACAAACATATACGCACACAGTCACAATCGTGCACACATGCGTGCACACACACACACACACATGCGCACAAACACACACACACACACACACTCTCTCTAAGTAACTATCTTATTAATGTACAGTAAGTTATGGGTCAATTAATTGCTTTGATCACTCATATATTATCAATAACATACATATATTACATACTGTATAATATACAGTATGTAATCATCTGATGTAATCAACCATTGTAGAAGCATGAAAGAAAAAAGTTTCATTCTGAGAAACCTCAAATTCAGATGGTCCTTGGTGAAATAATCACGTAACTGTGGTCATGAGGACGGAGTCTGCTAAAGGATTTGAGAGGATAAGATTTTAAGTATGAGAATTGGAGCAGTTTTACTGAACATTTGGCTGGTTTTATCACAAAGATCTGGCAGTGTGCCTTAATTTAACTTATCAGAAATGATCAAAAATTTCAATCAGTATAAAGAAATGAATATTTTCTGGCTGTGAGTCTGATATAAACTGAGTCAGACGTGTGTTTTTGCCTCTGTTGATTACTTTACACAGAATTTTAGTGGTTAAAGACAACAACTTCCAATCTTATGAAAAAGCACTTGGGGCATCTCAGAGAGCAGGAACAGGTTTAATATCAGCATGTACTTAAAATATGGTAACATTTGTACGGAAAAAGATCAATTTTTTCTACATTTCTATGAATATATTGTCCTTATTAGGCTAGGCAAAAACAGAAATACTACAAAAAAGCTAGAAACCTTGAGTGTTTCATTTCATATGAGACACAAACCACCACTATGGAGTGTAACATGACAGAAAAACTCACTGCTGAACCTGGACACAACAAAAACAACTCTATTGTTTGGCCTCTGTTAAAGAGTCTATATAGTCTATACACAGTCATAACAAAATCTAAAAACTTTCTTTCTCCAAACATGAAAATCAGCATTTTCCAGTCAAAGATGTGAGTTTATAATCAGCTGGGATTGCGTTAATATTTAATTATGTTGTGTTAATTAGACCATTAGCCTACATTTAGTCTCAGCCTCTGAAGCTCTGCCTGTAATTCTAGAAACAGTGTAACATGAAACCAAGACATGAGCTCAAATAGCCTTCAAAGCGCAAACAGTTATAATGCAACCCCTGCCACGGTCCCATGCAATTAAATACGTTTTGTTTCCATTTGTATTCGGCAGGTAACCACGGCAACACAGCGGGCGAGAAGAACGGAAAAAGATTGGTCATTAAAATCCAAATCGCAGAACATTCTGCTGAAAACAGGGGATCTAATATGATGTAGCTGTAAAGACGTGTCTTACCAGGCAATCAAATACTTTCAGTCCATATCTCTGCGGGCTCTCGTCTAACACGGCGAACAGCGTGTCCAAGGTGTCCTGCAAAAACTGAGGCAGAGACAGACAAGAGGTTTATAAACCTCACAAAAGAAGGTGTAGTGTATTTTTGGGGCTTATCTAAGCCTACCTATGGCCCACCTGCCTAAGGCCTTTTGTAAATGTGTATTCTTTTCATTTTCTCTCTCTCTCTCATTTTCTACCGCTTATCCGAACTACCTCGGGTCACGGGGAGCCTGTGCCTATCTCAGGCGTCATCGGGCATCAAGGCAGGATACACCCTGGACGGAGTGCCAACCCATCGCAGGGCACACACACACACTCTCATTCACTCACGCACTCACACACTAGGGACAATTTTCCAGAGATGCCAATCAACCTACCATGCATGTCTTTGGACCGGGGGAGGAAACCGGAGTACCCGGAGGAAACCCCCGAGGCACGGGGAGAACATGCAAACTCCACACACACAAGGTGGAGGCGGGAATCAAACCCCGACCCTGGAGGTGTGAGGCGAACGTGCTAACCACTAAGCCACCGTGCCCCCCGTTTCTTTTCATTTTGTAAAAGAATAATAAGGAAACTGTCAATTGATAGACAGCAAGATACGAGATAAAATTTTAACAAATTTAGAAGACGAATTTTACTGGAGCGCAGAGCCGGTGTTCCCAGCAGATCTAACCTTAAGTGTTGCTTGATTTGTAGCAACATACATATTCAACTTAAATAACTGATATTGGATAAAAAAACTGAAATAAACCGCATGTTCAGTTAAATCTCGAATGTTTTAGGGGAATCTGCAGAAGGATCAATGTCTTAAAGAACCGTTTTACCTTAACTATCTCAGTGCCGTCCATGTCCTTCAGTTTGGACAAGCCGTCCATGATCCGTTCCGGATGAGTTCTCCACTTCAGCAAATCCAACATGTCTCCTGCAGATTGAGATAAAGCAATGGCTGAAATATTAATCGTGCAGTGAACGCGATAAAACCATAGCTTATCATAACTGAAGCCATGGATATGTCACGTGTCACACAGAGCAACAAATGATTTCTACACAGGAGGCTTAAAACTCTGAAATCTGCCAAATCGCTTCATAAAACCACGATCACAATGATAAATTCTCTGAAGTAGAATGCATTCTTTGTGTCAGAGAACGTCAACTGGCTCTTTAGGGGTTAATTTCTAGGTTTTATTAATACACCCATCCAAATATTTTATTGATTCCATAGGACCAACCACATATTTTCCAGGTATTTGGCATTTATGGAAGGAGTCTCCAGTTTCAATAACAGTCAGGCAGTTTTTATTGTGTGTCATTCTGTGTAGAATATTGGCTGTCATTGGAAAAATATTATCATATGAGTAGTAAAACACCTCAGTTATAGCAAAATATTCATGTCAGGCCACATCACACAACCCTTTCATTGATTCACATACACACACATTCACACACTCTCACACTCTCTCTGTCACACACACACACACACTTTGTACATCTTGTCAAAGCCTAGATGGTTTTGTTACAGTATGATTTGTTTCTGGACTAATCAGAGCCCAGCTGCTGGACTTATTGGAATGAGCTCCAAGGTCAACAGATACAGGTGTGCGAACAGCATGTAGCCACCCCCCATCACACACACACTCTTTCATGTGCAAGCCTCACACAGAGAACGGATCCATAAATAACATAAAGGTCAGAAATGAAAGGTCACATAAGGTTTGTGATCAGTGAGTCCAATTATCGCTCAAGATTGGAGCGATGGGTTTTCTCTAAGGAAGTGGTGTTAAGCTTATTAGTGATGACTCAATGTTCCAAAATCCTTAAGAACAGTAAATTCAAGCACTTTCCTTCTGTCTTAGACAAGTCTATACTTTACCATTTATCCGAACAGGTCGTAGACAAATAATGGGTTATGCTTATAATGATAGCACTGATACTGCCATTGTTGGTCCAACAAACAAACCCTTTTAATACCAACCAGATGGATGATTGTAAGCCGTACCATTCTGTGTGAGTTTGGTGGAGCAGAGGGTCGAGAGGATCCAGAAGGACTCTTTGCTGCTCTTAATGGTCTGGTTGGTGCCAGGTTGTAGACTGGCTTTAGAGAAGGGCAGCTTGAGGTAGCGAGACAAGTCCTGCAGGTTTGCAGTCTCTTCACACTAACATGAAAACAAGGCGCATTAAAGCTACATGACTTTAGTGCAAGTTTTTCAGTATGTGCTAATATAATGTGTATATGCTAATAAAACAGTATATGCAACATATAATGTGTTTGCAATCAGTAGAAATGAAAAAACATTAACAGTAAGAGTTTTATCCATCTTTCCAACATTGGGGTAAAAAAAAAACAAAAAAAACACTGCTAGCTGTTTACAATGGTTTCCATCACCACCAGGCTGACCAGAAACAAAGCACTTCCTGTTTACTTTGAACTACCTTGATCTAACAAAGTTAAACTATTCTTCCTCCTGAAGAAGTAGTACCATCTCTGAAAGTACATTTTTAGCATAATTTCTCAAATGTCTTTAAGGAATTCAGGAAAGTGTCCTTGACTAGCACATGCTATACCCAAATATTTTTTTGCCTCCCAATAAGAGCCCCATGACCTCCATGGTTAAACAATAAAAGTAAAAACAGGTCTTTAATTTATTTCCCAGTATGAGGAAATTCTAGTCTGTAGTAATCACACAGGCATACATTTGCAGCAGATAAAGATTAGTTTGGAAAACACTGGAATTTTACTTTAATACAAATTTGCACACCTATATCCAAACTTTACCTTGTGAACGATGAGTTCATGTGTGCCATCAGGAAGGGTTCTTCCATCCTCTTGCATGAGTGGCACAAATGAGAAACCGAAAAGCTTCTTTTCTCCTTTCTCCTTTGCTGAAAGATCAAAAACCATGTCCTGTCACCTTATTTATCTCAACATAAGAAAGATTATTATATAAACCAAACCAACTAAAGAATCTGCATATATACTAAATAAGTCTTTGTATATACTAAATTAGGAACCTGCAATTAAGTCTGTGTTTAATACGTACCACTCAGTATCATTTATTATTATCAGTAGGGGTAGCATTAATTTTTAGTAATTTTTAGTATTTCAGAACTATTGCATTAAAAACTGGAATCATAACATAATAAATAAGAAGAATATAATCTTTGTTCAAAGGACATTATTCAAGTCGATGTGCGAGCTGACTTAATAATAACGGTTTGAACTTTAATGAATTATCAATGTGGAACAACTTACAACAACAATTTAATTAAATTCTATTTTTTCCATAGCACTTTTAACAACAGACATTGTTTCTATCTCAATAGCAATACAAAAATTCAGAATTTTTTTTTTTTTACATGTATCCCTTATAAGCAATCCAGAGGCAAGTTCCACTTGCTGGTTGAATTTATAGCATTTGTAAATAACTCTGTATATCGGCATGTTGGAAATTGTTTCTGTGTATATTACTTATGTATTTTTTTCTTTTTCTCCTTTTTTTTAAAAAGTTTTTGTTGGGTCTTTCGCTACATTTTTCAGCAAATAAAGGGAACTAATGACTCAATAAATCCTTTAAAATACAACTTGTTTCCTCACAGTTTATTTTTTAACTCAATGATTATTCCGTTTTTATTTTCTATCATTCTTGTGTGTCTCGTGTTGTGTTTGTATTTATTTTTTTTGTCACATTCTTGGAGTGTGAGCTCTTACTAGAGCAGTGTCTGAACTCGAAGCGCAGGTGAGCGAGTCTGAACAGCTCTGGAGGAACACACAGCTTGATCTGCTCTGACCAGCGTGGACTGTTACTGTGGTACAGGACAAATGAGTGGACGGCATCTGTCCCGGTCTCACCTGAACCTGAAAACACCAGACCCTAGAAAAGAGAGAAAGAAAGCAAAACATACACTGTACTAACCTCACTAACAGTGTTTTTACACCAATTTATCCCTAGTTAGAGGATGTGTTTATGATAGAGACTACGTTGCATTTCTGTAAGCCGCTCTGGATAACGGCGCAAGCTTAAATGCTGTAAATGTAAATGGGAATAAATGTCAAAAGAGATATTGTGAATAAAAATGTTTCAATTTCCTCGATTCCTGCTCCGATTTGTGTACGTTTTATCTTCAGTACCTGTCCATCAGCTCCCAGTAGATACACGGTGACCTCTACGTTCCTTGCCACGCTCTTCCCGCCTTTCTCAAACTCGCCTCTCTCCAGGGTCACATAAAGGTCGTTCCTGATTTCACCTGCAGTCAAAACCACAATATTTACAAGTACAGGTTTGGGCAGACGCAACAAAAAATACAAATCAAAGCTTTGTTTTTTAAATGCTCAGACGAGATTATGTTTTATATATCTCATTTACAAACATAGCATAACGTCCACAACTGTGACTCATTAACCAGAATAAAATAGCACATGGTAAAGGCTTGGTGAATTTTATACAGTTACTAACTGCATACTGACTGGTTTTAGAATTCTGTACCATTGTACAGCACAAAACTGTAGGAACCAATTAGTCTGGTTTCTCTCAAGGTTTCCTCCTCATATAATCTCAGAGAGTTTTTCCTCACCACCATTAACTCAGGCTTGCTCATAAGAGATAGATGTTAGAGATAAATAGTAATAGTAAATATTTTATTCTGTTTCTATACTCATGTAAAGCTGCTTCGAGACAATGTGAATCGTTAAAAGCGCTACACAAATAAAACACAGGACACTTTTGAACGTTCTTGTATGAGCTGTGAAATAAGTTCAATCGTAGAGTTTGTAGTAGAATTTGTTTAACACTTATTTTACTGTGCTGATTTACTGATCGGTTTAATCAGTAACCAGTCTATAAAAGACAAACAGTTCAGTTAATTTCGAAATGATTATTAGCTAATTTACGTCATTATAAACAAGCAATGTTGAATTGGGATATTTATTATCACCACATATACATTACAGCACAATGGAATTCTTTTCTTCGTGTATCCCAACTAAGATGGTTGGGGTCGAGGCCATACAGCTATACAGCACCCCTGGATCAGAGAGAGTTAAGGGCCCTGCTCAAAGGCCCAACGGTGGCAGTTTGTAAGTGCTAGCGCTTGATCCCCGATCCTCCGATCAACAACCCAGAGCTTTAACCACTTGAGGTGCAACTTCCCCATAAAGTTCAGCTATATGAGAATGTTCAAGAGTGTCCCATGTCACTGTCCTGTTTTTCTTTGCACAAAGATTTCATTATCCTTTTAAACCACGTGATGTTTCAGTAACAAGTTATAACACTATAAACATATGAATTTGGGCTAATTAGTGTAACATAAGTGCTAAGCAAATTACACTACAACCTATTTTATTGCACAATATAAATACACACAACAATAGAATTATATTGTACATGTATTTAAAATATACTACTCTAAGCTTAAGTCGGTCAATTAAACTTAATTTACAATTCCTAATATGTAATATATTATAAGACACTAATTTTCAGCATGGAGTAAAGAAATTTTAAATAAATACAAGGCTCATGTATTTGACAGTGTTTCATATCATTTGAATGCCGCTTATGATTAGAATGTGCTAAATGTGAATATAAAGCTCTCTTTAATGATGTATAATGACTACTGGCACGTCGCACCCCAATAAAGCGACTCTGTCTAACATAAAATCTGAGCATGACTCTGTCAACACAAGCCGAGGCAAGTCCCGCGTGAGCCATTGGAGAGTGTGAAAACCAATAAAGACATGTAAATTGTGGACAAACGTGTGTTTAGACAGAAGATATGATGATATATGTTCTCACGAGGCATACAAAATAAATAAATAAAATTGCTATAATAGCAACAGTCAATAAACAATAGCATCTGTTAATAGCAATAGCAAGAGAAGCCTTTGCACAAGGATTAGCAAAAAAAAAATATGTAGAAGAACCGTTGCATTACATTAAAGAAATGATGCTGAAACAAAATATTTGATAAGACACGTCTGTTACAGTATGTGTCCATTTTTGACATAAGACTAAAACAATGTAACTGACAAACCACACTTTCATTACTTACTTGAGCCTCATAGTTAAAAAGCTGAAATTAAACTTGGCTAGATCAATTAGATTAAAAGAAAATGTGTAAATGTAATTTACATCTTAGACTGTAACTTACAATGAGAACTGATATAAAACAATTTCCCTGCTGTTCTGCTGCTACAACATAGTGTCAGTGTTCAATACTTAGTGCAATCAAATTATTCATAAATCCACTTCTTAATTAAAAAACAAAAGAAATACAACCAGATACAAATACAATTTTTTTTTAATTACACCTTAGATTCCTGCATTGAGTTATAGCAAAATATTTAATGATGTTCATATGAAGCTTCCAAAAAGCTTTTTAATCTCACCTGGCATGATGATATCGGAGAAGCCAAGTCTCCTTGTGATGGAGACGTTGCGAGTGAAGAGACGCATGTACTCCTTCTGAATCTGCTCCAGGTCTCCGTGCAGCAGCTGCAGTGAAACAGCAAGTCCTGCAGAAACAAGAACAAGCACAGGCATAATATAATCATTTAAAACATGATAGCTTTAATCCGATATGCTGCAAACTACAGTGTAGAGACTGAAGCTCAGACTCAGGAGGTTTAGAACAGAAAAATGCAGCTAAATCATTTTCAGTAAAAAGCATGAATAACTGATTTAGCTAATCATGATAATTCCTAATAATTTCTAGACATATATAGACATATTACCCCATCATTAATAATCGGTTTCGTTTCTAGTCATTAAAAACGATTGATAAGTGATTTAGACATGAGATTTCCACCGAAGCCTGAAGGAATAACCAAACAGAACAATTTCATCAAGAGGAAATTTCAGCCATTTTACCATCTGGTGTGACTTTTATCTGCTTAACATTTTTCCCGTATGCTTGAGTCATACAGGAACCATTTAGCCGCACATTTTGTCTCTTTCATCATTCTCCAATAAAGCTATAGCCTCTCATCTAACTAATGCTAAATCCCATAACACAGAAACATTATCTAAGACTATCTGATGCAAATCTTTGCCTTCAAGCAAAACGCCTAAATGCGGCCACTTTTATTTCATAACAGTGCAAAGGCACTTCCCACACAATGTCACTCAGCAATGCAAATCCATTCATATGTATTATATTAGTTAGATTAGCAGTACAGTGAGACGTTCTTATGTAAGATACTACACTTCTTCCCCCATAAAACACATGCTGCTTACAACGAACCTCTGCACAGACTCTGTGTTGCTTTCTAAAATACCTCACTTATATCTTACTCACTGAATCATTAAGTATATTATTCACAGGTAAATATGTTACCAGTTTTTTCTGCTCCCACAGAAAAATAATACTATTTGATGGTCATTTAAGTTTAGCTAGTGATGTAGTAAACAAGATGCAAAAACAAGATGCAAGGGGTTAATGAATGGAAACATCAGTGGTAATTAAACTGATGTTTTGATGAGTTCTGTGTGTCATGATCTGGCTAACTAGCTAACATTTTGTTCTGTATATAAAATAAAAGGTATTACATTTGACTTTTTACAAGTAAATAATAATGAATAGTCGTAGATGGAAAAGTTTTGCACTTTACAGAATCTGTTTTCTAAACCAGGATTTCTTGAACATGCTGAAGCTAGGGTTTTTAGGCTAATTGTAACGTCAACAATTAACCCAGTTTTGTTATAAATACATCTGTTTAAATATTAAGCTTCTAAAGTGCACAGTAAAATTTGTCTATTGTTTTATTCCTGAGATTTCACTACAAATTGATTTGTAGGCTACATGTTTTTGAGCTAGTGAGGTTTAAAATAAATGTTTAATTAAAAGATTAATTCATGCAACCAGACAAACAGATGAATTGTAAAGTAAATTAATAAATAAATAAAAATGAATGCCCTCTGATTAGATGCTACATTGAGAGCTATTGTTATCCAACAAAGGACAAAAAAAAGCCATTTGGCTTGCAGATCATACAAAAAGTGTTCTTGATTAATCTTTTAATGTCAAAATGATCAAAACGACAGCAGACCTACGCAACACGAAGTGCTTACTGTCCACGGTCGATAAGCCCATCTAGTGTGTATTGATAGCTAACATACACGGCACCGATAATTGCCGTTTAATGGGTGCCGGTTAGAAAAGCTCCATTTAGCATAATTGAATTTTTGGGCGAATAAATTGCTTGTTAATCAGTTGACGTGGACACAGTGAGATCTTGTCTGGCAGAATAAGCTAAAAGGATTATAGCTCTCATCCCACGCAGTCTTGTTCAATACGTCTATTTTTTTCTCATTTATTTCCTCACTGCTGAAAAGTCGGTCTGAAATGATGTCACGCGGTCTCTCTCGTATAGGCCAGCATTGAACCATAAATCTCATACACAGTAAGAAAAGAAACAGTTTTTTGTTGCTTAGGATTTCTAGATGATGTTCGTTCAAATGAAGCAGCTCCTTTCCTAGGATGATTAAGTACACATTAGGTTTAATTCTGAGTTTTACCATAAGCCACCATTATGCTGAATAAATAAACAGAGTAGATCATCAAACAAACAAAACAAATTCAATTAAGTTGAAAAATGAATGAATAAAAAATGAATTATTCCTTCATAATTTTTATATTTCCTATATATTTTTGTGTATATATTCCTATATATCTTTGTAATTCTATTTTTAGTCTATTTTTGTTTTATTTAATTAGATTTCTATATATTTATATGCATTTCAGTGGAGTAATATAATTATTTATGTGACCAATAAAACGTGAATTGCTTAATAATTAAAACTGTGTAGTAGTCAGGAATAGAAATAAGACGTAGAAAGGACTGACCTGTGCCGGAGCTGACCTGGCTGTAGCGGGAGCTGACTTTCCGAATAATGTTGTCGTGTATTTGATACCACTCGCTTTCAGTGTTGCATCTGAACAGAAACACAAAGTTAGGTGACATGTGACTGACGAACCTAATAAAGACAAGTGCTGAATCAGTACAATAAAGTGCTAACATTCAGGATCCAGTTTCCAAACCAGAAACAACAGTAATTGCAATTAAATGGTTTCAGGTGTTTCAGTGAATTTCAAATGTAGTACAAATATATTTTAGCTAGGCATTAAGATATAACCTCTCAAATCTCTTAAGCTTTAATGAACAGGTAAAATTGTACCAGAAAGCTGGAAGTGATGAAAATGGCAATATAATTTCACTCTGAACTAAAACTGAGATACTGTCTTACAAAATTTGTTTAAAGATGTGATCATGTATATTGGCAAAATTTGACATTTACAGGATAATCTCACCTTTATACTGTTAATCATGAAGACTGTCTTTGTGCTCATTCCAGGGCCTAGATTCACTTTATATCTGTTTATGTAATGAACATCTTTTCAGCACGCTTAATAATATCTGACTTTACTTTTCTATATCTGATTTATAATATCACTATTCAGTGTTAAAGGATTTTTCAAGTTTGGTTTCTTCAAGATTTCTCCCTTATGTGGTCTCAGGGAGTTTTTCCTTGCAACGGTCTCTAGGCAACACTAACTTGTTCATTATGTTTGTTAATCATATCCAGATTTCTATAAAGCAGCTTTAAGAACATGGCTATTACATGACCTGTATACCGAGCCTGTCCAGTCCAAGTTTTCATTCTAAACAACATGCCAAAGTTTATTGAAAGCCAAGATCTGAGTCTATTGAGAGCCAAAGTGGAATCGAGTGTGGCTCATGATTGGTTGGAATTAAAACCTGCACCCTCATCAGCCCTTTGCAGATAAGACTGAACACCCCTGTGTTATACAAAAAAATTATACTATGCTCATGGAAAAATCCTAAAGTCTATATATTTTAATGCTGTATAGTGAAAAGAGAGAGAAGTTGGACTCACGAGTAAACTTTAAGCAGGTGCTCGTCCTTGCAGTCGGCCGTCAGCAGATCACATATGTTGATCACAGCGCAGCCAAACGGACGTCTGTACTGCGTGTTACACACTGACTTCTTCTCGCCAGCAACCATTCGCCCTGAGGGTCACATGAGCGGCAGGCTTCAGGATAATAACTCAAGCAAAATAATCTAACACAGAATGGCAGAATCTGGTTACAAGCATCACACATGTTGGGATATGGTCAAAGTTCTGTCAGGAAATCTCCACCTCAGACTGACATGGTACGTCACGCTGCATGTCAGCTGTTTGCTTGATTTCTGACAGAACTAAACGTGTGGAGATTTTCCAGATGAGCAGTAACACGTACACACGCTTCACTTACCAGTACACAGTGAAATGACACGCACATGCAAATGGAAACTGGCGAACGCCACGAAGACACCAATACCACTGAGCGATATGAGGTTATGACTCAATGCACGTCATGCATGTCAACACACGCCAGCTACTCACACACTGATGGAGCATTTACAGAAAAAAACAGTTTACCAATCACATTTAACTTGAAGTGGCTTATCAGTTTGCCTAAAAGGTATTATTTAAATCCTGCCATTCTAGACCTTGACAGTCATTGGAATGCATGTCCAAATAAATCATACTGATTATGAAATAAAGTGTTCGTTTAGACTGTCACAGCGTATTAAGTGAGGTTTCATGTCACTCAAAAGGCATTGTGATAGGTCACTTTAAGGTAAAGATTACTTGTCGGGGTCAGCAGCTCTTACCTATTCTAAAAATATGAGCTACAACATATACATCTTTGCGGAGATCGCTACTTCCCAAATCCTTAAAGAAAGACAAATGTTTTATTCAACACTGTTCAAAGAAAGTCACAATTTTTTTTCCACTGGACATTAAAAACAAGAAGCGGCCCAACCAGGAATAAAAACTGGGTTTCGTTTTACATTATTTTTTTACCAAGAGACATTTTGAAGTGTAAAGTTAATGAGAGTAAAGGTGATTAAGATGCTACAGAACCAGGCTAGTTTTTCACCAGATAAAGTGTTGATGAATTTTCTTTACACCACGGTTTGGCTGAGAATCTGATTTGTCTTTAGAAATGCAAATTGTTTTTATTCGATTTTTCATTCACAGAGACTTGTATGATGAAAGCTACGTAATAAACAGAGTTAAAAGTGTACGTATAATCGCTGATGTGATGATATTTATAGAAGAGTCTCAGTTTTGTAACGCTCTGTAACAGCGGTCATGTTTATCAGAACAGAAATGTCTTCAAGACCGAGGAGTTTCTATGTTTCAATGCTTTCTGGTCTCTCTATAAAATGACAAGCTGAGCGAGAGAGGGAGAGAGAGAGAGAGAGAGAGAGAGAGAGAGAGATGAGATAGGCGGTGAGTAGGTGGTGAAAAAAATAGATAGATAGATAGATAGATAGATAGATAGATAGATAGATAGATAGATAGAGAAATGAAAGAGAGATAGAAAGAGAGAGAGAGAGAGAGAGAGAGAGAGAGAGAGAGAGAGAGCGAGATGAGATAGGCGGTGAGTAGGTGGTGAAAAAAATAGATAGATAGATAGATAGATAGATAGATAGATAGATAGATAGATAGATAGATAGAGAGAGAGAGAGAGATTTTTTTGCACTGGTAAAAAGCCACCCAAAATTCTTGTGCACGGGGAAAACCCTGTAAAATCTTCACATTTTATTCAATCCTGTTCTTTTCATGAACTCAAATCCCACCAATATGGTTTGACCTTGGAAACCAAGCTTACGTATAAAGCTGCATCTTTTTACTTTCAACAAAATCAATTAAACCATGGCTTTGAATCGTACAGAGCAGGAGAATCTCGAAACACTTTACTACAGGACAAAACATGTTTTCAATGTGAGGCAGTCAGAGCACAGGAGGTAGAGCACTAAGGGGGAAAGAAAAAGGGGGGAACCATCAGAGCACTTACAACAAAGAGCGTGCACTGCCTTTCTGTTTTCTCAGGTGACTTAGGAACCCCTTGCTTATTGAGGCGCACCAAAAACCTCTCGCTGCAATAAAGAGGAAGAGACAGACACACGAACCCAGAGACAGACAATGGCATAGACAGAATCAGAAGTTTGATTAAAATTAAAATCATGTGCAGCCCTGGTCAAATATAACAACAAAAACAAACAAAAAAAGAAACTGAAAAAACAGAGTTAATGCATTTACTCTGTTCATTATTTATATGTTTTGTGTATGCATGTGCATTTCTCCAGAGGTGTGGCTGAGACAGATGTATAACGATGACCTTTACTTTTGGGAAAAGTGTATTACGGTACCTAGCATCTGATTGAATTCAGGAACATTAACACAATTAGTTTTGTATTTAAATTTGCTTTCTAATCTCTAAGAATGTTTTTATAGAAATTATCTGTAATATGTTATCTCTTTTCTTTAAGGCCATTATTTCTGGACCACCTTCGGTTGTGAAGCCAAAATTCTTTCCATGACCTACAGTACAAGTTTTTTAGGTTCCCTACATTACCATGTTCTGATCGATCAATTCTCCACAGCAGCTACCTGATCGGTCGCATCTCCCTGCTGTCGTAGATAAAGAAGAAGACCTCGAGCTCTTCGGCCAGGCTGCAGTTCAGCAAACTGTTGGTCTGCAGGAACAGGTGATGCATGTTGGCCTGAAGCGGAGGCTCTCGCTTACGGTGCCGCCGCTCCATCTGACCAAAACACATGACAGTAAGCGTCTAAACGTACTGTATAATGGAAACTATACTGTATGACAAGGCTAGACTAATGAAACACACACAGTAATACACATATTGAAGCAGAATTACACATAACATATACACACAGTAACAAAGAGTACTTGCAGGTATGTATCTATCTATCTATCTATCTATCTATCTATCTATCTATTTTTTCAGGATTTGTGCAGAATAGCTCAATAACTGTTGCATAATAACATGGCACTCCGGCTGGCACAGGCGACCCAGATATGTTCCAGCAGTGGCTAGATTTGGAAAAAAAAAGAATGAATAATCTCCTTGCAAACTTTCACAGTCTGAAGCTATGATTGCCTGGTTCTTTCTCTCTGGGTTCAGACTAATGCATAAGAAAAATTGAATGTGATTTTCTTTATTATTTGATTAGCAATTATTTCAGATGCGTAGCTGATGGGGATTTAGGGTTTGAATCTGAGCTTAAATTAAGAAAGAAAGTTCCGTCTGCTTATTCAGTGGGGTTTGGGATAGCGCACAGACTGTGCACTGATGATATGAATGCTTGATTACTGATTTGTACAGTCAAATATTACATTAAGTTAATATAAAGTGAATGCATGCGTAAATTTGTTTAATGACATTTTAGAGGCTAAAGGAAGCTGTGGTGAGGAACAAGTATTTTCCCCGTTTCTCTGACTAGACACTCTGAGGTCATTGTTAGTGAGGTGATGGCTGACGTACCACAGGTAAAGAAAAAGAAGTGTGGATCTGGTTTTATAAGATGAAATGCCATTTTTTCTAGCATGTCTGCCTCACACCTCTATGGTTAAAGGATCAGGTTCTGCCTTTGCTTTGTGTGTGGTGTTTGCATCTTCATCCCAGTGTTCAGGGGTTTCCTTGGGTTTCCTCCGTCAGTCTAAAGACATTGTTGGAGTTTTATTTTGATTGTCCTCTTAATTGTCAGTAGTGTGTGTGAGTGCATGCAAGAGATCGTGCCCTGTTTTGTGTTAGTCCATGGTGTACACCATCTTGTGCCCCGAATCCCCTGAGACAGACTCCGGGTTCCCTGTGACCCTGTGTAGGATAAGTGCTATGCAACATGTACTGAAATGGATTAATGTCTTTTTCCTTCTAGTGCTAACATTTTGTTCCAGTCATGTTAAGTAGAACTGTCTACACCTAATCTTGCTTAGATGAGAATAAGAGTCTGTGATTGTTTCTCTTTTTGATCTTTTTTTTCCTTATTCTACTCATTCATTCATTCATTCATCTTCTACCGCTTATCCGAACTACCTCGGGTCACGGGGAGCCTGTGCCTATCTCAGGCGTCATTGGGCATCAAGGCAGGATACACCCTGGACGGAGTGCCAACCCATCGCAAGGCACACACACACTCATTCACTCACGCAATCACACACTACGGACAATTTTTCCAGAGATGCCAATCAACCTACAGTACCATGCATGTCTTTGGACCGGGGGAGGAAAACGGAGTACCCGGAGGAAACCCCCGAGGCACGGGGAGAACATGCAAACTCCACACACACAAGGTGGAGGCGGGAATCGAACCCCGACCCTGGAGGTGTGAGGCGAACGTGCTAACCACTAAGCCACCGTGCCCCCCCTTATTCTACTCATTTATTTCTAATTCTAGTCTAAAGTGTGAAATTAAGCAGGGTTGTTTGAGCAATCTGTCATGATTGTTTTTTTTACACTGATTTGTTTTTAATTCTATTTAATTCAAATTTATTTGTATAGCGTTTTTTTACAATTGACATTGTCTCAAAGCAGCTTTACAGAACATAATCCTGTAAAAAACATTTTAAGAGTGGAGCCTAGTTTATATCTGAGGTCTGGAGATGCTGCAGAGATAGTTATGGAGCTAATATTGTTACTATAGTGACAGGAATCTTGATGAAAATGTCTCTTGAAAGAGGCTCCTTTGTGTTAAGTTCATACAGGTCAGTGTAAAGTGTCAGCTGAAAAACAAGAGAGAAATTTAAAACAATACATATTACAAAAACTCTATTTCTCTAACTTCTATTATCATTTCAGATTCTTTTTGGGGCTAAAAATCCCTCCATCCATCCATCCATCCATTCATCCATCCATCCATCCATCCATCCATCCATCCATCCATCCATCCATCCATTCTATACACTGCTTATCCTACTGGGTCACAGGAAACTGGAGTCAATCACAGGAGACTCAGGGCACAAAGACAGGATATCAGTACATCACAAGGAGCAATCACACACACTCACACACATAATCACACACTACAGACAGTTTCTGGGGGATGAAACCGGAGAACCCAGATGAAACCCCAAGGCACAATGAGAACATACAAATTAGACACACAAATTACAGAGGTGGAAATGGGGCTGGAATTAAAGAGTGAATATTAATGAGTCATCTTTTATAAAAAATATTTTATCAGGTCAACTCTGTTCATGCTGTAATGTACTACAGGAGTGTTTTTTTATGAACTTTATGAAATTTATGAACATTAAATTTCTAATTACAAATTAAAAGTCAAAACCCTTGGAAAATGCAACCTATACAGACCAAAGTATCAATTTCTATTTACCGCTAGACATGAGACAGTAACAGAAAAAACAAATCTGAAAAAAAAATTTAAAAAAAAAACGAAAAAAAAAAAACCCCCAAAAACACCATGCTGGGTACCAAACACTACCATTATCGTTCCTTCCAATATCATGTGATTTGTCAGAAATCCCCAAGATTTTCCTCACAGAAAATAATCGTGTTTTATCACACAACTTAATCATTCACTCATGTGAGCTAGTCCATGGATAAAATCTACAGTAAGGCTTGGGCACAATTTAAAAATTCAGAATTAGTTTTTTTTTTTAATAAATATCAATATATTACTTGTAAAGAGCAGCAAATTGTAAGAAATCATTCTAATTAGTATTTAGCGTGATTGCCTTTCAAATGTTATCAGTTCTCTCAGCTCCACCATTGTGAAAGATTGAAAGGAGATGTTTTGTTTTGTCAGAGAGCCTTTAGGACGTTTTATCAGATCGATGCCTACCAACAAAATATGATCACTATTTCTTTCTTACAAAATCCAGCTTTTTTATTGCAGATAAAATAAACATTGCAAAATAATTTGAAGATATGCAAAAATAATATTTAATGAAAAAAATTAAGAAAATTAAAGAATTTTTTTTTACTAAAATTAGATATTAAATATTTTTTTTATATATATACTGTATATAAATTACATATTAAATACATTTTCTATTTATAATGTATATAATGAATGTTTTACTTAATAATTAATTTCAGCTCTATATGGCTCTCATCCAGCGTTGTTCAGTTAATTATGTCCGATGTGAAAATAAAAGAAACTGCAAACAGAGCAAAAGGATCAGTTTCACACTGCAAATGATTCTGCAAATGGTTAAATAAGTGTGACAGCATCCTAAGCTGTTTTAACAGCATTATACAGTGATAAACAGTACATTTTTGTCTCTGTGTCTGTATCTGTTGAACCTGTAGGAACAGGAAGAGTGTGTATTGTGTGCTTTCTGTACATGAACACAATGGGAGGATTAAAATAATGCAAGTTTGCAAACAGCTACTTAATGTACTTAATTACTATCATTTTCCTATGCAAGCATGACTCGCAATGTGTGTGTGTGAGTGTGTTAAATAAAGAGCACAGAGGAACAGGACTGGGGGCTGTGGCGTCAGACCGGGATGCAGTTGCCGTGGTAACGCAGCATAGACCTCTGGCAGCAGTGGAAGGGTGACTCATGAGTATTGTGTGTGTATGTGTGTGTGGGTGTGTGTAAAACTAACCAAGCGATAGAGCTCGGTGACGCTGATCTCATCTGGGTCTACCATACTGAAGTCCCGCCTGGGGACCAGGTCCAATCCCAGCTGCCTGTAATACACACGCACGCACACACACGCACACACACACACAGAATTCTAGTTTAAAGCATTAATTTGCATAAACCACATGTTCAGCATGGTAACACAAGGAAGCTGTCAAAAATAATTAAAAACAACAATACAGATCTGCGTAATTCACAATACACACAATACTAACCCTTAAACCATATACACACCCATAATACCAAACTGTATGTTACTGTTCTAATGCACTGATGACACAAACCGAAATCTTGATCTTATTTCCCCTGAGTCACTGTAAACAGAATACTGGGTTATTTTGTTTTGGACATTTCACACTGCTTATACTTTACCCTGGGTTAATGATTAATCCTGGCTCTTCATAATTTGACGTTTCACACTGTACGATCCTAAAACTTGGATTAACCTTCTCATTTGCATATTTACTCCGTCAACAACCCCTCATGCTTTCGCATGAAAAATTAAATAAACAAACAAACAAACAAACAAACAAATAAATAAATAAATAAATGAATAGGTTTTCACATAAATCCTCACTGGTTGTTGTAAGCCACAACACACACTTTATCTGTAACACTGTACACGTTTGGTTCAGCAATGTGGGGTGAAACCTGTAGAAGTGATATTAACCTTCTTCAGAGCAGATTTTTATTTCGCAGGGTAAAAATCTGTTCTAACACCGCTTCTAAATTACAAGTGTGAAACCTTCCTCGACCCTGGGGTTAAAAGCAGAACGATGATATCCTGGGTTTAAACATAGTGTGAGAAGGTGTAGAATCTTTAAAGTTTACTAAGCGCACAGAGCAGTATCGGTGAGCATGGTCATTAAAATGAATGCGAGGTGCTCAGGAGAGTGTTGAGAAAGTGTCGGACATGAGAGCACAGAGCACCGGGACATGCACACGTTAATCCCCCTCCATCACCAGGATGTCCACTTTGCATGGAAGTCAAGGTACAAATCCCTGAACCTTGTGCTTATTTTTAATATAAATTCAATTGAATTCAAATTTATATGTATTTTAACAATGGACATCGTTTCAAAACAGCTTTACAGAATGTAAGAAACATAAAACAAAAAGTTCAATATTATACAAAGATTAATATTATATAAATGTTCAAGATTAATAATAGACTTATATTTAAATGTGTTTGTATTTATCCCTAATGAACAAGCCTGAGGTGACTGAGGCGACAAGGAAAAACTCTTAGATGGAAGAGGAAGAAACCTCATGAGAGGAACCAGACTCAAAAGGGAACCTCATCCTCATTTGGCTGACACTGGAGGGTGTGATTATAATGATACAGTCCGACAATTGTGTATTGATGAGGAGGTTGTTGTCCTCAAAGACTACATGGAGTTGGCATCTCTTAGAATCTCCTCTACATCATCATGCATTTCTGTCTGAAGCTTTTATCTCTTGACACTCACTCGTTGCCCCAGTCGAGTCTTGCTACAATGTGCTGTTTGATGTCAGTTATACGCTCCTGGGTCAGGTGACCGAGCAGGACCTGCTGTCTCAGCTCCAGGATCTCTGTCATTACATGCCAGAGTCTGTGAAAGAGCTCGGCCTCGTTCTTCTACAGGTGACAAGAACAGAGAAAGTCGACAGGCAACGGTTAAAGGAATAGTTGTGCTAGATATCTATTTTACTCTAAGTTTCTATACAGTAAATAAATAATCAGGACGTAGCTAATAAATGAAAAAAGAATATAGCAAACAAACGGAAATCTTCATTTTAATAAATATTTCTGCCCCAAACTACAAGCAGTTCTTTACCAGCATTATGCAGATTTGCCAATATCTTTAAGAAAATAGTGTGTATTTGGAATCATACTCCTAGCTTTACCTCCAATTTTCTGAACAGTTCCAGAAAGATCATATGTGGACAAACTGTGTACAAACCGATCTTTCTCCAAACTGTTCCGTTTAAGTGAGAATTGTAGTAATGTGACCAATCATCATGAGTGGTGTATTTCACACATCATCCCAAGTCAATTTACTTAATTCAAAGTTAATTGCTTACTGTGTTCACTAATAGCACCCGGAAGTCAAAATATGGTCAAATGTGACAATTCTGTCAGATATATGGCTATTCTGTTTGTGCTACATTACCACATAGAGCTGTTTCCACATGGTACCCCAGTCTCTCAAAGTCACCGTCATCTCCGTGATGACCGACTCCTCCATCGGTATGACCGTCTCAAACTGCCTGTAAATAACACACAGAAAAATATGTCACACAAACACACAAAACCAAAAGATTCCACAAAGCCATCTTTCCCACTGACCGTATGCCTCATTATAGGGTTGTATTCAACAATGCTACTGAATGTTCAGACTGGATTTTCAAAAAAGTCTTCCTGACAGAAAGCTTTCTGCCTTCTCAGTAACATGATGCTCTTACCCTTTGTTCTTAATGTGGGCTTGTTTCAGATGAATGTAACTGCTTGGGAATATTCCCTGGAAAAAAAAACACAGCATAGACATACAGTGGTGTGAAAAAGTCTTCCTTCCTGATTTTTGCACTTTTGTCACATTTTAATGTTTCAGATTATCAAACAAATTTAAATACTAGTCAAAGATAACACAAGTAAGCAAAACATGCAGTTTTTAAATGAAGGTTTTTATTATTTAGAGAAAACAAAATCCAAACCCACATGGCCCTGTGTGAAAAAGTGTTTGCCCCCTAAACCTAATAACTGGTTGGTCCACCCTTAGCAGCAAAAACTGCAATCAAGCTTTTGCGATAATTTGCTGTGAGTCTGTTACAGCGCTGTGGAGGAATTTTGGTCCACTCATCTCTGAAGAATTGTTGTAATTCAGCCACATTGCAGGGTTTTCAAGCATGAACCACCTTTTTAAGGCCACGCCATGGCATCTCAATAGGTCATGATCAGGTCAGGACTTTGACTAGGCCACTCCACTCCTTTAGCCATTCAGAGGTGGACTTGCTGGTGTGTTTTGGTTCACTGTCCTGCTGCAGAACCCAAGTTCACTTCAGCTTGAGGTCACGAACAGATGGCCGCACATTGTCCTTCAGGATTTTTTCGGTAGACAGCAGAATTCATAGCTCCATTTATCACAGCAAGTCTTGGTCCAAGTCCTGAAGCAGCAAAACAGTCTCAGACTATCACACTACCACCACCATATTTTAGTGGTGTTATGATGTTCTTTTTCTGAAATGCGGTGTTACTTTTAAGCCAGATGTAATGGGACACAAACGTTAAACGTTAAACATTTGTCTCGTCAGTTTCAAAAGTCTTGGGCATCACCAAAGATGTTTTCTGGCAAAACTGAGACAAGCCTTTAAAGTATGTTCTTTTTGCTCAGCAGCAGTTTTCATCTTGGAACTGCCATGCAGGCCAATTTTTCCTGGTCAGTTTGACCTTATCTAAGGCAAGTGAGGCCTGCAGTTCTTCGGATGTTGTTGTGTGGTCTTTTGTGACATCTTTGATGTGTCATCGCTGCGCTCTTGGGGTAATTTTGGTCGGCCAGCCACTCCTGGGAAGGTTCACCACTGTTCCATGTTTTTGCCATTTGTGGATAATGGCTCTCACTGTGGTTTGCTGGAGTCCCAAAGCTTCAGAAATGGCTTTATAACCTTTTCCAGACTGATAGATCTCAATTACTTTATTTCTCATTTGTTCCTGAAATTCTTTGGATCTCAGCATGATGTGTAGATTTTGAGGATCATTTAGACTTCGGGGGGGAAGCACTTTTTTTACACAGGGCCATGCAGGTTTGGAATTTTTGTCCCTCCATAATAAAAACCTTCATTTAAAAACTGCATGTTATGTTTATTTGTGTAATATTTGACTAATATTTAAATTTGTTTGATGATCTGAAACATTAAAGTGTGACAAACGTGCAAAAAAAAAATAAAAAATTCGGAAGGGTGCAAACACTTTTTCACACCACTGTAGCTGAGCAAAATCAACAAATACAATTTCTTTCTAATCACACTAGGCCAGAAAATTTAACAGACACACTGATGAAACAGGAGATAGTGCTCTTTGGTGGTCAGAATCCATAGATTAAATTTTTACCTTCATTCTCGTTCTTTCGTATGAGGACAATTTCAGCATTATGGATGTGACATTTGAACTCATATTGACTTGCAAACAGTCTCACAGTCTGTACAGGATTAGCATCAGTGACCTTTCAGCGAGAACACACTGCACACTCAAAAAATAGATATCAAGATATCTTCACACACATGATTTCTGAACCGTCCGTAAATATTAAAAGCTTTGCAGAAAACAAGGTATATGCTGTATATAATGTATATCTGTATAATGACAGAAAATATATATATTTTTAAATATTCTTATCTTTAGTGTTACAAAAGTCGCACAATGAGTGAAACCATCTGCTATGCATAAAATGTCATATGGCTGTGCTGTCCTCTGAAATAAAATGCAAGGATAAACAAATTAAATAATGTTGTAAATACTTATAAAGTAACCATTTATTCTACAGCAATGTTGAATTCTCAATTCTGATTGGTCAGAAAGTGTTGTTCGTTTCTATAGTAACAGCACGTTCACAGGACGTTGTTGATATGGTTAACTTTTTCTGTGAGTAAATATTTATTCAACATTTATGTGTGAGACGTATGTTTTTCCCTTTGTTGTATAAAATTACACATAATTTTACACATGTCCCACTCCATACAGTAAATGGAGACGTTTGGACATGACAAAGACATTCAATGCCTAACAATGGACATGGACATAATCTGGCCTCTGGAAAAAGAAGTAATAATAAGAATTGCTGATGTATAAAAGGAATAAAACACTTCAGAGCATTGTATGATACACCAGCACATCATTCCACACCACCACTCAGTTCACAGCACTTATTCCACTACACATTTAAATCTATTCTTCAGTTTACAATTTGCATGCATACCAATACAAAGAGAAGTCAATCAATTGAGAAGTGACCTGCCGTGTTTCTCAGAACAGATGAAGCTTACCTTGACATTTGGATTCTTTACAACGAATCCTCTGTACCATCCTGAAAGGACAAATGGTGACATTTGAGGAAATCACATCTCTGTTTTGTCAAAAGGCAGGTGTCATTATGGGAAGTTAAAAATGGCTCATTGGTTATTGAAGTTTTCAAGGTAAATGATTTATACTGCACAAGAGCAACATAAGAGCTCGGTACGTTCTGTTCTTGTGCAGTACGAGAAAATATGTACGAAGATTGCCCTGGATATCGATGAGAAAGCTGTTGCACTTCGACTTCAGTTTAACAGCAATTACAGACAAAAAAAGTGGGTAATTAGGAATTGACTCAATTACAATAACACTTCTACTTAATTATATTTAACCCCCTAAAGCTTTTATATGCTATAAATCATCTATTTCATGAAAAACTATTGTAATTATCAATATTGAAATTATTCATCAACTGTAGAGTCCAAGCTTTGTTAGTAACCTCAGAGCTTCGTTAAAGGACATCACTGATGCGATGCTTTAGTAAGCACTGCCTGTATTTTCAAAGAATATTCTCTTAATTACCTTCACATTTCTCCAAAATCTGCACCGTGTCGCCGATCTCCAGGGGCAGACCATGCTGAACCGTTCCACGAAAATTTGCCAGCACTGAAATGGCAACAGGGAGCTTATTAATAATGGCACAGTCTTCAGAGATTCTACAGCAAGGAAACAGGGTGCACAATACACACTCACACACACTCGAAAAAAATCCCTTCTCGGTAACGAGAATTAGATTTCACGATTATGCTTCCTGAGCTGATAAAATGATGCAAAAATTTAAGTCATTTCCGATCACAGCTATCTGTCGCGGACCATGTGACAGTGAAATTTTTTAATACAACAGAGAAATTGAGAGATAAAATGCCTTGCTCAAGCAGTGGACGCTTGTTTGTCCTGGGATTCAAACTCACAACCCTCCGATCAGTGGCTCAACACCTTAATCATCTAAGCTACCACATGCCCACATAAACATGTCGTGCTTCGTATACGAGTAAACTTTCATTTTAGCATACTTAACTAGCTAGGGTGCTATCTAAACAGTCAAACAAGGCATATTTCAGTGCCAAAGATGACGATGGCTTCCCTTTTTAAGTCTTTTTACTCTTAAGATTTCTACCTCATATCGTCACAGGAAGATTTTCCTCACCTCAGTTACTTCTGGCTTTATCATTATGGACAAATAAAAATTACAATTTTAAAAGTTTGTGACAATGTCCATTGTTAAAAGCGCTATTGTATTGAATATACTTATCAGTGAGTCTTTACCAACAATATAATGAACTAGATATTAAAGGAAAACAAACCCAAATAAACAATTTTTGACCAGTTTAAAAATCTCAACTTTAATCTTTTCCAATTTTCTCAAATCCATTTTTCGCTGTTATTTTTTTTTATTATTATTATTTAGCTCAATCTCAAAACTTATTCACTTCCCACTCTCAGATTTATTTTACCCACATACAAGGTCCTCACAGCATGGGACAGTGGAGGCAGCAGTGCTTAGAAATGGCAGGAAAACCCTCCTTACATACATACTCATCATCCTAAAGTCATATCTGATGTATAGCATGTAAGGTCAGCTTTAAGAGCAGCTCTAACACAAGCCATAAATATGGAACATCCCTGGAAATGGTGCAGAAATTCATAAGGCTTGTGTCACCACCTGCCAGCAAGCAGAAGGTCTATTATATACCAACGTCAGCTTTTTATAAAGAAAAAAAAAACCAACAAATCTGCTACACAGTGCCCGCAGCCTGTCAGCGTTTTTCCCCAACACATATTGCAGCAAAGTAACAAATCTGCTTCATTGAATCTACAGAAAGCACACACGAGACAGGAGGTGTATTATGTCTGTAACACACAGACAGGCCGTTTACTCAGCAGAGGTGGTGTGTCATGCCTTCAGTTGTGTCTCTGTAAATATCAAAAGCCACGGGATGAAAATTTTACCTCAAATTGTAGATGATTACTATTAAGAGCTGTTCAAAAAGCAAATCTTTCCACTTCATTAGAACGCTTCTTCAACGAAAAGCACTTTATTTGTTTGTCAGATTGAGAAAAAAATCATTTCCATTTTTCTATTTAGTTTGATCTGCCTAGACATGTCTTCTCCCCAAAATGAGTATGTTTATTTTCCAATGGAGTAATGAACCTACCATTTGATTGTTTACATACTACAAAGTGGGGAAAAAACATGGAAGCCTCCATGTTTGTCTTTTGTTAGCAACAAGCTAACCACTTCATTGTGACAAGGGCTGCTTATTTTCCTCAAAACAGCAAACTTAAAGAATTTACAAATGAACAAATGAATGTGTCTGTATCTCGATTGATCTAATGCAATTACAGCTTAACTTAAGGTAAAAAAACACATTTAAAGGTAAGAAGTGCTACTGCTGATGCTGTTAACAGCCATGTTGATCATGTCACTTGAACTACGAGTTGAGGAGAATGTCCCGATTAATGAATAGAGAATAAAGAGTTTTTTGGGTTTTTTTCGGCATTATATACCCTATATATACATGAGAACTACAAAAATAGTACAAAAATACACAAAATAGTATGAAGAAATGACACTGTGTCTGAGTTCTTTGTGTCAGTGTCAAGTGATTATAACAATTGAACCCCACCCAGATCTGGGCTTCTATTTGTGTGTATATTTCTCTTACATTCATAACACATCATCAGCAGTAATTGAGAAGGTGCATGTGACATGTATCTAACAAGTCTTCTAACACACTACAATCCTACAAACATGCCCTCTGAGATCACAAAACTCAGGACTTCTGGTAGTTCCCAGAATATCTAAGTCTACTAAAGGCGGTAGAGCGTTTTTGTATTTAGTTCCCAAACACTGGAATAGTCTTCCTGATAGGGTTCGGTGCTCAGACACACTTTCCCAGTTTAAATGTAGATTAAAAACACATCTCTTTAGACAGTCGTACACATAATACATCCCATAATATTGTGCTCTATTACATCAGACCAAATGCACATTATCATCTAGTACTTGTTAATATTATGAAAGGCAGCTACGTTAATCCCTCTCCACTGCTTCTCTCTTTCTACCTATCCCGAGGCTTCCAGACATGTACCAGCTCCGATTGTCTTCTGTGCCATGAAGATTTTGGACCTCCACTGAGACGAGGCCGACTCTGAGAATCCTGAGGCATCTAAAGATCTACCAGCTCCAGTTAGACTCTGCGATACTAAAGAGGAGATATCAACTCCATGTGGTCTTTATAGACTGTATTTTTATAATCACACCCTCCAGTGTCACCCATATGAGGATGGGTTCCCCTTTGAGTCTGGTTCCTCTCAAGGTTTCTTCCTTACATTCAAAGGAGTTTTTCCTTGCCACTGCTGCCTGAGTCCACTGAGTGCCTGAGTCTGCTACCTCAGACTTGGTCAAAAACATTTAAATATATCTAAAATTGATCTTGAATTTTGTATCATATAAATCTTTATATTATTCTTTATAAAAACCTTTTGTTTATGTTCTGTAAAGCTGCTTTGAGACAATGTCAATTTTAAAAAGCCCTATACAAATAAACTTGAATTGAATTGAATGCAGTCACAGATGAGATGAACATAAACAAGATGGATTATTTACTATATCATCCTTTTCCCCTAAGAATGACTTTAGAAGTCAGACAAAAGAAATGTAAGTTCAATTTTTTTTAGTGTGCCTGGTATTCGGAGTAAACACTGGGATCAGTATGAACCCTGTACAGCATAATTGACCTGAAACACCTGATAATATAAAACAGTGTTCCATCCTCACACTTTCATTGTCCAGCTATTGAAAGATATTGGTCTTGCATGTAGCTAGCTCAGGGTAAGATCATAACAATATTACATCTTAGCACTTACATTTTATATCACAAATCCATCATCACAACACGCTGAAGATTAAAGACATTCTAATGGTCCAAGATGGCTGCTTACTTAGAAAGTGAAGTTTATTAGTTTCGTTTGAAGACTACAACAAACTACACTATGTCCTTAACCTCCAAATCCCAAAATCTTTTATTTATTAGCTAGCTACATTACTCCTAGCTCCAGTGCAAAAGGAACAAATCTCAAACCCCAAACATGTCTTGGCTGAACGATTTGGGTTGATTATGTAAATTTGATTTTATTTCTCAGAACTGTTCCTGCATGCAGGGTCTGTTGAGTGGTGTTGGACACACTGGGGTGTGTAACGCTTCCTCACTGTCCCACTGATCATACCACAGACACACACCGCTGCCTGGCACAGACGCAGGATGGCCCACAGCTTGTCTCAGACGTGACAGCAGGTGCCAAGCTTCAAAACACTCGCTTCAATGCTTCAGAGACCACATTACACTTCCGTAATGTCCGGACACAAAGTAGACACACCATCTGATTTGGAAAGCTAATATTTCCTAATGCTGACAGTGTCCCACATTACGAGAGCTTCCTGGAAAGGTTACGGTGACACTAATTAGGTAAGCAAAGTGAAAAAAGCTGCACAGATCACTTGGTTCTGCGTGCTGCTATTAAATATCACAAAAATTTTAATTCACAAGCTTAGGATCAGTAGAACTTGTGCACTTGCCTGTCCTGTATGTTTCTATGAAGAGTTTGTGTAATATTTACCATTTGGCATGGCAAAGAGCCAAGAGTGTGAAAAGCCTGAGCAGCAGTTGCATCATCTCCCTGTTGCTAAGGCTTCTTCACTTCCCTGCACTCTGCTGCATGACCATGAAACCCATACACAGTCATACGCAGTCATACGGAGCATTCCAAAATAATAAAATGTGATTTTAATAAACATAAAGAAGCACTGCTCAAAACAATCATCTTCTATTAATTTTGATCAATGATAGTATTGTATGTCCAATATATACAATAAATGAAATACGAAATGATCGAGAACAAAAACATATTTAACCAACATAAAGTCATAGATTGATGTTATTCAGTTATTCATCATAAAGCATGTTATTCAGTGACGACAAAAAACTGTGTGTAACTAGTACATGCTCGTAGCAGCCGATGGGACATAAATGGGTTAAAGATGCAGTGTGTAAAGTTTTCAATTGTTTTAAGATCATTAGTAATAAATTCACAATATTAACATACGAAGGAGTCAATTTGTTAAAACTTGTTGACATTTTTCCTCCCCTGAAATCAGCTCTGCCTCATTTCCCTGCACAAAAGGTCATATGTTTTAGTTTTACCACAAAATATGCCACTGGTTGTTGGTAAGGTGAAGGCTTGTTAATCATTTAAATGCAGCTGGTATTAAGAGTTAGCAGCAGGCAGAAAGGAGCTTTAAATCTAACAAAACACCTTACTGAAGGATTAAATTAATTCTTTATAATACAGGATTAGACGGTACATGGTGTATACAGTAGTTGCAGTAGTCAAGCACTGATTGAAAGAAGCATGAACTAGTTAGAGAGAACGAGCAGGTAGTGAGTGATTGTCTACACCTGTATACTGTTTATAGAAGCTGTCACAAATTCCCTCTCTGAATGTGTAGCATGTTTACCAACACAACCAGAGCTGACTTGTTTTATGTCACATGTTTTTGTCTGGAAACAGCATTTGTTTTGAGTGTTGTTATGTCTCCAATTTTGCCCTGACATTGCTGCTTCTAGCTGTTGTGTTCTTATCTTCGTTTGCCTATTTATAGTCTCGTGAGTCTTTGTCTGGTTGCAAAGTTTTAACTTGCCTTTTTTCCGTAAGTCCAAATCCCGGATCTCCTGCTTGATTAAGACTTTGGTGCTTTTGGATTCTCTTGTGTGAAGTCGTCTCTTACTGACCTGACTATGAACTTCGAGGCCTTATGACTCCCAATTTGACCAAATAAATTACAGCAAAACATTTTTTTTATAATGAATTGTGCTGAAAAGCACCTTTTAGCCTTTGGGTCAAAAAATGAAAAGAAAGAACAGCTCTACAGTTCAAAGCCCTGACTAGTGCCTTAAACCCCTACCTAGACAATAAATGTTGTCAAATCATCTATGGCATCAGCACAACTGTAATATGCTTTGTTACTATTGTGAAATTTAAATTTAAGCGGGTAGCTTGGCCGTCTCACAGCTCCAGATATGATCCTGAGCTCATACTGTATATAATCTCTCTGGTTTCATTCCATATCCCAAAAAACATATAAGTAGTTGGATTTACTGCGTTAAATTGACTATAGGTATGAATGAGTGTGTGAATGTGTGGCACTGGCTCCCTGCATTACTGAGATTCACCACTCCAGATCCACCACGACCCTGACTAGGAAGAGTGCTTAGAGAAGGTTAAACGGCTACATGAATTGATGGATGGATTGATGGGTGGTGGGATGAATGGATGAATAAATGAATGAACAGTTGTCCTACAGAATGATTCCCAAAATGTTGCACATGTATTATTTATTCAATCATCTTCAGTAAACTGATTATTCCAGGAATGCTGCATAGCCAAAATTAACACAGAGGCTTCAGGTTTTTGAAAAACAGTAAGCTCATTATGCACGTCATTAACAAACCATGTCAGTTAAAACGTGTTTGTTATTTAATATATGACAAGTGCTCGATTTCAAAGTGGTGTGTAGGATGTTAACCTATGCATTACGTAAAACAGCATCTCCTCCACTACTCCCACATGCAAAGACACATGTGCAGAGTACACACCATCCCTGCGATCTCTGTTCATCAAATCACCATGTTCTTATTGCAGTCTTAGCAGTGTCAAATGTTTGCCTTCTCACTTTCATTTCTCCGTCTAACACCGCACCAGTTGAGAAAGAGAAAACCGATCTCATAGGGTTTAATGCAAAACTCAACAAAACATACCATGACCCAGGAAAGAAAGCATCAGCGAAGCTTTTTTGAGGCTAACATTTACACTGAACTATCTATTGCAAGCGCATAAAAATAAATAAATAAATAAGCACTAGAGAGCAGAGGATGAGCCGTATAGAGGGCTACACACCCCACATACATATGATGCTAAACTGGGTCACTTCGTGAAACCCCTGAAAACGAAACCTTGATGAATGTTGACAGTGAGAAGATAAACGAGACGCACAGCAGGATAAATGAGCTCATTTGTATTTCTCGGTCGAAGTGTGTGTTTGTCTTTGAAGCAAAATATCATCACTCTATATTACACCCATTATATGAAAAACACAAGCCTGTTGTGAAGGTGATAAATCAAAAAAATAATAAATGCATGTCATAGCCTTGTGTAATAAGACATAATAATGTTTTCTGCTACAGTTGCTAAAATCTGTTGGTGTAACTTCTTTCATAGATTAAAACTGTCGCATAATTTAGTTCTCTGAAAGATTGAGAGATTTAAACGAGTGAGAAAATCGTTTATATCACCTCACTGCTATGTATTAAAGAGATGGAATTATGGTGAAACGAGGAATAAATATGAAAGGTGTAGTAGTAGTTAGTATACGATCAATTATTATTGGTGACTGTAATATGTTATAGTCAAGTAGATGGGTGCAAAAATTTGCACACCCCAAAATGAAGAAAAGCAAACTTAATAATAATAAGAGTCTGGCGAGTGATGAGCCAAACAGGACATCTTGCATGTTTACCTCAATGAAGATGCAGAATTTGGGTTGTTTCTGTTGAAAGCTGTGAAATGGTATTTGGCGCATCTGCAAATTTATTCATGAAACAAAATTACTACAACCTCACGGCAGGTATTAAAATTCCATATGCTTCTGTCTGCCTGGGAACGATTCACCTGGCCATAATAATGAGCGAGTTGCCCTAATAGAGAAAAAGTTTTTATTGAAAATATGCCTTAATACATAGAAATGATTAATTTCTTATAGCAGTGACTTTTTATATAATAATTAACTGAAAAGCTGTAGAAAAAAGCTGTAGCTGTAGAGACTGCAGTAAAGCTGATATTCTATTCGAGACTCACTACATATTCATAAGTTCACTAATAATAACTAAAAATAACAGTATTCACACACTTCCTTCTTTAAAGGTAAAACAATTTTTCTATTGATTTTGTATCTTCGTATTGGTTAGTCTTTACTACCTTATTACAGGATACACTCACTTTTTTACTTATTCGGATAAAAATATAAAAGTGATGGCTCAGCGGTTAAATGGTTAACGTTTCAGGCGACTGATCGGTAGGTTGTGAGAAGTTTAAATCCCAGAAAAGCTCCAAGCTGCCACTGTAAACGTCCTTGAGATCCTCAACCTTCAACCGTGACATACAGATTTTACATCTTCACATTTGGCAACTTTCAATCCTGTCATAAAAATGAGCAAATGTAAAATAGAAGTAAATTATACTTCATACATTATGTTCTTCATAATGAATCAGGACGTAACGTACAGTACGACAGTATTAACGTATTCTTAAATAATTCAAGATATAGTTTATGATATCTGCAGAATTTCAGTGAAGACTAATATTTTTTAAATTACAGCCCTGACTTCTAAAACTTGGAATCCTTCGACAAGGAGCTTTCTAAACTGACCTGCAACACGAGTGACAACAAAAAATAGGTGTCCTGATTGGCTGGATGTTGGTGGTACACTATAATTTGTTTTGTCGCCAATTAACTCACCTGCTGGAGGTTACTTTCAATATTGTTACTCGAATATAACTGATACCACCTTTCATCAACTCATATTCAGAATAAATGTGTGACTTCTGAAATCTTATGAAGTGGATTAAACAGAATAGTGAGATCTACACAGTATTGCTACATCTGCCTTAGACATACCACACTGAGGAATAAGTTTTTGTTACTGGTGTCTTGGATTAACTCGAAGGCGCTGCAGTGACATTCACACACACACACACACACACACACACACACACACACACACATACACACACCTGTCACTGCTGACATGGAACATTTCACAGCAGGGAATTATTATATAAAAAAAACAGTAATAAAACTCCAGGCTGTGTCAATAAATTATGTTTCATGGATTTGATGGATGTGCAGATGTACGCGTGTCAGTAATGTCGAGCTCCGTGCTTTCACACTGACGAGTGTGTGAGCCTGTGTAGTTATTCTCCACGGAGAACCGCATGAAAAGCGTGTCACCAAGCAACATAACAGGAATGAAAAAGATGGAGAGACTATGTGTAACTGCGACCGAGCACATTGCGTGTGTGTGAGTGTGTGTGTGTGTGTGTGTGTGTGAGTACATGATAGACATCCAGACAGAGGGAAAGCAGGAGGAGAAGGGAGAAGAGATTGTACCGAACCCTGTCTTACGGGATCTGCTGCCATTCTCTCGAACGCGTTGTGCCAGATGCCTGGGAAAACAACGTCTCCTGCCAGCCTAAAGAGTCTGTCTCCATGTTTTGAAAACAGCTAAGTGTGTTATTCGCTAAATCTATCAACATGATGCACATTCTGAGAGGAGTAAAGATCTCTCCATGCTCACTGAACAGAAATTAGAGCGGTGAGCAGCAGATGAGTCGACTGCATTAATTAATCAGGGCTGCTAATGCTTTCGCTAAGTGTTTCCAATTACTTTTTGGCAAAACATTAGCTGAATTAAGTTGGTATTGACCGAGTGTCAGTTGGACCAAATCAATCAATAAGAGTGAAATAACACATCCCAACTGCATCTCTCCTTTTGAGCTAAATCTGATAAGTGATTATCTGATGTATAAAAGAAATTTGAAGTAGAAAGTCAACAATTCAATAAAAATCATTTAATGCATATTTTGTTGTATGTAATACAGTGTAATGCAGATGGACTACAAGAATACAAGGCCTCCTTAACAACTACAAAGGCCACACCTCCTTCACTGGGACTGACACATAGGCCACACTTCTTTTAATAATACAGATACAAAGGCCACACCCCCTTCACTGGGACTGACACATAGGCCACACCTTCTTTAATGATAAAGATACAAAGGCCACACCTCCTTCACTAAGATTGACACACAGGCCACACCTCCTTTACTGAGACTGACAGAAAAACCATACCTCCTTCCTTAAGACTGACACAGATGCCACACCTCCTTCACTGAGACTGACACAGAGGCCATACCTCTATAACCTGGACTGACGCAGAAGCCACACCTCCTTCACTGAGACTGACACATAGGCCACACCCCCATCAATGATACAGACTAGGAGGCCACACCTCCTTCACTGAGACTGACACACAAGCCACACCTCTTTTAATGATACAGACACCGTGGCCACACCTCTATATTGGTCCTTACACAGAAGCCACACCTCCTTTGGCACTGACAGGCACAATGACCCATCTTAAAACCAGTGTACCTTTAAAAACTCTGTGAATTTCAGTGTCATGTAGTATATGGAGTATATTATTACATATATATGTTAGAATTAAATGAAATCTGTATTAAGGTGTTATAAACCCATCATCAGCTTCATAAAGACCAGTTCCTTTAAAGCTTATAAGGAGAGGTCTGTCTTATAAAACGTATTTGATTATGTGATGGTTAAAAATGCTTCTCTTTACTGATCAGCTCCAGCAGCATTACTCACTCAGGCTAAAAGATCTGACAGCAGCCTATGAACAAAAACAGCCAAAAACAAAGCTGTTTAGCCAGCAATAGGAGCCATTTTCAAACACCACCCACATCGATGTGCTTACCCGGCATGACGCTTTGACAGCTGGGAAAAGTTGGAAATGTCTAGACAAGGTCACGCCTTAGAAGAGTTTTTGGCTTGAGAAAAATAGAGACTGAAAAGCTGAGTGTAAAAGGATGAAGAATAATCCTTTAATTTTGTCACAGCACATGAAAATACTTTTCTTCACTTAACCCAGCCATGATGCAGCTCCCATGGCAAGGAGAAGGTTAGGGGTCTTAATCAAGGGCCCAACAGTTGCAGCTTGGCAGTGCCAACCTTCCGATAAACAAGACAGCCATAATCACTTGATCTACCATTGCCCAAATGTGTAGTACTACAGAAAAGTATTTTTATCTTAATCGATTTCAGTCTATTTTGCCCTGTTTTTTCATCGATTTAAGCTTCAAACTGGTGCAAAGGTTCGGACATTTGCAAAATGGTTCAAATTATGATTCAGCACAAAAAAAGCTCAACCAACCCGAATGCAGCTGTCTCTTCAATAAATTCTAAATGAAACTAATAGGAAGAATTTAGCCAGAGATTCTGTATAGTGATGAAATTTAAGCTCTCTAGAGACATACCAATATCCCATACTAATATCTGCCAGGCAACACGGCCCACAGAGTGAATCAAATACTAGGCTGTCATGGTCCATTTTCCTTTTTAGAGGTGTGAGCAGCAATACAGGAATAGACCCAGGAGGATACACCGGTGAGATCGACTCCTGAGCCAGACACAAAGAAAGCTCAGTGTGCTGAACAGGAATTGGCTTTGGGTCATACGTTTTGCCTGGTTGGTCAGTATCTACTAAAATTATAACAACACAAAGGCAGCATTTTCCTCATTGTGCCTGCAGAAGGTAAGGTTATGTGCTTGTGACCAACTTATGAGTCACATTGGAGTGCAACTGATGATTCAATGTTTCTACTCTTTTAAGTAGTGACAGCAAAATAATGGCTATCTTGCATCAGTGCACAGTTAATGACACGTGGCTAGGTTTTCTTCCTCTTCAGAGGAGACATCTGTTGTAGGAGTTGTGCCATGGTGAATCTGCTGACACTTCTATTAAATCTATTATTTTCTTCATTCTCCATTCAGTAACCACTTTATCCTTGTCAGGGTCACAGTGGAACACTGGGCATGTAGTGGGAACCAAACATGGATGGGATGTAGGTTGATCACAGGGCACCATGCACATGCTTATACAACTAGAGCCAGTTTAGAATATCCACCTACTAGCATGACTAGTAAACCCAAGAACCCAAAGGAAACCCACATGGAGATGGGAAAACGTGTAACGACGCACATACTATAACCTGAGCTTATGATCAAACCAGGGAGCTGCTATGAAGAAACACTACCTGCTGCACCATGATCAACCATGTTGTTATGTTTCAAGATAACTGGATATGAACTGGTGTCATATCATGCAGAGCTAGACATAACAGTCATGTCATGTCATGTCATGTACGAAGCTAGATATAACTGTTACATTATGTCATGTTATGTCATGTATAGAGCTAGACATAACTGTTATATCATGTCATGTACAAAGCTAGACATAACTATTATGTCATGTCATGTCATGTCATGTATAGAGCTAGACATAACTGTTATGCCATGTCATGTCATGTCATGTATAGAGCTAGACATAACTGTTATGCCATGTCATGTCATGTTCAAAGCTAGACATAACTGTTATGTCATGTTATGTCATATACAAAAGTACACATAACTGTCATGTCATGTACAAAGCTAGACATAACTGTTGCATCATGTCACGTCATGTACGAAGCTAGACATAACTGTTACGTGTAGTCATGTACGGCAGTAAGCATAACTGTTATGTCATGTCATGTTCAAAGCTAGACTTAAATGTTACGTCATGTCCTGTAAGGCGCTAAAACATAACTGTTATGTAATGTCAAGTCACATTAAGTCAAGTAATTCATGTACTGTATGGAATTAGACATTACTATTACGTTGATGGATATAACCAATAATCTGGCTTCAAACGATTTTCTACGTGATGTGTAAAGTAAGGTATATAAATTATAAAATTATAAGATTATAAAAATTGTTACAATCAATACTCTGTGCACAACAACCCAGATAAACTGACCGTCACCAACTGTTTCAAACTGCTGAATAGCCTAAAACATTTTTCAATCTAACAACTGCATCCAGTTCTGAACAGCTCCCTGAAGAATGCATTTAGATGTTTGTATATTTGTGTGTATTTTTGCTCATTTGGCTCAGATGACTTACAGTTGGGACACGATCAATCCAAGCAGATGAGAGCCATGGACGCTTGGTGGTTCTGGGGTTTCACCATTGAGACCCTACTTCTACCAATTTTATTTCCTTATTTAAGTAATTAAAAAAAAAAAATACACAAGAGTGCATACACACTGAGATGTGGCTATCTATCTGCTGAAACTGACAACATTCTGATAGTTCTAGACCAGATGGTCCGTAGGTGGTTCTCTTGTCTTTGCATAGGAGTGAAATGGTGATTACTTGCTAAGCAAAAAGGTTCTTGCACTCATCAGCTGGGGATCATCCATGAAGGTAAGACAAGTGACAGATTTCACAGCTCATGCACTCATAAGACTATGGTCCAAGTAATATTGGACCACTGCTATGAAGGGCAGATGGCATTTGCGAATATTGTAAATATATTCAAAGGAGGATCTGGGGTAATAACCAGAATATTAAATGTGCGAGAGTGAGTGCAGATATATGTTATGAATTCGTTTGAGGTTTATTAAAACAAATGCAAACATTTTTTCTCATTAGATCTCGGCATCTATCATAAAAAATATCTTGCGAGGAGCGCGATGTGGCTTAATTCTTGGCTTCTGTCTTGTCTCACCCTCTAGCCTGCGGTTCGTTCCCTGAATGTGTTCACCTGTTCTGTTATAGTCTATGATGTGTGTGTCTGGGAAGATAAAAAAAGCAGGCAGAGAAGAGAAGGTTATGTTCACTGGCCTAAAGAAAAAAGAGCCAAGAAGACAGACACAGAGGTGAAACAGAGCATCTGCTACAAGCCAAGGGCTGATGAACATCAGGCTCATACTCAGAAGGTGTTCCGCAGAAAGATAACAGGTAAGAAAAGGCCTATAAATCTCCCCAACCGAAAACGGCATAGCAACAATTGCCATGCCATTTTTTGGTCAAAGATTCATCACTGACGCAGAGCAGGAATGCAAAATGAGGGATAAAAAAACAGACTAACAGACAAAGAGATAAAATCTCAGACTAACAGACTACCCAATATCTTGCAGAATGCACTTTCACACCTTTTCCTCATGATACGAGCAGTTGGCAGTGTTGCATCTTGTTGTGTGCCAGTGCACAGTTCTTAACTACACATAACACTCGAAAGCTGAAACATTCTGGCCTGTGAGTTTTCAGCATCGGAGTATTGATAAGCCTTCAGCTGTTGTGTAACCTTTTCTCAGGTTATGACTCAACGCTTCATGTAAAAACAATACTACTTTAGATGCAGATACTTATTAGCTGTTCTTGTCACTGTGTAGTTTTTTTTACTTCACTCAGGATTCAGTGTCATTATGGCACTTCTGTAGTCTCAGTCACAAACCCTGACCCATGTCTCAGTTCGGAAACAGAGAAAATGATGGTCAATGTTTTTCGAATATCGACAATAATAACAACGTAAATGCAGAATTTCACAAAATTTAACAGAAGCAAATTTCAGTACAAACTAAAAGCTGTCCTTCTGAATCTGAATGTCAGATTTTATGTTCAAATGTCCAGTATTTACAGTACGCACAGAGTGAAAATGAATAATAATTGTTAATAAAGGATATAATGAGTAGAAAATATCAAAATCTTTAAATAATCTCCAAAAATTCCTTTTTTCTTTATTTACCTAGGCTAATCTCTGTACAGCAAGATTTTCACCTTATCTTTACTTAGTAAGGCCAAATATGGTCAATACACAAAGCAGAGATGATAGGTAATAATTTTAACAAAACAACATTTGAGAAAAAGCAAGAACACTTATTAAATGTGTATTTTAAACAATATCTAAATAATAATTGATTAGTATTCACACAGTGACCTTAGCCCCAGCAGCCCTGATGTATACTAACGCTTCCCAATTCTGAGCTCTAACAGTGCCTGTGTGTGTTTGTGGCACTCGCTTTTAACGTCCCTTGCTGACCGACTGCCCATGGACTAGGGTGAAACTCGAGCAGAGTCAGCATGTGACAAAGAGCAGAGGCTCATCTATATGCCACACACAATCCTGTCATAAATGCACTCTCACAAGCCAAGGAGTGTGAGATGGGGATGTTCGAATAGGCCTCACTTCATCTGCGAACATAGACTAGACGCTCCTCAGGGACGCCTCCAGTGAAGTGGGTCATGAGTGAACGATTTCAATTCAACTAGTTCCCTTGAGAGAAAATCTCAGAAGATGTGTGATTGCAACAACACAGTGACAGGGTGCTTTATGCAGAATATACTCTGTTTGATTCGAACCCTGGTGTTGTTTTCCTCTCTGGTGCTCCTTGGTTTCCCCTTTGTCGTTCTGTAGAAAGATCAAGAAGGCATTTCTTTCGTGCTACAGCTCTGTCCTTTGGCCGAGTTTGCACCTAATGAGTCACTTTCTTCTATCAAACCTTTGAAGTGAACCAAGACCACATCACTTGTGCACTCTCTGGCAGGTTGTTTGTTCCACACCCTTGAGTGGCCGCTGTGTTCCCACTGCACTGATGTGGGAAACACACCAGAGTTTGTTTGTTTCAAACAGACCAAACGCTGATTCGATTCAGTTCAGTTAATGCGAAGTGGTAAGTGAAGGACTCTTGGGTGCAAAAGGTGAACTCAGTATGTGTTTTGTGTTGCACCGTTTTTCTGTAGAAAGACAAACTGAACAAAAGGACAGAGCTGCAGTTCTGCAGACATACAGTACCACGAACACAAAAAGTGCATGTGATACTTGGTAAAGTTGTTTCTGGTCAAAGATTGAAGGAGTTTTTTAGAGCTACAGTACATGTCCAAAAGTCAACACTTTTGTTTTTTGTGTTTGTTTTTCACATTATGTGCAGTGTGAATCTCAACCAAACCAAAAGAACAGCAATGATTTGGACTATCGGGGCTGAAATCATCCTTAAATTCAGTAGATGTACATGATAAGAATACTGAAGTGTCTGCTGATCATTAGAAAGCTCTTAGTGCCCTTTACAACATATGGCCTTCCAGATGCAAACAAAAAAAAATCTGGACTGAAAAAGAAAATGTCGCTTGATGAAGAAATGTCCTGATTTCTCTGTAGTGTTATTTGAAGACTACAGTATAAGACAGATGGCACATCAATCTTTACAGCAACCAAGATTACAGTAAGCATGCTTCTGTATGTGTGTATGTATTTTTTTTTTGTGTGTGTGTGTGTGTGTGTGTGTGTGTGTGTGTGTGTGTGTGTGTGTGTGTGTGTGTGTGTATCTGTGCCCACACATCCCTGCTGGAATCCATCCATATTTCATGAATGATGAAGGTTTCAGTAGCTGAGTGCACAAATACGAAAGCACTTCTGTATGTTCTGCTTGAACATGCTCCGTCTCCCACTCCAGCTCATCACTGAAGCATTTCCTATTTTTTTTTGATAAACACACGGACGGAGAAGACAATATTAGCTAATTTTGCATCTCTCCTTCCCTGCTTCCTTCTCTTCTCCTTTTTCTCACAAGGCTGTCTGTGCTAGTCTGGAGTCCCCTGTTTGCTTGTTTGCCGCCTCCCAAATACTCAGTTATTCTATTCTTGCTGTGCCTATCGTATATAAACACACAAAGGCCCTCCAAAAAAAACTCTTCATATACAAATTACCGTCAAGTTTAAATCAGGTTATTTATTTAATTTTTAGGAAATTATGTGTAATTTAGTGCTATTTTTTTGTGGGTTTTTTTGTGTGCAAATTTTCATAGTAATGCAAAACAAATACATAAATTAAGGCAAATTAGACTATCCAATCAATTAGGACAAAAGCAATGGCACCATCTACAAGTAGTTTTATAGTAGCTGAAATAAAGAAGAGGCTGCATTACTTTATAACTGAATTACAAACTACCGTTTAGTTTTCATTTACTTGTGTCTATCATTTCAAATGCAAGCAATCTGAAAATCTCCTGATACCACAAGTAAACCGATGGTGGCTTATCCTTAATCCAATTAAGTACATCTTCAGCCAATAAAACTCATCGTCAGTGCAAGATTCATGTCACAAGGTGTGAATGTCAAATCATTATGTATTAATCCTGGGGGAAAAAACCACAGATCCTTACATACAGCAGCTAATGGGGCTTTTGGTCCTGATAATGATATAAATAAGATAATCTAAGTCTTCACCAGTTTGCATTAAACACACACTAATATATCACAAAATGTAAATGCAATACAGAATTTTATCTAGAGACAAATCCAAAAAACAGCAGTGATTTAACTACAATGTTATGTTACAATAACAATAACAATTTACAAGGGGCTTGAGAGATTCGGGAACAGGACACATGATCCGTCAGACTCACAGGTTTCTCGAGGCTGACATGGCAGGATATGGGTCAGTAAGAGCATGTCACTGTTAACGGTGTGTTCAGGCAAGCTTCTGGCTAAGCGGATGATGTGTCCTCTGTCTTTTCCTGTTATAAGCACTGAGACGACTCTGTACACTCAGCGCTAGCCTCCAGGAAATTCTGCCCAGATTTTGACAGATCTAGCCTACTGCAGCCATCTGACAAGATTTATCACTCAACCTGTCAGCTTCATCACAACAAAAGCACACTGGACACCTTCACAAAACTGTTTAAGTCTTTCCAATCTGTGTTTTTAAGACTGCTGATTTTGTTTGTTCTGATTATACCAGACAGTTTAATATCCATGGACACTAAAGATAGAGGGAATATCTAAAGAACCCATAATATTATAACCATAATAAACATACCATTGTTTTGTATTCGAAACCTTACAGTAAACAGACAGATATTTATTCAGCTAGTCAACAAGCAGTGTGTTTATTTCTTACAGAAATTTGGGGAAATTTGGGGTATCAAAATGTTTTGAGGTAAAAAGCCATATTACACGTCAAGTGGGTTTGACCAGAAAATCAATTTACTGACAACTCCAAGAGCTCATTTATCGGATTCATCAGATCTCATAAAAAAATAAATAAATAATAATAATAAAAAAAAAATAAGAGACTGGATAAGTATTAACTCTCATTGATGTGAAACCCCTGAACAGGTTCTTCTTGTAAGAGACATGGTTACATATCTGTCAAATAATTTATAATAATTTCTATATAACCGTGTGCTATAAACCATATTTATCCAGTAGTTTATAGAGTTTATAGCCTATGAGTTCATTGTTCTGTTTTTCTTCCAGTGAAATAACCGAGTGGCTCTTTTTTTCCCCTTAAATCTTTCAAGTGAGTCATGATCCACACAACCATTTCAATTTCAATTACAGACTCGATATTCGAACCACTGTGCCAGATGAACATCTTTATTACTTCCTAATGTTTGAAACCTAAATTAAAAAAAAAATGAAAATCATATAAAACCCAGATGTATAAATGTCAGATGTCCTTTTTTTCTGTGATAAGTCTTGCCATGTAAACACTATTAAAAAATTTCCAATTAAAACAAACAAACAAGCAAAAAAAAAAATAAATAAATAATAATAATAATAATAATAATAATAATTACCATTGCTTTCTGTAATGGAAAAAACAAAGGAAAAAAAATGTAAATCATTGATTGTATGAAATCAAATAAACAGATCTCATATAATTACTAATACATTTAACATTCCAGTCAAATCAATTCTGGAAAATATTGACATTTTCTTTACCAATGTCGAATAAGCTGTTATTTGATGTGCATGTTGCTCCACATCAGATGTCTGATCTGATCTGATCTGATCTAATCTGATCTGATCTTCTTTCCCCACCTGCACTAATGCACCATCTATATAAACAATAAAAATGTAACCTTACCCACGCCATATTTTTCATGTTCGGTCGGTATCCACATTTTGTTTTTGTCTCGTCTAGCACCAAACACGCATGTTATCTGTATCCATATTGCTGGCACGCTGGATGTCACTGTATTGTTCCGAGGGCAGACGCTCAGCTCAGCATCCTTCCAACAGCACCGTCTCCTGACAGCAATGCATCATGGGAGACTGAGTCACTGCAGGGCGAAAACGACCATAAAGGACTACAAGTCCCAATAAGGAGTGCTTTGATGCGTCACGTGACTGCGTAGCGTTAAAGATGGCGGCTGTGAAGCTGAGTACTGAGCTAACAGGTAGCGCTGTCGTGTTGTGTGTTTATTAGCAGTGATATATATATATATATATATATATATATATATATATATATATACATACATGTTTTGTTATAAAACACATTATATGCTAGTGTTTTAGTACTCACAAACTCTTATTATTGAGTCGTGTGAAAGATTGGGGCATAGACATTGATTCATTTTTGGTATTATTTATGTTGTATTATATTAATAGTAATACAGTAGACTTAGTAGTAGTTTTCTTGTGCAGAAGCATCACTGATACTGATGTTTATACACAGTGAGTGGTATAGAGCAGAAAGAATGGGGCTGATTTCTTTCTATCTCACTTTATAGATTCAGGAAGCTTATGTATGGATAGTAGGGCTGGGCGATATGGCTGAAAACTGTATCACGATATCAGTGTTTCATATCGGTCGATATCGATAATTATTGATTTATGACCCATTTTTAAATAAGGACTAGGAGAAAAATATATTACATTTAAACATTTTTATTTTAAACTTAACCTTCCTCTGATCATAAGTTAAGACAGAAATGTCAACAACCATGGAAAACTCAAATAATTTAAATGTCAGTCTAATGTCAATGAACACTTAACAAATATCTCTTAACGTTTAAGGTCAAAATGAAAGAGAATGTTAGAAATGCACTTATAAAGTGTAATAAAATAGTGCAAGGTGTTAAATATAAACATAGAGAAACCAGAGAATTTAGTGCAAGTTTAGTGCTAGAAAAGTTCACTAGCTGTTCACCTTCTGGTGAATAAAGTGTTTTAAAATATGTGCAGTGTTTTGTAAACATAAATAAAACTGAGGTAGACTGAGATACATCTGTAATATAAAAAACAAACCTGATACAGTACAGTAACATTGTTTGAAATATAAAACCTGCAGAAATATGAAAAAGTAAATCTTCAAGTTAATCTTACTCCAATAATACTTGAAGTTTAACTATTCACTTTTTTATTGCACACATTTTCTGATTATCAGTCGCCGGTTACTGAAGAGGAATCCAGCAGACCAGCACGAGACAACGATATGGCGCAACCAAAAAGATACTGTTACATGATTGGCTGTTAGCGTGTCACTCCCTACGTTGATAGGTTACCAGAGAGTGAGTGCCTTTGTTAATTCAACCAATCTTGCGTCGCAACCTCTGTTTTCTTCCGACAAAGAATAAAAAATATTGAACGTTTTATCGAAAACATTTTTTTATTGATATCGATCATGTGTCTATCACGATACATATCGTTATCGTTTTATCGCCCAGCCCTAATGGACAGTCTTGTCTGTTTTTGGGTTCTCAGGCAGCTATAACTCATCTGTCATCAGCAGAGGTTGCATTGTGATAAATCAGCATATGTTACACCTTTAACTTTATTCAGTCATTCAGCTCGTTGCATACAATGGTGTTGAATTAGTCTGGTGTATTTGCACGGTTTCGCAACTAGTGCAATTTCTGGAAAAAAGACAGATGGAAGGATTCTTGCCGACTGCAGATTAGTGTTTGCGGCGAAATGCTCCCAGGTTTTAGACCCCATTAAATAAGCTGAATTTGTTCTTGTGTGTGTTGTGGTAGCTGTGGTAGCTGGTTTCAGTCTGCAAAACAATCTGTTTCATCAAGCTCACCTTGCATGGTTTTATCTTTCATTTTGTCTCATGTGTATGATTAGAAAATTCAGACTGGAGGTCCTAGTATGTGACTTGTAACTTTATGATTTAGAATCACAATCAGACCAATTGAAGGGAAAAATAAGTTTTCCCAAAAACAAAAGCACACGTTCTTCTTTCAGTATGTGAAGCAGTAATGGCATGCTGATCTACACGACTTGTCATGTCCTCTCTTCAGGTGCGCAGGATTGTATTCTGGAGCCGCTGTGCTTTCCTGAGCAGCTGTCTGCTTGCATTAACATCTCCACAAATGACTATTGCCTGGTGCACTGTGTCCTGTGTTCACACACGGCTCCTCTCTCGGATAAAGACCAGCTCCTGAAGCACCTCCTGCTGGAGCACAAGCTGGTCATCGCTGACATCAAACTCATCGCTGACTTCCCAAAGTAGGACCATAAACAATTCAGTGATTATTTATTGATCATGTTTTCCAAATGAATCGTAGTTTAAAGTTGAAATTATCGGAGGTTACGGATATGAATAATTCAGTGAGCTTTGCGAAAGTTGACCAGGAGGAACAACTCTGCAGTTATTTTTATTTATTTATTTTTTAAAAAAGGGGGAGGAAAACACAAATCTCTGTAGTGCCGCAGCTCTCCAGGACTGTTGTCGTAACAGTTACATCATGAAAAACCTGCCTTGTATCTTGTGGGTGTTCAAACTTTTGACAGTGGAAGTGTCGCTGAGGCTGCACATTCAGTTAAATAAGATTCTTATTAAAGCATATTCTTAGTAACTGCTGTTAGGGAATGTATGTAGTTATTATGAGAGTAAGAACGGAGTAAATCTGGACACACCAGCAGCTCTGGGGAGTTCAAGAAGCTAAATATAGCATTAGATTCCAAGCTGTTGAAAAAAAACTTGCTGCTCTGTTGCAGGTATATGCTTTACTGGAAGAAAAGGTTTACAGAGCAGCCCATCACAGACTTTTGCAGCGTCATCAAAACCAACTCTGAGGGACCTGTCGGTAAGCCAGAGGACTTCTTTTTCTTAAAGCTTCCTGGCAGCTTGGTGTTATGAAAGTGGGGTTCAAGTGTTGATTTAAAAACTGTTCAATGCTGATCCTTTTCACATTTGGTTTGAATCTTTTTTTTTCTTCTCATATTAATAAACGACAAGGGTGTGAAACCTTATGTTTATACCCCAGAGAAACAGGACATGGTTAAAGATAACTGAATTCCTTGGGAATGAAAAGAATTGAGCAGTAAAGCTGGGTTTTCCATGAATGACAAGGTTTTTTTTGTTTGTAAATTTTTTTTTGAGAGAGAGAGAGAGAGAGAGAGAGAGAGACAGAGACAGGGTTTGACAACAGTATTTTTTATTTATTTTTTCTTTTAAAGTAAGATTTTTTTTTAGATCAAAAACTATTTTATCCAAATATTTTGTTAGTTTTTTATATTTTATTTTTTTATTTACGTAAGAATTTTTGCTCATTTATTATAAAAGGTGCCAATAATTCTGGAAGGCAAATTAAATAAACTGCATCATATTACCACCTTAGCCTACCACCTATGTTTTTAGGTGACAGGGTAGTGGTAAAAAAATATCCCAGCACTCGTCGTACCCGAGGTTGTGTGTGTGACCCCTAAAACTTTATTTGAGTGAATTTAAATGATTAAGAAGCAGAGCTGTGCTTTTAAATCTAAAGCACATGCGTGTTAGACGTTTCTAACCAGTACGCCTATGACCACTTCTGTATCAGAGCTGCAGGAGTTCTACTTCCTACTGTGTGACGTTCTGCCAGAGGACCGCATCCTTCGAGAGGAGCTCCAGCAGAAACGTTTGGTGTGTGTTAATTCATCCTTCTCCCACTGGCTCAAAGAAACAACCCAATCCACTGCTCACAAATCACACTGCTCTGTTGATTGCTATAGACTATTGACAGATGAAAGGGGGTGGATCGGTGTGTCTCTGTTCTGTTGTAGGGGAGAATTTATTTATAGTTTGGTCTCACGGTTTCTGGTTTAGGTTTATGTTTGTGAAATATTTCATTGTCCCGTAGTACAAACGCCCATAAAATATGAATCCTTTACTGTAGTTCTGTAGGCCATGAACTGTATAAACCTGATACTTCTTTGAAATCATATGAAAGTGATTACTGGCACGCAGATATGAAAGTGGTTACTGGCATGCTTTCCTCTCTCTGTCTCTCTCTCTGTCTCTCTCTCTCTCGCTCTCTGTCTCTCTCTCTCGCTCTCTGTCTCTCTCTCTCGCTTTCTGTCGCTCTCTGTCTCTCTCTCGCTGTCTGTCTCTCTCTGTCGCTCTCTGTCTCTCTCTCTCGCTTTCTGTCTCTCTCTCTCATACATTGTTTCTGTGGGTTATAATGAGTCAACATCATCTCGCACACACATCTCTGGGAAAAGCCACCATCAGCGTTGCTAGGCAACCCCGTATGGCCATCAGCACCACAGCCCGTGCCGCATCGTAGCAGGGCGCCGCTGAACGAACTGCCGCGACCTTCCTTACATGTAGTACACACGTTCCTTTATGTATGGATTTTAGATGAATCGTACTGAGTGAAAAATTTTTCCGAAATAAAACATAATTTAAAAAAGTACATTCATAAATAAAACTTTAGTTTTAAGTCTTTTGTGTACATGTGAAGGTTCTGTGTGTTTTAATGATGGAGTTTCGCTGTGTCGAGCAGGAGGAGGTTCTCGAACAGCAGCAGAAGGAAAGAGACGATACCAGTTTTCAGCGGAGCTGCATGTTCTGTAATGAAGAATTTACTGGAAACAGGTAAGAGCTGCTGCTAATCTTACACGCTCTCACACACACACACACACACACACACACACACACACACACACACACACACACACACACACACACACACACACATAGTTTTCTAATTCCTGCCAATTAAACACATTGATGGTTCCTCATTTCCACATGGCATGTTACTAAAATAAAACATTTAGCCCATTTTTTTTTAAAGAACAAATCCTAGCAGGTAAAAAAAAGAAAAATGAAAGAAATTGGATTTGATAAACGACTGAATCCTAAAGCTATCCTGTAAATAAATCTGTTCTCTGAAATCCAATTTAGAATGTAATATTTGCTCTCTTATTGCAGTGCTAATTCGTTTAACCTTCACCTCATTAAAACACACCGTCGTAAGCAGAAATCAGCATATTCAGAAAACCCTGTCGTCTTATCCTAAAGTTACGTTTTCATACGAATGAATCTATCAGCGTAGAGATTGATAGATGTACGTGTACGTTTCTCCTCTCCTCCTGCTCTGATTATGCTCCTCATCCTTCCCTAGAGCTGTGCTGCTCAATCACATGGCCAGAGAGCACTCGTTCAGCATCGGCCTGCCCGACAACATCGTCTACTGCACACAGTTCCTCGATACGCTGGAGAAGAAACTGGACAAGTAATCCTGCAGCTGCTGCACACACTGCCTCAGATTACTACTGAGATCCACGAGATCTAAAACTGAAAGAATGAAGCTTTGAGTAGCTTTGAGCCTTCCCTTGGTGGCAGCGAGGAGTTATGATCCTTCTAAAGCCTGTCTTCTATACGCACGATGCTTTGAAGGGAAACGTAGGGAAATGAAATAGGGAAAATTTCACATTTTTGTATTTTTTTGTAAACACACACATCTGACTCACTCATGAAGAATTAACACAAGTTATCATCTTATCTGATGTTAGGCATATCTGTGGAAACCTCCAGATCCAGCTAGAATTTTTTTATTATTAAAGACTATCTGAAAAATATTATATAGTATTAAAGGAATCATGCAAACTTTTGGAATACGTTTTGCTCATTAAGGTTATTTTCCCACACGAACAAGCACACCCTGTATAACAAACCTAGGTACATTCCGTTGTCTTTTATTTTATCAATTTATTTTTTTGTGTTTTGACAGTATGCAGTGTCTGTACTGTGAGAAAATCTTTCGAGACAAGACGACCTTGAAAGATCACATGAGAAAGAAGCAACACAGACGCATTAACGGCAGCAATCACGACTACGATCGATTCTACGTCATCAATTACTTGGTGCTGGTTTTCCCTGAATATTAGATTACAGTCACACTTAGGGGATGTCTTTGAAGGTAGAGATAATCAAATTACCTGGTTTTGTTTGAGATAACAAGCTGATGTTTTTTTTTTTTTTTTTTGGTGGTATCCTGTACAGGAGCTAGGGAAGACCTGGGAGGAAGTGCAGTCTGAGGATGACCGGGATCTTGTGGAGGACGAAGACGAGTAAGAGCCTCATTTAGACTTTTTACCTTAGTTTAACGGTGGGGTCTCCGTTGTTTGAGAAATGCTTCAGAAAACTGTGTTGGGCCGCCAAACAAAACAAATACAAAACTAACATGTAGGCAATGAGCAGAAAGGGGCGTGTCTTATCAATATGGGCGGAGAGAGAGTTCAGTGTGCATGTGTGACATTAGCAGAAAGTGGTTTTAACATTGACATGGAGGATAAAAACAAAGAAAGAAAGTGAAGAAAGGCTTACGATAAGGCAAGAAGTAGGACCGTGTTAATATAGGATCAGCTTTCCAGCGCTGGAGAGAACTGAAGGAGCAGGAAGGCCTTCGATGGGACGCCGGGGCGCTTTTTTCCTTCTCGATAGGTGAGTAACGTTGGTTTTGCTTTGTTTCACAGAACTAATATATGCCGTCCTTTGCATGATTATGCTTGTGTGTCATTTTTGCTTGTTTGTTTATCTGCAATTGTATTGTTCTTCCCTTCAGCTATGATAGACACATTTCTTTCCATTAGTTGCCTGGGTTACTTATGTATGTGTGGGCGGAGCTATCAAGGGGTTAGGGGCGTGTTTGTTTTGGTGATTTCAAATGTCAACATTGGCTTTCAAACAACGGAGACTCTACCTTTAATTCCTAACATATGCATTATTAGGTCAGATGCTGTATTCATGAGGTTTCGGTGTCGTGCTGTGTTGTGTGCAGTGACTGGTCCGACTGGCAGGCTCACCCAGTGTGTGCTGTGTGTCTGTTCTGTGAGCGACAGGAAGAAACCATGGACAAGATCTACACTCACATGCAGGTTATTATTAACATTTCCACCGAGTCATCACACATTAGGGGTCTGATACGGCTTGAGAACGTTTCAAACATCAGATTAGAAGGAGTGTGGATTAATTTTCTCTAACTGCAAATCGGATCAAGCAAATCACAGCAATAAACACATTATCGTTTCTATAGCAACAGCTCATTCGAGGGGATTTGGATAATCAACCCTCCACATAATCTATGATGAATTATAAAAAGACATTTTTATGATGATTTTTTGAAGAAGTGTTTATTTAGCTTTCATGAAAGAGGATCTAGTGTCAGGACTTTGTATAGAGGGAGGAGGAGAGGAGTTTGCGTCCTCTGATTTCTCTGTAACGTGACAAGAAGCATGTTTTATGATAATGATTTAGTCATTCCAATTATGTGACCTTTGACCTTCTTATGATCCAAGGGGGGGGCACGGTGGCTTAGTGGTTAGCACGTTTGCCTCACACCTCCAGGGTTGGGGGTTCGATTCCCGCCTCCGCCTTGTGTGTGTGGAGTTTGCATGTTCTCCCCGTGTCTCGGGGGTTTCCTCCGGTTTCCTCCCCGGTCCAAAGATATGTATGGTAGGTTGATTGGCATCTCTGGAAAATTGTCTGTAGTGTGTGATTGCGTGAGTGAATGAGAGTGTGTTTGTGTGCCCTGCGTTGGGTTGGCACTCCGTCCAGGGTGTATCCTGGCTTGATGCCTGATGACGCCTGAGATAGGCACAGGCTCCCCGTGACCCAAGAAGTTCGGATAAGCGGTAGAAAATGAATGAATGAATGAATGATCCAAGGGATTGTAAGTAATAAAATAATGAATAATCTATTCTTATGAGTACAATACCTCACTGTTGTTGATTATTTTCCTATAACTTCAGGTCCTAAAGTGTTTAGTTTGTGCTATGACACAGCAATTTGCCAATAACTGCTTTTCTTTTTTTTTTTAATTTTGATTTGTAATATTTTTTTTTTCTTTTTCCCTGTTCATGCTTATGTTTCATGATGTGGAAGTTAATTCCTTTTCACTTACATATGACACCTAATACCTTCTACATCTTGAATTTCAATAATTAAAAAAGCAATTATCATGAACGATCTTCACGTTACGGTTTTACGTGTATCCGTGACAAAGAGCTAACACTGAAGACTCCTTTTGTAACTTTTTAAAACTTAAAAAGTTTTAACATTTTAACAAGGTTGCTCAGTTTTTTTATCCGATTATATGGAGCATCCAACAACGTGGCCTTGTATAATTCAGGACAATGGAAATGATAACATGCGTATAAGCAGCTTGTAATAGGACAATAATCAACACCTTCTGACCAATCAGGATCAAGACCACATCTGCTCTGTGGTATAACACGATATAAAGAATATCTCCTCCTTGCTTTGCATGGACTCTTGTACCATTTCAAGTTTCATTCTAATTTTATTATGCTTTTTTTGTCTTGTTGCAGGAAGCTCATCAATTTGACCTCCATAAATTAAAAACAGATCTCAGTAAGTACAGTGTTTACAGTAATTCCAGCCTTTAGTGCGTTGATGCAGGAAATGCAGCTCCTAATATAACAGTAGTATCATTACGGTTACCTGTCTAGACTTGAAGTTTTACCAGCAAGTCAAACTTGTGAATTACATCCGCCGTGAGCTCCACCAGTGCCGCTGTCACGGCTGCCAGATGAAGTTCGATACCAAAAAGGAAGTGGTACAGCACCTAGAGGAAGTTGGCCATGTGATGCAGCTTCCAGATAAGACATACTGGGACCAACCACAGTGAGTAAAGGATCTCCTGAACATCAATCATTAGAACTGTATCCAATAAAAGCGAACACCAAGACACAGCACCCACCAAATATCTATCTGATCTGTTTGCTCAGAAGGTGTGGGCTCATTTTTATATAACTACAGCTCTGTTTACAGGATCACTCTTTCTAATACATATGCGTTTCTATAGCAACAGCTCAATCACTGAAACTTCTATGGTCAACTCTTAGCTTTACCATTTAGATTTTCCATTTATATGTTGAAGTTAGGGTTACCAATCAGAAGGTTGTGGGTTCGATTCCAAGACCACCAAACTGCCACTGATGGGCCCCTGAACAAGGCCCTTAACCATCAATTAAAGGGTATCTGCCAAATGCTGGAAATGTAAATGAAATGTAAGTTTCTTTTCAGCAGGCTCATGAAAGGAGTCTCCAGTATCAGACGGTTGGTTTTGAGGTCTGGTTCCTCTTAAGGTTCCTAAAAAAATATTGGGTCATATCAGGGAGCTTTTCCTTGCCACTCTTGTGTCAGGCTTTTCTGAATCCCTATAAAGCTGCTTTAAGACAATTGCTTACAGGACTAAACAATTAATATTGTTAATAACAATTTATATAGCAACAATGTGAAGAAAAAACAAAGCTTGGCAGGAATTAGCACAGATTGTTGGTGTCGGTGATAAGTTTACATAGTGAGTCGACACAGCTCGCTTTGCTAACCTGCCAACAAAACTAGCACGTAGTCTCACACATACCCTGTAAAGCAACTACACTGATTTTCACACTTGTTAATTCCTTTTTAATTTATGTTTAAATACATAGTATTAGAAAGAGTCACAATTTGGATATCATCACTTTTTATCAGAAATAAAAAACAAACAAGCAAAAAAAACTCTACGATCCGACAAGAGACAAAAGAAACAAGCGATACAAAGAACTACATAAAATGCAACATAAAAAACTTTAATGTGTGGTGCAGTGAATATATACACAAGACACAAAATTAGAAATCTGGAACACATAATCACATAAACCTGAATGGATTAACTGTGTAGATACTGCAGTATATTTACAGTATCTTATGGACACTGGGCTGATTCTGAGGTTAACATGCGTTCTTGATCGAGCCTTTTTTTGAAATTCCTCTCCCTCTCTTTGTTTGTAGGTATTACTTCCCGACATATGAGAACGACGCTCTGCTCACGGCTCTCTCCGACAGCGAGAGCGAGTTCGAAGGAGCCGAACAGAGCTGCGACGTTCCCGTGTTTGCAGAGGACATCTCCAACCTGAAGGCCTTAAAGCAGAGCAGCGTGCTGAACAAACTGCTCAAGAACGGAGGCAACTCTAATTAAAATCTTCTACAATACACAAAGACTTTACTGTTCTTTTCTACTGGAAATGTTCACTATAATATAATAATATACGGTGCCTCCATCATAAAATACACAGCAGGATCTGTTTCCTCTGAGCTAAAATGTTAAGAAGAGAGCGATATTTATGAAATTATCAGTTTTTTTATCTAGCATGGATGCCTCAAGCACAGGAGCACTGATGTGTGACAGAAAGTCATGCTGGTACAGTTTCTCACACACACTCGACCGGTTCCAAAAGAAACACTCATTTTTACATCTTTGCGACTGAAATGTCGCTCTGTTGTGACTTTCATTTGTATAATGTGCACTGGATCTCAGTATTTAGGTGTTATTTCTGAGTTATTCCATTTTGGTTCACAATAACCTTAATTTCACTATTGTTGCAACTTGAAATATGTTTTGGAAATTATCATAATGATTATTATTGTATTTGGTGACTTTTGGGCAGAAATATTTACATAAGACTTTTTAAAAATTTACATTCAGCCCTTTCGTTTGTTTTCAAGACCTAAAGAGATGTAATAACCAGAAGAACTTATATTTTAGTTCGTTTATTGCATTATTTTGTTTTTTTTTTTTTTTTTTGTTTCATGCCTTTTACAACAAGATAAATATATGTTCTACAAAACACAAATAAAAACATTAGCATTTTCACATAACACTATCAGCAATATGTTCGACACATAATCTTTGGGTAAACCCTTTAAAGTCCTGGTTTAACAGCTGAAGGTGAGGTTATGGTTTTGGAGAACTCAGGTATAGGGAGAACATGGAAGAAGCTCAGTATTAAAACAAAAACTTTTTAGGACATATTTAAATGCGAACGTTTCTCCTTAAGTGTAAACGCGTTGTTCTCAGAACGGAGCTCAATAAACCACATTTAGTGCTTCCACAATGCTGTTTAGTTTCTTTCTTAAATATTTATCTGCTAAACATAGTCCATATTTTGTCTACAACCAGAAGAGATTCCAGATATTATCAAAAGAATAAAAACTGACTTGGAGAATGTTATATGTAAGAAAGGACACATGGAGTCATGTCTAGATTTACACTAAATTATTTGTCAATAGATCACCTCAGTACACAAGACAACTCTACCAAGTAACTAACAATTAACTGAATAATTCTGTTTTTCAGCTCATTTGTAACCACATCATTCATCTCAACAAACGTAACAGAATCCTTCATATTTACTGTCAATGCACCGCGCAGAGAGGACGATCGATTTACCCTTTACCATTTACATACCCGCATGCCCTTTGTTTTTCCATTTATTTGTCACGAGGGTTGTGTTTATATACATCCCCTAGTCCTACAAGACAGTACACCAGTGTTCATTTAGCTTTTCTGTAACTTTACAGTCATGTCTGAAGACAGTAAAGCAGACAAAATGCTTGAGAACAGCTCACAGACTGGACTATCAGCTCCACTGAACACACTCAATAACGGAGAAAAGGTCATGGATGTCTGTACAGAATCCACGGCTAATCAGAGGACTGCTAATGCTGATTCAGCTCCTGTTTCTTCGGTTATCGCTCGATTGTTGCGGATGCTGGAGGCCGCGAAAGCTCGGCGCTCGGTGAACCTGCACAGGGCTGTAGGATCATCTCTATCGAGTGACAGGACTGTAAGTGAGGATCCAAGTACAAACCGAGTGAGTTGATAATAAGCAAAATTGGAGAGAATTTTAGAAACTGTTTAGAGAGATTGGACTAAAAGTAGTCTAGCTAAAATTGGTTTAATAACAGTAACATTCATGCTATATTCCTATCATTGTATTACTGTATTTCATCAGTCACTGTATAATTTTCATATGCTGCATTTTTACATCCTCCGCTGATCAGTCCACTCTATTTCATTTTCCAATACTATATTATGTATTTTTAATTTACTTCCATTGTAAATTATTATTTTTATTTTTGTCTTATGCAGTTTCATTCAATTTTATTGTATTTTTTAATTAATTAATTAATTTTTTTAAAATCAACCCTTCCTCTTCTTTTTTGGCCCTAATTTATTTGATACTTTTACAACATGGATAGTCATAAAAAACATTTCACTGCATGTGGAACTGTGTATGATTGTGAATGTGACAAGAAAAGACATATACACTATTGGGCAGAAGTGATAATCCAAAGTGGCATACGGATGAGGGGCCTTGCTCAAGGGTTTGAATTCATATCCGGACATTCTGTAGTCCAACATCTTAACCACCGAGCTACAAGTTCTTCACATAAAAGACATAAAGTCATTTCCTTCCCAGTATAATTCAGAAAGGTTAAATACTGATTTGTTAAGAGGAAATTAATATAAAACCGTGAGTTATTTTGTGCTCTAATAAATACATCAACACTGGTTTACTAGGTCACAGACTTGGGATACAATCAGCCTAAATACTTATAATAATAATAATTGGGAGGAATTATAGCATTTTTTTTTTAATATATAAAACAAATCAGGACAATAAGTGTGAAAAGTGTTTCAGGAAGATGTAGGTCTTCATCTGTAGTTTAACTCAGCTGTTCAGACATTTAAGGGACTTATTTATTCCACCAGCTTGATGCCAGAACAGAAAAAAATCTTGATCAAGTGTCAATTCCTACTAATTAGTTACTATAGTGAAACTAGTCAAATCTGAAAGAGTTTAAGATGTTAAAAATGCTGTGTTGCCTTCAATATGCTGAATTAAATAAAGTCCACTATTTTGGCTGACCTGTTAAAGCCCTCAGGTAAAATTTATAGTCTGTTAATATAACAGAGACTATAAAATATATAGAGAAGGGGATGGTAGGTGTAACTGCATTGTAGATTGTGTAGGATTTCAATAAGAACAGGATCATATTTCATGTGAAACTGGTTTATAAACCGTACATAGATACATGTTGCCAGAATGAGCACATTGTTCACTGTACACAAGGAGAAATGTTTCCTGAGCAGACATGACATGATATATTTACAGTATACACAAAGAGACCGGTTTTAAAACACATATAAAAGTGTAGTCTGAATAAGAAAGATACTTCCTATTATCAAAAGAAATCTTATTTCTAAATAAAAAACAGAAAAATTTGAAAACTTTAATACCCTCAAGCATATGGCTCACATATAATATACATATATACATATGATATAATAGTCTCAACATGTGCTACTTCCTATTATTAAAAAAAAAAAGGTTATTTTTAAATACAAAAAAGCTTCAATTTAATCTCTGAAGTATATCAGTATATAAATAAATTAAATTTTCTAACTTAAATTTAAATTTAAAAATGAATCCTAACCCACAGATCAGAACCTATGAAAGGCACTCGCCATTTAAATATATAAATATATAAATAAATATAAAATCTTTAAAAATGAAAAATAAATAAAAACCAACACGGAGTTAATTTAACCCTCTTTAGCTAATCAGAACCAGTATAATGCGGGTCATATTATATTTAAGAGATGGTAAGAAAGAAATGACATTTATCCTCTGAAGCATATTAGAACAAATGAATTCTGTTGTAAAAAACAAAACAAAACATTTTATTAACTTACAAAATAAAACACATTATTAAATGAACTGAATCATCTCAAATGGATAATAACATATATTCATTCATTCATTTTCTACCGCTTATCCGAACTACCTCGGGTCACGGGGAGCCTGTGCCTATCTCAGGCGTCATTGGGCATCAAGGCAGGATACACCCTGGACGAAGTGCCAACCCATCACAGGGCACACACTCTCTCTCATTCACTCACTCACGCAATCACACACTTCCAGAGATGCCAATCAACCTACTATGCATGTCTTTGGATGGGAGGTGGAAACCAGAGTACCCGGAGGAAACCCCCGAGGCACGGGGAGAACATGCAAAGGTCACCCTGCCAGGGATTGATCTACATGGTCTGTGGATGGGGCCACATATAGACTGTCATGCCTTCTTTGAAGCAATGTTGCTTCAGTCAGCTGTATGGTCTGGTTTTTATCAGCAATCATTTGAAGACTTTGGCAGGAAGGAATTAGAGTTTGGTCTGTGGTGAACTCCGAGTTTGCACTGACCATTGAGTTCCTCAGGAGCTCTCTGTTACACTACTACAATCTGTTATAGAAAGGACATTATTTCCTGTCCAGTGTCACCCAAATGAGGAGGAAAAAAAAGAGTTCAAGAGTTCCTCTCAAGGTTTCTTCCTCATATCATCTCAGGGAGGTTTTCCTCACCACCATCACCTCCGGCTTGCTCATTAGGGATAGATGTTAGAGATAAATATAATTTAATTTTAAGCTTTAAACATTTAATTAGTTTCTACTTCTATAAAGCTGTTTTGAGTCTATGTGAACTGAATTGAATTGAATTGAATTGAAGTGCCTGTAACTCAACACAGATCTGTTTTCTCACTTAACCAACCCAGGTCCTAGATCTGCCTCAGCAATTTAACAAGAGACTCACTAAGATGGGCAGCTGCTCCCAGCCCAACTCACTGAACTTTGCTGATGGCCCAAGCTCAGGTACCAAGCAAAACCTGTTATATCAAAAGTTTTCATTCCACACAAGTCACAGTATAAACCACAATTACTTGGGGTATTACCTTGTATAACAGTTCTCATCATGGGTCAGTTCTCTTCTAGTTTTTAATATTCAATAAGCAAATTTTCATTCTCAGAACTCTTCCAATTCTCTTTTTAATTATCTCTCATTTCCTATCGACCTCCAGCAAGCACTGAAGATGAGATTTCTCCTCGAGACAAAGAGCAAAAGAACTCTAAAGGAAGTAAGGACTTCTGCGTTAAGGACATCAGTCAGGCTTCATTTGGCCGCAGAGAAATAGAAATAGCAGAGCAAGGTACTGTGTTGCTCTAGAAAAACCTGTAACATTTTTACAATCATGCTAAATGCTCACGTGATGTACACTCTAAGAAATGCTGGGCTCATTTTAGACCTTTATTTGCACAATTTAGGTATTTGAGTTGATATGATCCATATCAGGATAATAATACGTGATTGGCATGCTGGGCTTTCATAATTTTCTGGAATTTTCCAATGTTTGACTGCCAGAAAGAGTAAAAGAGACAAATCAGCTTTTTAAATGTTTTTAATGTGTTTAAATGTGTAATGTACAATTTAGACACAACTTTCAACACCATTTCTGCTCATTTATTGACCCAGATTGGGTCATTTTTAGCTCAGCTATTTTTAAAGTGTATATCTATGAAGATGTGCTGATAAATAATACTGATCCATATGTTTACTTTGGTAGACATGCCAGCGCTGATGATGCTGAGAAAGGCAGGGCAGGAAGAGAAGCCACTAGGAGGAGCTAAAATAGTGGGCTGTGTCCATATCACAGTACACATGGCTGTGAGTGTTTATTCACGTACTTATCCCAATGTTATCAAATCATCAGTTATGACCATTGATTCACTTGCCACATAGAGAGTGCAAATACAATGATTGCTTTTCTGTTTGTGAAACATTAACGGTACACAATCAACTTCCTGCTCCAAACACTGTGCAAAAGAGACCATATTATTGTCATAGAAAGGACATTATTCATAATAACACTCTCCGGTGTTTATAACCATTTATAACCCTCCAGTGTCACCCAAATGAGGATGTGGTTCCCTTTTGAGTCTGGTTCTGTTTAAGGTTTCTTCCTCTTCCATGGAAGAGAGTTTTCCTCACCTCAGTCACCTCAGGCTTGTTCATTAAGGATAAATACAAACACATTTAAATATATGTCTAATATTAATCTTAAACTTTTGTATAATAAACTTTTTGTTACTACATTTCTTATATTCACTAAAGCTTCTTTGAGACAATGTCTATTCAGTGCTATACAGATAAGTTTGAATTGAATTGAATTCCCCAGGTTCTGATAGAGACGTTGTCTGCGCTGGGTGCTGAGTGTCGATGGGCTTCCTGTAATATTTACTCAATCCAGAATCACATCGCTGCTGCTCTTGCAGAGGCTGGTGAGGACCCAATCATGCAAATATTTACAAATATAGCAGACGTTATCAAAAAACCCTAATCCTCTCATCTGACAGTATGCGTGTGTGTTTGTGTGTGTGTGTTTGGCAGGTATTCCTGTGTTTGCATGGAAAAAGGAGTCTGAGGATGATTACCTCTGGTGTATAGACAGTTGTGTGAATATAGAAGGCTGGGAGCCAAACATGGTAATTTATAATTCTGAATTAAACAACTTGACTCCTGAGAATAACGGTATAAGAAAGAGTACCAATATATAGTATACGTTCGAGGTCTTAAGTAAACATCCCCCCTTACTGAATCTGCAAACTGTTAATAGTTTAAAAGAAATGCGAGGGATCATGTCAATTGCAGTTTTTATTTGTTTTTTTTTAAAGTTATTTTTACCCATATGAAGCTATTTTAACATAACAGGTGCTTACATCTAGTCCACAAGTCTAGACTAGACAATTAAACAATTTACCTCCCCTTAATTCATGATCAATAACTGTTTTATGTTTTAAGGTGGTTCTTCATGAGCCCCCTTTCCTCCTGAGTGGTTAAATAGCCAACAGTTCTTCAGAAAAATCCTTATGACCTCATTTGTAGAACTGTATATGGTACCTTAGTGGCCAAGACATTAGATTACTCATCATATGAGTGTGAGGTCAAATCCCAGGTCCACCAAGCTATTCTGTTTTAAACCCTGTAGACTGTTTTGTGTGAAAATCCGAGGAAACCAGCAGTTTCTGAAATACTCCAACCAGCCCATCTGCTACCAGAAAATCATTCTATGATTTCAATTGTTATTAGATGTGAAGAGTGAATGAAGCTCTTGACCTGTATCTGTGTGATTTTATCTGTTGCCATGCTGCCTCTGATTTGCGGATTTAAAAACAGCATGAATGTGCAGGTGGGCATTTTTTCCTATTAAAGTAGGTGGTGAATGTATGTTAATTAGACAATAGATAGATTCTTTACTGTGACTACACAGAGTACAATGAAATGAAGTGTATCTCCGTATGGTGTAATTAAAAGAGAATAACAAAAAAAATGAATTATAAAAAGCTGTAAATATTATTATATAACATTATTGCACAATAGTGTGACCTAACAAGCTTAAACACTTTTAAATATATATTATTTATTATATACATATTATTATATATATATATGTGTGTATATGTATGTAACATTAAAATATTCTTAAAATAATTTGAAATAAGCAGCTGAATATAATGTATGTACATAACAATAAAAATAAAATTCAAAATAAGGAATTGGGATATTGCACAAATATACAAACGAGTACATATTAAGCTACCTGATCAGATGGAACAATTTAGATATAAATATAAAAAAAGCTTTAAAGGAACTGGGATGACGATTATGATCATGATTAATATAGGTCCCTACTGGTCCAGTGGCAGGATCGCACCAATACAGATAACTGACGAGTTAACCCTCAGTGCTAGACTCAGGCCCATATAATCTGGATAATAATCTGCTTTGCTGTGGTGACCCTGAACAGGAAGCAGCTGCACAACAGCAGCAGCAACATCCACAAAGTTATAATTACAAATATGTAGCTCAAAGGGCTTTACAGTGTAAAAGAATTCACATAAACTTAAGTACTAAAACATGCAAATAATACAGATTCAAGGCAGAAAGAAAAATATGGACTGAAAAATATTATAGCATAAAATAAGTACACAATATGCACAAAATATAAATAAACAATAATTAGACTAATATATATATATATAGAATGTCTGGTAAATGTTTAGCAGACAATAAACGCTAGTTAAGTACTCATCATTAAACGTACTATCAATTTTTAATCTGTGATCATCTTGACACATAGTGAAGTTAAAGATTGTGAAAGAAGACCCGTTATTTTTATATCAGATTCTTGATGACGGAGGAGACATGACAGAAAGGGTCTATAAGAAATATCCGCAGCTCTTCCAGAACGTCAAGGGGATTGTTGAAGAAAGTGTCACCGGTGTTCACAGGTATCTTCTACACACATTTGTCTTTCAAAGGTCTAAAGAGCTTCACTGAGATTTAATGTACAAGGAATTTTTTTTTATTGTTGTTGTTTTTCTTTCAGATTATATGAAATGTATAAGACCGAGAAGTTTTGTTGCCCAGCAATAAATATCAACGAGTCAGTGATAAAGCAAAAGTTTGACAACTTTTATTGCTGCAAGGAATTGATCCTGCATGGGTAAGATTTAAGTGGAAACCATTCACAATCCTGGTGAATCCCTGCACTGCAGAGAGATTTATTATTTAGTTGAAACTAATTGTGAGAGAGTAGAACACAAAATTTATACTGGGAAGGATGCTGAGTGAGTGTGAGTGTGTGTGAAGTGTGTCCTCCACTTAACACATATAATATGCATAATATCATTTAACATTTTAATTGATCGTGTTATATTTTCTTGTGTAATTTTCTCAGTTTGAAGAGGATCACTGCTCTTCCTTTTGGTGGGAAGCAGGTGGTTATCTGTGGATATGGAGAGGTAAAGTATCCACAGTGCCGTTTCATTCCACATCCGAAATAAAATAATGAACATTTCTTCTTCTACATTCTCTGTGTGTGTGTGTAGGTGGGAAAGGGCTGCTGTGCTGCTCTTAAAGGGATGAAAGCAGTTGTATATGTGACTGAGATTGACCCAGTGTGTGCATTACAGGCCTGGTAATACACAACATCTAATAACGTTATAATAATAGCTGCTCTACCCCATGTTACCCTTAACCCCAAAATTTGTAGAGTTCAGTTCCACCCCAAAAACATCACTGGCCTTACAGATAAGTTTATTCAGTCTGTTTGCATCAACCACCTTCAGTCCTTCTTAACCTTTTTCTTCTTTGGTAACTAAAAACAGAAAAATGTAATGATGCTGAAAATGAAACCTGACGCAAACAATTAAAAAAAACTTAATTGTATCTTTAATGTTATCTCTTATGATATTACATTAAATCATAATAGGATTTTTCACATGATACTAAATGACTTTTATTCAGCAAAAGAGATTCTGGATCATTTTTTCAAAGATTACAATTTGTTTGCTTTTTTGTTTGTACAGTATATTTTCTTTATCTCATTCTTTTCTAGGGTGCCAATAATTCTGGAGTTGATAGAGCATGTGTATATTAATCCTACCCCTGCTTTTCTTTCACAGCATGGATGGCTTCCAACTGGTCAGACTGAACGAGGTCATCCGAGTGGTGGACGTCGTTATCACCTGCACCGGTAACTTTCTGATATTTACATTTGAATATCCAGGATCTGAATATCCAGTGTTCCTTCAGTAGTACCTTTTGTAATATATTATCCAAACCCCAGACAAATAATGATGTTTGCGTTTTCAGGAAATAGAGATGTCGTTATACGAGAGCACATGGATCAGATGAAGAATGGTTGTATCGTGTGCAACATGGGTCACTCCAATACAGAGATTGATGTGGTAAGACAAAGGCGGAGCTTGCACACTTGTGCACATGACACATGAGTTGTGCGAGCTCAGTGAGAAATGCCAAACTCTGTCATGTCCTAGCAGGGCATTAGTTTTGACCTTTTCTGATACATGACCGATCACATGACCAATCACAAAACCATTCACATGGTCATATATGGTGACAGTGACACCGTGAGAGGAAATCAAACATATGTAGTCAAGAAGGTTCGAGCCCGCTTTAAGAAAAATAACTGAATTTACTGCTGCAGTTGTTAAACTAGCTCATCACTCAACTTGATCTCTGCAGGCAGACGAAGGAAAGGTTAAAAAATAACCTACTGTGGGTATAAAAAACTCCAGACACCACTGGTAATATTGGAGGTTTTGGTGATGGGAGGGGGGGCTTTTTCCACCTTTAATAATAAATGTAAGCAAAATTCAGTAATATATGAGTGAAAAACAAATAGAAACGTTTCGGCAGAAAAATGCAAAAAAAAAAAAAAAATCTTCATGGTTTGCTCTGACTTCATGACACCAAAAAAGAGAAAGGCATCAAACAGGAGAGGGATACCAAGTAACTTCCTAAACAGTAGATGTACCATGGAATAAAATAAAGGCCATTGTCAACAACTGGTGAAAATAATGCACCATGGTACTGTAGCATTACCAATAATTGGATGTTGTAAAAGAGGAAGACCTCCAAGACAAAAGACCAACAACAACGTTAAGGGAGCTGAAGGAATTTTTGTCAAATACTGATTGCACTCTTACACTCATGTATTCTTCACTCGCCACTTGTTTTTATGGAAAAATATCTTTTAGAATTTTGCACAAAATGCTAAAAGATATTTATGCCATAAAAACAAGACAGCTTATTTTTGCAAAGAACACCATACCCACAGTGAAGCATGGTGGTGGGAGCATGATGCCATGTGGCTGCTGCTTTTCAGCTACAACTGTGGCTCCAGTAAAGATGAATTATGAATCATAGCTCTAAATATCAATCTGCTTTGGTATAAACCTGCAGGTTTCTGTTGGACAGCTGGAGAAGATGACAAATTTCACCTTTCAGCACAAGAACGATTCAGAGCACAAATCCATATCAACAAAAGAACCGCTTCAAAAGAAGAAAATAGATTTTTTTGGAACGAGCTCCAATCAGAGCTCAGATCTAAATCCTGTCAAAAAGTTGTGCTATCACTTGAAGATGTCTGTGAACAGGAAAAACCCCCTCAAAATTTGACCAATCAGGAGCATTTTTGCAAGAAATGGTGGCATAAAATCCAAATCAGATTTAAGGTGGAAAAAAATCATTTATTTATTTTTCCTGATGCAAAAAATAACATCTTAGCAAATATCTTTTTGTTAAAGAATCTAATTTACTAATTAGAATTGTCGTTTTTCTATTATTTCTTTTTTCTTATTATAATAAACCAATTTAATTTAATAATTTAAGCCCAGATATATTTGACTATTTATATTTTACATTATCTTATTCTGTTGCCAGATAATTTTGCTTCTTTCTAGAAATGTATTATTTTATTATCTGCCAATAACAAGAAAATGTAAAACTTAAAAACAGGTTTAATAATCTTAGATTTGGTTTCTTATTATCTTTTAGAAAATACAAGATCATTTTGACTATATTCGATAGATTCTAACTTACTAAGATGTCATTTTACACCGTAAAAAATACATTTCAATAAGTTTGTAAGTAATTATTAAGTAAAGATGCCAACATATATTTTGGGCAAAAAATAATTTCAGTAAAATACCCGTCATATTTGGTTGCTTTAAGCCTTCAGCAACATCAGCACAAAAATCAGTTATGTTGCTTAAAGAGCTGATCACAGTTGAGCTGCTTGATTGCCTGAATGTGAGCTCTGTTCTCAGGCCAGTCTGATGACACCAGAGCTGAAATGGCAGCATGTAAGACCACACATGGATCACATCATCTGGCCAGAAGGCAAAACCATAGTACTACTAGCAGAGGTAAGAGAACAGCTTTATCAACAAATAACCAGAACGTCTACAATAAGACTCGACTTGATAAGGAAACGAACATCTGACTGAAAATGTTGGTCTGACTATATGATTATATCTGATTAAAGGGTCGGCTGGTTAACCTGAGCTGCTCTGCTGTACCTGTTTTTGTGCTGTCTATTACAGAAACAACTCAGGTATGAACATGTCTTGTTCCTTATGTTATAAAGATTTTAGAAAAATTGAGTAAAAAAAACCTTTTTGGTCTTTTTAGGTTTTGGCATTGATTGAGCTGTTTAATGCACCTGAGGGACTTTACAAACAAGGCATTTACTCATTTCCTAAGAAGATGGGTAAGACACACAGTTAATAGTCAAACATTAATTATATGTTTACTGTTCAAAAGATCTCAGTGACCTACTCTGCACTTTCAGACGAGTGTACAGCGCTTCTGCATCTCCAGAACTTTGATACAAATTTAACCGAACTCACAGATCAGCAGGCCAGGTACATAGGTGTGAACAAGAGCGGCCCCTTTAAGCCAAACTATTACAGGTAAGAACAGAAAATGGCATAATAAAAATGTTCCTTTTTTAAACAAATAATATATCTTTATCCATGTTTATATTTTAGATCAGACATGTCTAAGTGTATATATGTTTACAATAACCTTCTTTGTTCATAATCCTATATTTTTGTTCCATATACTGTATAATATACAGAATACACACTGGTCAGTGTTATTTTTGTTTGCACTGTATTGATGCACTTTATGTGGCTATGACAACTTACTTTAAGTCCTTAACTCTGTGTTGTTTTATTCAGCACCAGTGTTTTATCATTTCTCTATGTATTGCGTCAACATGAACACAAACCGTGTATTTATATGCAGTATATTTGGCATTTTTGTCATCATTTTCTGATGTAAAGTGTTTTTTTTTTTTGCAGGTACTAAGCTGTACAGGGGGTCAGCACACCCTATAAGAGATCCACAATGGAGACAAGCCTGCAAGGATAATTCATTTTGTTAGAACCTTCAAACTGGAACTGATGTACATTCTGGTCATATTTATATATGTTCTTTTGTTCATGGTTGAAAATGTCATAATTCACTCTAATGTTTAAAAAAAAAGCACTTGTGTGTTAATCAGTTGTAACTCTTATAAAACCACGTTCAATAGAGCCTTTAGTGATTTAGTGATTTTCTTTTTTAACACTTGAGTGATTTAACACACTCAAGACTGTTTCTGGGGCTTGTGATCTCAGGTTTGCTTGCAGACAGAATAATTCTTTCCAAACAGAAGATCGGGTCCATACATCACTTTTGTGCACACAGGTTAAGAAACATATCTGAGCTAGATTTATCTTTTTTTGCCCTTTCTGGTGTCATGATACATCATCCTGCAGGAATCTTATATTTTTAGACATGTAAGTTAGGACAAACTATGCATTTTTCACCATGCTCTCAGTGCAGTCACACCACATACTCCAGTCCTATATAAAATCTGGTTTTATATATAAGTAAGTATATCCCATAACTATAATAACCCATTTCCCTGCCATCACCACACATCCAGTAGCACGACAAATTTTACTAATCACATTATTTGTCATAATGTGCTCAGAATGGATATCTGGAGTGGATAAATGGAGTGGACCACCATTTTCAAGAGAGATTTTTCTGGACCTTTCATGAAACACTTCTAAAATTGTGGGAAAATGTTATACTAACAAAAGTGTTACACAAAAAATCCTGATTGAACGCACCAGATTTTGACCTCTGTGGCTGTCCATACTCCAGCCAGTTCTATTTTTTTTTTTGTTCAACATTGGCCACTGTTTATGGCTCTTGTAAATATTCACACCATCTTGTTAATGGTGTCACCTGGTTCCAGCTTCCCCATATAAAACTTAAAACCCTAGGGTAAATAAAATATAGTTAAACAGGCTTGAACATGGATCACTCCCAAAGCACTGCCATGACATGATGGTGAGAATCAGCTTCAAGCCATTTCTTTCAAGCCACTCTGTTGAAAAGTGGTCAGTTTCTTTCCTATTAAAGTTTCCTAGATACATAGATCTAAGTAGCGTGAATGACACATAGTTAATGTGAGTTAGGTGAAATGAAGGAACATTTAAAAGCGCATTACATTTTGTACTGTAGCCTAGACATTACGTTTAAACATTTTCAGGAGCTATGTTGCACTTGTCTGCATGGGTTTTGCAGTAAGCCTATAGATCTTAAAAAACTATTAGGTACACAATTAAGATAATTGTGTTCCTGACCAATTCTGCTCTTCAGACCTGATTGATCCATCCTGATGCCCTGCTTCTTGTTGAAGTCTCATTGCTTGGGCGACGCTTGTTGCTGCTGAGGCTGAACCCACAGGACCTGCCTGAAGATACATGGGACTGCTGGATATAGTACTACATGGTGACCATGGAGGTTGCTTTGAACTGCTGTTGCTGTTGTCGAGTTTCTCAGGTCTCCATCTCTGAACATATGATGGCTTCAGGCAGGAAGGAATTTATGTTAAAACTATAATGGATTCAGAAATTACACTGATGCTCATACTTACAGTATAAGTTGCTCATAAGCTCCTGGTTACACAACCTGAGGTCACATAGATGAGGGATGGTTCCTTTTGTGTCCGGTTCCTCTCAAGTTTTTTTCCTCATATCACCTCAGGGTTAAGGTTAAGCCTAATCATTATTTGATCATTATTTTCATTTTTATTCAGAAATTTTAATTCTGACACGTCTTTCAGTAAAGGTCCAGAAAAATTTGGGCTTTGCTTCCACCGAACATCAGACATGGCATATATCCACACTGTGCACAGCATGAAAAATAAGATGTTCGGTGAAACTTGTCATGTTACTTCCTGTGTGGTGTTGGCTGGGAAATGGTTATTATATTTACCTGGAAGAGAATTTTTTTAATGAAATATTTATTCCTATACAAGTTAAATTTAATTGAATAATTTGTGCTGGTTTTATAAATGATTGATACAGTCATGTCTGTAGGATTAGAATCCTAAGAGAAATAGTGTGCATGAACTGGGTGGTCTCATTTTCAATAAATGGGTAGGGAATAGGGCTTTGAGACTGAATATTTTTATGTATGCTGTCAGAAGGTGATGAAATGCCTGTGCAACTGGGCAGATGTAAAAGGAGCTCAAGCTTAATCCAAGTACTGACCACGACTGGCAAATCTCCAACACTATACTACTACAGGCAACACATGAATTGGGGAATTATGACATTATATAGACTACTTGATCCAGGACTGGAAAATCCGAGTTCACGTGCTTGTATTTCATTGCTATACTTAAGTTTTATTTTGGCAAATTTCTACTTTATTTGAGTATTTCTGAAATTAAACATTTATACTCTTTATTCATTTTCCAGGAAAAAACTTGTTTGATTTATCAAACAAATGAATTGTTTAGCATCTAATTAAGTAACTATCAAGTATTGTCCAATTCATTGACTGGTGTTGCCTTCTCATGCTACACACAATATAGTCAGTGTTATAGTTATCCATGTGTTTTTAAAGATGAATAATACACCAAGACACTGAACTACAGTGTTTGCCACAAGCTTGAGCGTTACAGGCTTTACCTCAGTTAAATGTTTTAATATCCTGGAATAAAAACAGATTTATATAAAATGAGACATCTATTTTTTTTTCCCTAAAAACCATGATCTACAAAGGAACATGTTTAGGTAAATTTCACAAATCTGCCAAAATCGACTGGTTATATTTAAATCATATTTAAATTATTTTGCTTACACCAAGCTTGAGCTTGACTAGCTCAAGTCAAGTCAAACTCTAGCTAATTTATAGTTGTATACTGTATTTAGAAAACTCACATTTCCAACAGTATAAAAACATGACATTATCTTTAATTTCATCAGTTTTCATCAACATTACTTTTCAATATGTGACATTTATTTAAGAGAAACCTTTGACTTTCACTGGCGTACAATTTTGGCTACATATATTCAGAGAAAGTAAGTCGATCTCTCAATAAGTAAGTAATATCATTTGTCATTCTTTTTCCACCCTGATCGATTCAGGGCAGCACATTAAAATACCCTGCTAGCCATTTCTACTTTAACCTGAGTGAAGAATTTGAGGCTGCAACATTTTTAGAACTTTTATATTTATTTAGACAAGTATATTCAATGTTTTTTGAGAAAAGTATCTAGGTACTTTTACCGCCTCTGAATTGGAAATCAAGCCTTTTAAGCGAATTTCAACCATTGGTGCTTCTATCAACAATATGTGTCTGAGCTTGTACAGCATTTCCCCTGAGCCTTAGCTGCATAGCTGAAGTCCATTTTGAGCTCTATTAATAGTGTTGGCTTCTTGCTGCAATGTCAAAAGTAACTTGATTCCATCTGTTTAGTCCCAGCATGTTGCTTATCAGCTGTTGGCCAGACGGTTAGGGAAGTCTCATTCCGCCACAGCCGGTCCACGCAGTCTGATGGAACCGGTGAAGGGAGAGCTGCAGGGGCTCGACATAGGCAGCACCAACTTGCTGGGCTTGCCAGAGCCTTGCTCCTGGGACAGCGACGATGAGCTGCTCAGTGTCGGGGGCATCAAACCCAAGTCATCACCTATTCCAAGGCGCCGAAGCTCATTGTCTTGTTCCGATGATGACTCCCAACCACCACCATCCAGCTCACGGAGAGTGTCTTTTGCGGATGCTTTTGGCATGAGCTTGGTCTCTGTGAAGCAGTTTGATACCTGGTCCATGCGTGATCCCACAGACGCATTGGAGGTTGATCTAAACAATGCAAAGGAATACTTTGTGAAACTACTCTTTGCTCTTCCAGTGACATTGGAGGAGCTGCTCTATAGGGTCCAAGAACAGAAGGTGGATCTGGAGAGTCTGGAGCTTCTCCCTTGTACAACTACGCTTAAAGGAACTGTTCGTGTTTTGAACTTGTGTTTTGATAAGCTGGTCTACATCCGCACTTCTTTGGACTGCTGGAGCAGCCATTTTGACCTGCTGACAGAGTATGTGCCTGAGCTAAGCCAAGGGATTACGGACTGTTTCTCTTTCAAGCTAACGCTAGTGCCACCTTTTGGGGAGCAAGGAGCCAGAGTGGACTTTTGCATTCGATATGAAACACCTTTTGGAACTTTCTGGGCAAACAACAGTGGACAGAATTTTGTTTTGTTTTGTCATGAAAAGGCAAAAGAACAAGATGAAAATGAGAAACTTCTACCAAAAAGTTGTCTGAAACCAAGCAGGTGAAGAGGTCAAAATCCAGTTATTAATCAAAAATTAACATTTTATTGTTATTGTTGAAGCATTATTGTTTTTTTATTCAAAAGCGATGTATAATGTAGACTGTAAATAGGATTGTATTTGGATTTATTGTGAAATAAGTAAGCCATTAGTAAGTATTTTGTAATTTGGTTAAGTTCTTATTTTAAAAAATATAGTATTATGCAATAGCATTATGAAATATAATATAATATAATATAATATAATATAATATAATATAATATAATATAATATAATATAATATAATATAATATAAATGTCCTACTATCTGCTATGTGATATTAATTATTCACTGCTTATTCAATCGAATGCTCTTTTTCCAGACATTGCTCTATGACCAGCACTACCTCGAATGCAGAGGAAATACCAGGTAATATTTTCCTACAGAAAATATGGCTGCAGAAATTTAACCCTGTCTTATATAGAAATCTAATGATGTAATATTTCCTATTAGAAATAATCCTTAATTGCAGAATAGTTGCTGTTACTGAACCTGTGGATGTTAAAGAGGAAAAAACACAGAAAGAGGACAGGACACTGAAGGTATGTTTAAATAAATTTTCCCTTGTATATGTTTATGTGCTTGACCTTGGCATGCCCTTGTGATCCCCCATATTAACAATGAGCATTTCTCATAAACTTTCAAAACACCTTAAAAAAGAAGCAATCACTGAACAACATTTTATTCCACTGCATAGGATAAGCACCAAAAATAAACAGTGAATGTGGCGGCTTTTACAAATGCTAGTCCGGGAGAAACAGGAGTGTTGTCATGCTGTCACATGGGCTGATCTTTTTCTGAGAGAATATCATGTGACTGCTGAGGTTAAGCCTGTGCAAGTATTAACTGTACCATTCGCCCATACAAGACACATGAGAAGCACATATACAACTAAAGACATACTCCTCTGGACTGGTGTCTTTGAGTACATCTGTTTAAAAACTAGTTAATAGGGGGATTCAACTAAACTGTCTAAAGGTCCAATTACATCAAATTGCTTGCCTACAAAAGCCTAGATAACAACTGGATGGTGCCAAAGGATACATTTTAATTACTGAACATTAATCATTTGCTTATGGCTGATCTAAATTGTTATGGTTTGTTTCGATCTTGTGCATCAGGGCACCAGGTCAGATTAATGCAATAGACTCTGTTAATCAGAAGATTTAGGGTAAATAATATGTTACATTTATTTTTTTTAAAAAAAGAACTCTTCACATGATGACATAACGTCTCTAATCCACAGAGTTGTCTCTTACAAAGGTTTACTGTGGGTGAATAAATACATAAATGCATGGGACAATTGGAGAACATAGAGCCTGCTTCCGAAGCCGACTCGAGAAAGCTAAATTCGTTAAACTTTGTTTGTTTGTTTGTTTGTTTGTGTTTCTTTTTGCTTTTTTAATGTTTATTGGTTCTGCTTCCTATACTTCCTATATTAGGAGGAGGAAAACAGCAGAAACTGCAGCAAGAGAAGCAGAAGAAAAGCTGCCCGGATGGCAAAAATACAGAAGTACTTTTCACAAAGTGATGAAAATTGCTTCCAACAGACAGAGAAAGACATTGATGGAATGGATGCCCCTGTTCCAGCAATAGATGAGGCAGCTTTAAACCTGTCAACACCACAAACAAATGTCACCTCTTTGCTGACTGAGCCTAGAAACACTGAAGGACAGAAATCCCTAGCAGGTTCCATGGATGTAGAAAGAAACCAGGTATCTGCTACACAATCTCAACAACAGGAAATAGACAATTTTCAAGTAATTGACCCTGATTTAATCAATTCCAAATCCCAGACTAGGCAACCTGCCTTGGACAGTGTAAACAGTCATAAATCCGCGGTAGTCTCACAGCTGTTGGAGAACAGCCAAGATAAAGAGACAGTTACAATCCAGAATGTTTCACCTAAGTGCCAAATGGCAGACAAATCTATTGGTAAAACTGTCGAAAAGGCATGGGAATGCTTTGAAAAATGTGCTATGACAAAAATGGGGAGTACTACAAACACAAACAGAGTACACAAAACAAATCAGATGGACAACATGCTTTTAGAGGATAAACAAGGCTCTCAGTCATTTGGTCATCACTACACATTTGGAACAATAGTGGCTCCACTTTACCATCAGGTTTTTGAGAGAATGGAAAATGACAGAAGAAAGGTTAAGGTTGACGAGACAGCTGGGAAACTAGACCATAGGAGACTGAGAGTAGTCACGTACCCAAGTGTAGAGACAAGGTCAAATCCAGAAATATCAGCAAAACCCATGAGCGAAGATAATCATCATGGGGCCTGCAAAGAAACATTTGGAGAATATTTACATAACACAAAGAGCGCTACTGAAAATGCTTTATCTGTTCCGAATGTGCAAACAGAACTTGCTTCAGAGATTGCTTTTCAAGACGCTGTTTTTCCAGATATGAATGACAATAGATCGGATGCTAGTTTACAAGCAGTTTTGCTTTTAGAGAAACAACATTCATCAGACAGACAGAATTCAGTTTTCTGGGAAGAATCCACTACTGATCAGACAGAACAAATACTGGAAATGATTCTTTTACAAAGTGGACATTCAGACAATACAGAATTTTCAAAAGACAACGAGCTTTCTGATGGTGGATATGCACTACACACTATACAGCAAGAGCGGACTTTTACAGATACTGCAGTTTTACCTACACAGTCTGAAGTAGACATAACAGCTGCCAAGCCCTCACCAGCTACAACTTCTAAAAATGCACAATCTGCGGACAGTTCAGTCACCCAGATATCTTTGGAAACTCAAATTAGCCATGAGATTGATGAAATGAAGGATCAGGAAGCCCAAACATCAGAGCGAACCTTGAATACTCACATCAGTGGCCTAGATGAAAGCTATACTCCCATGCCTGACTCTACTTTGTTCAATTCTGACATTTCATCAAATGTCACACCTAAAAGTATCCAAAGTGCAGTTTTATCAACTTCGCAGGATCTGACCCAAGCGACCATCCAAACCCAGATTCCAGCCACTACATTTTTTACTAAAAGCCTAGAGGTGGCTGCTACGGTTCCTCATCTCCAAACTATACACGACAAAAATCTGATCATAGAAACAACCCAAATGTGTCAAAACGGTGAAAGTTCTCATCATGTTGGATCCAATATGGAATCATATCCAAGTGATAGAAATGATTGTGCTGATAGATGTGAAAACATGACAAATGACATTGAAACAGAAATATTACAAATGGATCTAGAAGAGACAGCTGTAGATGTCAGCCAAATCAATAAAAATAAAGAACACCAAATTTCAATTTTAAATTTTACTGATGTGGGTATTGAATTTGATGAACTTTTGGGTAAAGACATGGCAATTTCTTACATTAGTAGCAGTCCTGACAATCCTGAGAATGCTTCACAAGAAGAAGTTGAAAAAGAAAATACCTGGGTGAAGAATCCTGGTAAAAATGAAGAACAAGAATTAACATACATGACAGAAAAACAATCAGAGGAAATAAAGGAAATAAGGGAAGTAGAAAAGAAATTAGAAGAAGAAGAAGAAGAAGAAGAAGAAGAAGAAGAAGAAGAAGAAGAAGAAGAAGAAGAAGAAGAAGAACAACAACAACAACAACAACAACAACAACAACAACAACAACAAGACAAACAAGAACATCAAGTAGTAAAGGAAGAACAGGAAAATGATACAAAGGAACAATTGAGCAATGACAAATTTAAAGGTGGATCAAACTACACAAAGAATGATGAAGAAGAGGTAAAGAAGTATGACAAAGAAAAAGATGCAGAGCCAAGAAGAAATGAAGTGGAATGGGAGGATAAAAAACATGCTGAGGCACAGATTGAGGTGCAGAAGACAGTCAACAGAGTCATGTCTGTGGCTATACTACAAAGCATCACTGCTACAGACTCTTTAATTAAGGAGATTCACCTTGATGTGGGAAACGAGCAGCAAAACACAGGTTTGGAACAGACATCTGAGGAACCAGTAAGTGAAAGGCACACAGTTGGGGGAGAAGAAGAAATTTTCTGTGAAACTAATTCAACAAGGCAAGCTCTGAAAGTAAACCTGGATGTAGCATTCAGTGACAGAGCTGAAGAGATAGAAAATGATTCAAAATTTGTTGACAGAGAGGAAGACGCGTGCCGCCAAATAGACAAAGATCATGTGGCAGAAGATGCTGTTGTTGAGGTTGACACATTGCTGGAAAAGCAGGACAGGGACTGCTTAAATGAGAGTGAGAACATAGACGACAGCACCTCCACAGAATCTCTAACAGATGATGAAATGGAGCTCTATCTCCTCAGACTGAAAAACACACAGCAGACAGGACTCAAAGATGCCATACCCATGGGTAAGAGGCACTCCATAAGCAGAACATGGACAATACCATCACCCATGCCTCCAATTGCAGAATACATGGATGAGGACCAGCCAAATGCTTTGCTGGATGACCTGACACCTGAGCATAAAACAGAACAAGAGCGAGACGCTCTACTTCAATTGGACAAAGAGAAGAAAGTCATTGAATCAAATTTGTTATGGTGGAGAGAGTTCTTCTCCTTTCACAATATGACAAAAATGATTGTGTACACCCTTTTGTTTGTTGTTTTTTTAATAACCGCTTATGTTTGTGACTTCATTGCATGTTTGGGGCTATACCTGATTGCCCTGTATTGGCTTTACTTTCAAGTACAGAGAGAACCGTTAAAAGGCACTTGATCCAACAACACAAAAAAGACTATTATTGATTTGTAAATGATATTTTTCCAAATGTGGGCCATTATTTGTTTTTTAGCTCTATTGTGTGTTAGCTATGTTGAATCAAAGGTCTCTTTAGATACGACATGGGAAATTACAGCACATTTGTATATGTAGCCTGTTTGTTAACTGTGAATAATGTTTTTTAATGTGTTATGTTTCCTGCCATGTCTTGCCTACATGACTGCCTGCGGTGAGCAAATGAACAACTATTCCAATTTGTCTTGTCTAAGACAAAAATAATCCAGCCTCCTCCGATAGCAGAAAAACTAACCGACCTTTACAATACAGTGGCATTAAGCCTTCTTCCATAAATAAATGCTTTGCCAGTAAGTGACAGTTAGATGACACTTTTTTTTGTTAAACAACAGATTTTTATTTACTTAATTAACCTCAGATTATGTTAAGTGTCCACAATACAAGTTGCTGTGAATGACCTGTCAGTTTAGAAAAAAATATGTATTACAAGTGCATTAATATAAACATATAAAGTGCCTAAATTCAGCAGTCCTGTTAGACCTGCTAGTATAAGAAATTAATAAGCACTTCGTGACAGTCCAATCAGATTCTCAAATTCAGCAGTGCTTTGATATAATGAAACAAACCATGATGTCATCTACAGTATATTAACATCCATTAACAATGATCCAAACAACTGTTATACTTAAGTCTTCCCAGTTAGAATATGGACTGCATGGCGTGCATCGTTGTTAACATGTGCTTTGTGCATGTTGGCTAGATGTACATATATGTGTGTGTTTGTTTTCTCTGCTGACATTTATGTTCTATGATTCTTAGAGCTGTTATCTGATCGGTATAGCAGTATAGCAATTCCATATGAATGTGCATCATACGTCTATAACTGATTAATAAATTCAAGCAACTAAGACAAGGTTTAAAGGTTTGTTTATCTGATATGAGGCAGGGATATATTCAATTCAATTCAATTCAATTCAAGTTTATTTATATAGCACTTTTTACAATTGACATTGTCTCAAAGCAGCTTTACAGATCATAAACATAGAACAAAAGTTTAATATAAAGAATAATATACAGATTAATAGAATAAAAAAATTCAAGATTAATGTTAGATATATTTAGTTCACAATGTGTATGTATTTATCCCCTATGAGCAAGTCTGAGGTGACTAAGGCAGCAGTGGCAAGGACAAACTCCATTAAATTGGTAAAGGAAGAAACCTTGAGAGGAACCAGATTCAAAGGGGAACCCATCCTCATATGGGTGACACTGGAGGGTGTGATTATAAATATACAGTCTAACAAATGTTGTATTGATGCAAAAGATCATATGGAGTTGATATCTCCTCTTTAGTATCGCAGAGTCTAACTGGAGCTGGTAGATCTTTAGATGCCTCAGGATTCTCAGAGTCGGCCTCATTTCAGTGGAGGTCCAAAATCTTCATCGCACGGAAGATGATCGGAGCTGGTACAATTTCTGGATGCCTCGGGATGGGTAGAAAGAGAGAAGCAGTGGAGAGGGATTAACGTATATGTTGTTGAAAACATTTTCCTGTGTCTCTGTGTATAGCACTCGTATCCTGCTGAGGATGATCTGTCAATATCCTAGTTAACAATAAGCTCTCCAGTAATCTTCCTGTGCTGACCTTTTATTTAACATCTGGAGATGGACATTTTGTACTCAATAGACATTTTAACTCAATAACATATTAAAGTTCAAGATTCCACATCCACATAAATGATAAAAGAAAAAATAAACTAAAGGCTGCTGCAGGAACATTGGTTGATATTAAAGTGGATTATAAACGTGATTTAGATTATAGAGCAGAGCAGATTTCAACATATAGAGAAATCTAGACTAGAGTGTTCAAGCAAAGCGTGCCCCCGCTCAGACGTGCACGCGCGTGAAGGTAGTTCGGTGTCAGGTCGCGCGCTTCGTGCGTCACGGATCTCATCCCGGTGCCGCGGCGACAGCGTCAGTGCCATGGAGCTCCAATCCAGTGTCCGTACCGAGCCCGAGCCTGGCATGTTCCACCCCGTCGGGCCGAAAGACGCGCTGTGTGAGCAGGACGAACAGGAGAAGCTGTCCGGTGTTGTGAAACGCGTCCACCGAACACTACGGAGGAAATATATAGAAGGTAACGCCGTTAGCCAGTGAAGCTAAGCTAGCCAAGTTAGCAAGTATCTGACTCGCTTCACGGAGACTAAATTATTCCTTATTATTAAATATTCAAAAACAAAATATTTTTTTAAAACACTGAAAGGTAACGCAGTTCCCAATATACCGTGTTTAGTGTTCGTGTTGCCATTGACTTAGACGTTAAAGAGATTTAAAGACGTTAAAATGTGTTAGCTAGTTAGCTCGCTAGCTTCTGACGCTAACATTTCCTTCATTTACTAGTCTAGACTAATACAACTAGCTGAGCAGAACTGGTTCCTGTTTTTACCCGTTAAGGTACATTTCTTTGTCGTGTTCTGTTCAGACGTTTGACATTTGAAGTGTTTTACTGTGTAAAATAACAGGTGAATTTTTCTGTCTAAAGGACCGAATAATATCTGTATATTATGTTCATAGTACATATATATTCATAATGTTCATAGTACATACACATCTGTAAATTACTGTTTATAGTAATAGCCATATATTTTGTTACAGCACATATACTTCTGTATATTTCAGTTTATAGTAATAGCCATCTGTATATTATAAATTACTCCTATATTACCATTTTATTTAATTTATTTAACTCATGTAAACACTGTATATTCTGCACTTGCTGTTATTGCACTCTGGTTAGACCTAAACTGCATTTCGATGCCTTGTACTTGTACATGTGTAACGACAATAAAGTTGAATCTAATCTAATCTAAAACAGAAAACTGACAGACTGAACACGTAGCTACTGAGGTGTCAAAATTCAGCTCATCTTGCACAAATTCACTCCTCTGATCTGTTTACGGACTAAATAGGATCCCGGTGGACATAAATAACACTCTTAAACAACACAGGCGATGTTGAACAGTGATTAAATGAACTCAACCTGGACTATCACAGTTCACAGTATGATGCAATTCAGTTCTGCATCATATAAAATGGCACTTCTACTACTACTAATACTAACAATTAGATTTACAATGTCCCAGGACAAAAGTTCAGCTTCAAATATACACAATCGTACACAGCACGAAATCTACTGAAAAGCTTCGTATGACTGCCCTAAAAGGCACAGGTTAATACAATAATAGAAGGTTTTATATATGAATGCTGTGATCCCTGTGTGTAGTGTTGCTTTCTTACAGCTATGTGGATCTATGTGGAATTTCTCTGCATGTTCTTCCCACGTCTGGAAAGCATGCTCGGTTGCTCTGTGATGGACTGGCATCTTATCCAGTCGGTGTTCCTGAATCATTCCCAGTGATTCCAGAATAAATTCCAGTGTTAGACGCCACTTTAAACCAGATAAACGCTTTCTAAAAGTGAACGAATGAAAATAAATAATAAAATTTTATACAGGTGTCTCGTGTCTCAGAGTTTCAGCCATTACCTGATACTGATCTGATCCTGACATCCCCACAGTGACCAGTCACGTTATGAAGTAATGAAACCTCATGTACGTTATAGCAGCAGGCACTAACACAGTTTTTGTCCCATGGTTACATTAGTTCAGCTTATTTTCTTTGCTGTATATTTGTAATAAAAAGCATTGAATTGCCTGTATGTTATTTTTTAATTCACTTTATTTGTGTAGCACTTTTAACAATGGACATTGTCTCAAAGCAGCTTTACAGAAATGTAAAAACTCATAATAAAAAATAGTTTAACATTAAATATATATCGTAATTCATAAATGAATATATATTAATATTTATATTATTAAATTGATGTACTACACCAGCATGTACTGTATAAAGTGCAGCTTAATGGCAGAGGGCAGAATTGTGTATGCTGGACAATGATAATGAGGGTAAAACATGTAATAATAAATTAAAGCAAGGGCATCACACTTTACAGATGATTGGCGGTATAAAACAAAGCGTATATAGCAGGTAGGGAATGGTAAAATAGATTTTTCAGCTTAGATACTTAGATACCATATATACTTATATACTAAGAAGTTAATTCTGGAAGTATCTTAATAAAGATGTAATGAACCAAAATTAACCAGTTGCTTGGACGTGCTTTTGTTAAAAAAAAAACAAAATAAAAACGCAGAAGCTGCTAAAAATAATTGTTCACTTCCTGACTTATTTTGGTTTTCTACCCTGCATTTCAGCAGCTCATAGCTTTTTGGAACTGAACCAAATCATTGCCTGAGAGCTGAGCTCTTTAACTCTGCACACAGTAGTCTATTCAGACCCACGATCTGTAATCAGGAAAGCATGAGGTAGTCTGCTGAGCATTTTGAAGTGATATTTAAACTGAAGAAGAAGTGCAGTTTGTCCTCATGCTCTTGGTTTGTTTGTTTTTGTTTTTTTTAAATTGAATTTTCAAGTCTGATGAGGCCTGTGTTTTCTACTCGGTCATGAGACGCTCACTGTTTTTTGTTTTTTTATGTAAACCCTGCTCAGACTGTGGTGAACATTTTGTGCAGCCAAGATGTGTTTTTCTTGCATAGATTATTTGTAATTTAGAAATTGTAGCACATTTTATTAATAATTCTAGAGTCATTGCGACCGTTCTCGTAGAGCGTGTACTATCAGCTGTGCTCAAGTTTAAGAACGATCACTCTGCTGTTTCAAGAGTAGGTAAAACTTTGCTATCATTTCTTGTGGCTTGTTTTGTCTAGTTACATGCCTTACTGCAATAGCATTGTGATTTAGCAAATTAGCAAAACCTTTAATGTAATGTAAGCACACGTCATTCTCATTGTAACCAGGGAATTTAGATGATTCTGCCTGCTGCCTAATGCAAATCCTCTTCTTGGTAGTTTGATCATTTTTAATCTTAATTTTTGTAGCTTTCAGGCAAAAAGTTGCTGTATTACTGTTTGAAATATTAATAGACTATTAAGACTCAGTTTCATGTTCTCACAGTTTTAACTGGTCATAAACACACACTAGCTGTTGGTAATGTTACGCAATCATGTCTTAATGTCATAAATTCTCGTATGTATTCAGTGTAACTTGTTTTTAGCAGTAGTGTATTACAGCCAGTTGGTTTTCAGTAGAGTCTGCTGTAGTATGATTTTGAGGCAGTCTGAAGGAAGCAGGTTTGGGAATTTTTAGGGTTTCAGATCAGATTTTTAAAAAGAGAGAGAGAGAAGGAAATGCATTTTAAGCAGTAAATGGTGAGGTAATTGTCTCTCATACCATAACAACCCTTCCCATGATGTCTAAGCAAATTATTCGCTAATTTTGATTTGCTCTTATTATTATCGAGTGACTTCACACACTTCTGTTTCCTTGGCTGCAGTGGGTGACTTTGATAAGATCTGGCGTGAGCACTGCGAAGACGAACAGACACTGAACGAATATGCCTTTGCCATGAAGAGTCTTGCCGACAACCACTGGGCCAAGAAATGTGACGGAGAGGGACGCATCGAGTGGTGCTGCAGGTATGAGATGCAAATGTCCACTCACTGATTTAATTTTCTCTTGTAAGATGTATGCACTCATATTTAACCCACAATGCCTTTTCATGCACTGAAACATAAGAGTAAATGCTGAGTGACAGTGATAAAGCTCACTGCTGTAAAGATTAACACCACGATATAGCGTTCATCACCATATGACCATTGTGTTTTCTCTCTTAGTGTTTGTCAGGAGTACTTTATGGAGGGTGGAATGAAGAAGATGTTGGAGAAGGATGCAAAGGCTATAAAACATGCTGCAGCTGCAAGTGCGCCACCTTTAACTCCAGACTGCTCTCAGCCCAGGTCTAGAACACCTCTCAGTAACCATATGAGGAATTTGTGCCTGAGAAACTATTAATACTGTAAAGCATGCACTGTCTAAATCTTAGCTGAAATCTTTAATCACTCCTGTTTCTAACAGGAAATATATATATATATATATATATATATATATATATATATATATATATATATATATATATATATATCTCTGTGTGTGTATGTGTGTGTTTGTTTAGAACAAATTCAGTGATTATTGGGGGTAAAAAAAATAACAAGGTCGGCACAAAACCTGTTCCCTTTTAATCTACTGTGGATATGTACAACTTGCGTACGTTTAGAGAAGTATCTGAAGTTTTTTTTAACAAAGCAAAAAAAAATGTGTTGACCATTATTTAAAGCATTTCTTTTCATGGAAACTAGCATTTCTAGTTTTTTTTTGTTGCTTATATTATGTGTGATGGTCATGGAATTTTGCCAACTTTCTTTTTTTTTTTTTTTTTTTTTTTTTTAAAATAAAAAAAAATTATTTTTATTTTAACTTTCAAATATTTTTATTTTAACTTAAGTCTGATGAAGAAAGAATTTCTATGCATGTCTTTGTTGGTATAAAAAAAGTTTTCTGCCTAATTGAAAAACTGAAAATGAGCAAAAGGCCTCATCTATGCTGTAGTTACTGTATCCTCTCTTGCCTGTTCAGCACTGAGCTAAAGGTGGTAACTACAATGAAAAGTAAGAGAAAGTGCTACCTATGTAGTCATTTTGAACAGCAGGCCACATCACACAAAAAGTTACACTTTTGTCTGATTTGTAAATTCATTGTCGTTTTTTTTTATCTGATGTTCCCACAACTATGAACATGCCGGTCTTGAGAAAGAGGCAAAATAGTTTCATGTTGTCTTGAGGGTTTGTTTATTTTACATTTACAGCATTTGGCAGACGTCCTTATCCAGAGTGATCGTACAAAAGTACTTAAGCCTCTATTTTCAAGACAGGTACAAATAGTGAAAAAAATCAGTGCTGGCATCTGCTCTCATCCACCACTGCAGCAGTAATGTAAAAGTTGTTATAATCAGTTTTCTCTTCTGTTTGTCGCTTTTTTTTTTAGTTTAAGCTTCCGATACAACAAGCTGCGTCTCCTCGACGTGGGCAGCTGTTTCAATCCCTTCTTGAAGTTTGACGAGTTCCTCACAGTAGGAATTGACATAGTGCCTGCAGTTGAGGTACGCATACTCAATAGTTTTAACTTCTAACCTAAATCTGAGAACAATAGTTTCCTCTTTTAGATGACTAATCTATATTTGTAACTATGTTGCACAGTCATCCATTGTGTCACTGCTTTCTTTGTGGCTCCAGAGTGTGTACAAGTGTGACTTCCTGAACCTGCAGCTCCAGCAGCCCTTGCAGCTAGCAAGCGATGCACTCAATGAATTCTTGCACCAACTGCATGACCCTATCGAGACTCTACCAGGGCAGCTCTTTCATGTGGTGGTATTCTCCTTATTGCTCTCCTACTTCCCGTCACCGTACCAGCGCTGGCTGTGCTGCAAGAAAGCCCACGAGCTACTGACACTGCACGGTCTTCTCCTGATCATCACACCGGATTCGTCACATCAGAGTCGCCACGCACTCATGATGCGCAGCTGGCGTGTGGCCATCGAGTCCTTAGGGTTCAAGCGCTACAAATACGTCAAATTCTCCCACATGCATATGCTCGCCTTCCGCAAGATCTCAGTCACCACCAGCAGTGACCTAGTGAGTCAGAACTACCCCGAGATGCTGTACATCCCACAGGATTTCGGCACGCTCGATGAAGATGACGCATTCAGGGACTCATGCCAGCCAGTGCGCTCCGACTTTGAGGATGAGCAGCTGGCGCAGAGTTTCACAGAGCTCCCCGACGCGTCTTATGACTCCGACTCAGGCGAGAGTCAAAGCGGCTTGGCACCATTCCATGAATTGGAGGACCCTGTTCTACTGTACAGCTGAAGCCCAGCATTGCTTCCACACAGCCATGTTGGCAGAATAACACCTTAATCTATCATTCCCTTAATGTTCATTACAAGAAAGCTCCCAGCTGTTTTACTCCTTCTTTTTATGTGACACAATGCAGTTTGCGCAGTTTGTACAGATGAGCATGTCATGTGCCATGGAAAGCTGGCAATTCCATCTCTCCCATGTTGTTATGTGACACCCTGATAGTCAGGCTTTTGATATAGTTGAGTAACTAACGCTCCTTATTTGTGCTCATAAACAAAGCCTTTTTTGTTTCAGGTGTTAACGTGACACAGGAGATACGCTGCATATGTTAGTGTTAAGAGAGAAAGGAATTTTACTCTTGGGAGGGTGCTGATGGGCAAAAAAACACAGCGTATTACATGTTTAAACATATCCACACAGTGGTGAGACACTGGTTAAAGTTTTTTTTAATGGGTCGATTTGGTGAGTAAGGCAGCTGAACAGGTTCAGGATTCGTGTGCTATTATTCACTGCTTCTGTATCATATGATACGATTTTGGAGAGAATTTTTCAAGAAGACTTTTTTAAGCAACAAATAACTTTTTGTATTGTGTACTTGCACCGCGCCCTTGGAAAAGAACACAACGGTTGGACTAGATATTGTGTAGAATTTATCAAGCATCGTTTAATCTCTTCATGATCGTTAGCTGCTGGAGAAGGTACTCCTTGTAGATTTGTACACGAGCATCTTTGAAGTGATACTTGTAGCATTTTGTGTGTTTAACAACTCTGTATTGCGCTGACTTATGAGACTGTGTTTAATTTACATGGTACGGTTTATACAAAGTAGTTGTAGTCGTAAGAACAATCTGACAAGACTAGATGAAAGGTAGGTTTGGGTTTTTACAGGGTGTTTTTGTGGATGTTGCTACTAACTACAAAAGTACTCAGTTACGAAAGTGCAAAGAGCATATTTTAGCTGTGAATTCGGTTCTTTAAGGTAACAAACATAACCAATCGATATCTGCCTTTCAGTGCATATGTTGTTAAAAAGAAAAAAGGGGTTGCCATAGCTTTACTGAATATTTTAAATTTTAAGACAAACTCCGACTTTCAAACATCTTAAGCTGTTTTACTGACTGTAACACAATTAAATATTTAGCTCTCACAGACATCTGCTGAACTTCACTTGCTAAATACAAATTGAAAAGGTTTTAAGAATACGTCAAAACTTTGAAAGTGTTTTTGGATGATTAACCTCAGTGAGGTTTTTCCTCATATTGTATGTTTTTTTTGTACCAAGTGCTTTATATCCTCTTTGTAGTTCACTGTGAATGAGCAGTTTCCACTGCTGTGGCTGTTGCACTTGTTTAAGAACACTCTCTATGGATACCTTTAATAAGAGCACCTTATTTTTCAGAAGAATGACAAATACATCATTTCACATGAGGAAGTTAAAGTGCACAAATATGAACCCTCTTATTAATGTATCCAAAGTGAGGGAGTCTTAAAGCTTTGAGTGGTTGTATATACTATTGCAGTCTTGACACGTTTTTGAAAACACAAGTCACTTTGGAGGATGCTAGAAAAGCTTTTTTTGTGTCTCAGTACTTAAGGAGCACACTGGAACACTGGTTTTGTCTTTTAATGCAGAATCAGTTAGAAAAACTTGTGCCTTTTATCTTTATCTGTATTTTTACAACTTCATTGCGGCATGAAGATGGACAGATCTGGAATGGGACAGAAGCCAAACCTGAACCTTTTTAAAGAAATGACTGGCTCTTAAGCAGATATGGTGATAATAATCACCTCTTAATACTGTCACTTTAATTGCATTAGCAATAGTATTACAGGCTTTCTGTCAAGCGTGTACTTGCTTTATTAGAACATTGGACATTTTACAACAAATCTTTTTTGTGCTATTATGTGTGAGGTGGTACATTGTCCTTCCTTGGTCCTATGTGCATGGATAGTTTTTCTTTAGTGTTGGAGTTCAGGACTTTGTGATTTTTTTTATTTTTTGCAGCCTGCTGCTTTATAATTGTTAAAAGTGTTGCCTACACATACAAAATGTTAATAAAGAAATGCCTAAATCTGATTTGGTTTGTTTTTTTTATTCATTCAGGGTTGGAATTTTGCTACAAAGTTGAAAATACAAAAGAATCAGAAATAATTCTGAAAATAAATTGATGGAAATTGACACTAGTGAAATAAAGTATGCATGATGTATGTAAATACGCACGTCATATGTGTGTGTGTGAGAGAGAAAGAAGAGTAGGTAGATTCATAGAATTCGCCGCAGACGTTTATCCAGGGTGACTTACATTTACCTCATTTATACAATGAGTAATGTAGCGTGAAGGGCAAATCCTAGAGTGGAAACACCCTGCTGATAAAAAAAGGTTTGAGGGAGATTAATCAATTTGAGCTGCCAAGATGGATACAGTTACTCTACAATTGCTCTTTATAACAATTAAAGCCTTCCAGAATGCACAAAACCTCAAACCTTGAGGTGGAACATCTACAACAGCAGAAGATCAGATCAGGATGTCAGCCAAGAACAGGAATCTCAAGCTATCATGGTCACAGACTCACCCGAAACCAGTTTATTTTTTAAGATTAGACAAAGAAACACAATCACCTGGTCTATATCCAATTTTCAGCTGTCCAGATTTAGTGAGTATGTGCTTGATATTGTGCATTATGCTGCTGCCACTCGATTGGCTGGTTGGACAGGTGAATGAATGAGCAGGTCCTGGTGTTCCTAATATAGTGTACAAACTGTATAAATACCAAAAAAAAAAAAAAAAAAGCGTGTATAAAGGCTCGATGATGGAAAATGAGGTATTTGAAAATGTAAAATCTGCTTGCTTTGAGCTGCCTACTACAGTATAACAATTACATGTGAAACAGCTAGAGACGCCAAACGAGTTTTGTGGCGTTCCTACTGGGCTTCCGTAGGTTTTTACAAACCCGGAAAAAAAAATGGCGGATAACGAGCAAAGTTTTTAAAGTGGTTAGCTAGCTTTTATAAAGTCGTTTAGAGGAGGTATTATGTCATTGTTCTTATAAATAAAACAGTCTCTGGTGTAGTTAGTGACAAACATATTCTCTATTACACCCTGTAGTTACGTGTTTGTTTTTTTTTTTTACCGGTTTGCTTTGTAATTGTTACTTTAGCTTGAAAGCATCAGTCTTGTTTTGCTGTAAAAGTAAAATACAACACAGTTTGTGTAGTTGTGATGGTTTGTAACGTATCTAGCTAGTGTTTTAATACAGCTGGTGGTTGTCATGAGCTAGCTGAGTTAGCCAAGTGCAGCTCAAGTGAGAAGCAGAAGTCGTCATTATTCACTTGGTCTGTGTTTTAAACAACGTCGTGAGGATGAAGCTACAAATAAAAGTACGGCGTAATTTGCAGTGTCGCTGAAATTTGACGTCGAAAAGTGCGAGTTGGTCGAGCTTCAGAAATGTGCAGGTTTCTGCGTTACTGTTTCAGCCATTCACTTTATACAGCCATGAGCAGACTGGAGGAGCTTCCGGCTGGAGCGAGTGTGCGCTCGTCTGTTCGGTACTTGGGCTATTTGTCCACGCTTAACCTGCTCGTTGCGATATGTCTGGGTCTGTATACGCTCTGGGAGAACACAGCAGAAACCGTCCTTCTGGTCATCTTCATCCTGGCCCTTTTTGTCTTGGGTATCGTCAGCATCCTTCACTACTACTTCGGTATGGAGAGGATCAGTTTCGGACTCTTTCACCTATGGCTGGGGTTCCTGCTTGGTTTGCTGGGGTTTCTTAAGAATCCTTACGTAGCTGATTTAAAGGAGCAAGTCAGCAGTTACATGCTGATAGCCAGCATGGTCATAAGAACACTGTGGGCTCTGGTGGAACGAATCTGCGGCTGCACCAAACAGAGACCGGCACTCCTGACCTCTGCTGAGATGTTGGAGCTTACAGGTTTTGCTGTGGCCAGCACAAGCCAGTTGGTCCATGCCTCCATGAGCCTCGTAGCACTGACATTGGCTGTTGCCTCTTTGCTTGTGGACTTGCGAATGAAGTCTTTTCTGGCCCTTCCTAACCTCATCTGCTTCTCTGTAGTAACAGCGCTCTTCTTCTTCAACTCTCTGGGCATTTCTCCAAACCCGTACGTGCTGGTGTGTTTTCTCTGCCGCCTCATGTGTGAGCCCCTCTTGGATCTGTACTTCAGTGGCCTGTCAGTGACCGAGCGCTGGTCCCCATTTCTGAGAAGAGGAGGTCTGTGGAGGCGACTCAGTCTCCTGCCTCTGCTTTCTGTTGAAATCACGTTCCTGGTTCTGGCTGCTTTCAAGATGGGTGAACTGGACCAGTGGTATGTGGTGATCCCGGGTTTCTCTGCATCCAGTTTTTTCTGGATCATCTGCCACGTGGTCTTCTTGGTTACCCTCTGGGGTTTCCATAGCAAGCTGAACGACTGCCAAAGAGTGTGTGTGGCTCAGAGGGCTAATCATGGGTCATTGGACAGGGTGATGACCTCCAAAGGCATGCGTCACTTCTGCCTTGTCTCAAAACGCTTAGTGCTCTTCAGCCTTGTGTCCACGGCTGTACTCGGGGCACTTTCATGGCAGGTAGGTCATTTATTTGTTTGTTTGTTTTTCAAGTTTCTCCTGAATGCTTTGTAGTTCAGCTGAACGATGAAAAGTCATCAAGATGACTAAATATCATGTAATGCATAACATTTCTTCAGTATGCAATATGTAAACAAACCTGAGAATAATCCATTTTTATCCGCAGCCAAACAGCAGCCTGTTCATTGGGGTGTTTCTGCTGGTTCTGCCTCTCGAGTCTCTGGCTTATGGGCTTTTCTATGAGCTGGGAAACTGTCTTGGAGGAACATGTGTGGGTTATGCAGTGGTCATCCCCACAAACTATTGCAGGTACATGATGGAGTGTGTGTGTGTGAGAGTGAGTGTGTTTAAATGTGATTTTTTTTGACAAAATGGGAGAAGTATAGTGAGCTGTCCCTTTTTGTAGCAGAAGGTTTTCTTCTAGCTTTAATTAAAACACTAACATATTAGCATGTTTATTTTTTCCAGTGTGGATGGACAGCCCACACCATTGCCCCCGGATGAGGTGCAGGAGCTGAATCGGCGCACCACAGGCATGCTGAACAACGTGCAGCACTTCTTCTCCCACCACATGATGAAGATTCATGGTTGCGATTACTCCAGCAGTGGTGTGACGCGGGATGCAATGCATTCTAAGATCCGCTCCTTCCTGGAGGCACACACGGCGGACGGTCCGCGCTACGACACGTACATCCTGTTCTACAGCGGCCACACGCACAGCACCGGAGAGTGGGCTCTCATAGGTCAGACAGAAATAAGTGTCATTCAGTACATCTGTTTAAACAGCAATCTGTACCAGCGGACAGTTATGCTGATTCAGTTGAAACCATGTTATATTAAGTCGTGTTCATTGTTTCATACTGAACTTGCTCATAAACAGAAAGCAGGAAATGATTCAGTGATCGAAATGTGCTGGTCAAGCAGTTTCAGTTCTGTGAAAATTATCAAGAGGAAGCACTACAGACTCCTTCCACAATCCAAATATCTGATTTATTTATTTATTATTTTGGCTGCTCCATGTTCGGGGCGCCACAGCAGATCGCGTGGTCCGCATATTAGATTTGGCACAGGTATTATGCCGGATGTCCTTCCTGACGCAACCCTCCTATTTTATCCGGGCTTGGGATGGGCACTGAGAGTACAGTGTCTGGGTTAGTGCCCTGTTCGGGAATCAAACCCAGGCCACGGCAATGAGGGCGCAGGATCCTGCCGCTGGACCACCAGGAGTCTTAATCCAAATAACTGATAAAACATTTTATTAAACTTGAGGAATGAGACACGTTGCTTATAAGTCATAGTGCAATTCACACCAACACCATGAAGTAAAACAGTTTTCAAATCAAATAGCTGATTTCTGTTTAATTTGACTTGTAAAAAGTATTATTTTCTTTTTCAGGTGGAGAAGTGCTGCATTTGTCTGAGATTGTGCAGATGTGGAGGGAGAAAAATGACGGTTACTCCTCTCGCCTCATCGTTGTGCTCGACACGGAAAACTCGCTGCCGTGGGTGAAGGAGGTGCGCAAAGTGGAGGGGGTTTATGTAGCAGTACAAGGGGCCACACTGGTAAACTCGATGGACATAGAGCTCCAGAACCTACCTCAGATTGGACATTTCACCGCTGAGTGGGTGGAGTTTAACTGCAACCTCGACAGCAGCGTGCGCTGGGCTGAGCTCGACCGCACCGTCAAGGCAGCCTACGGCGTCTCCAGACACTGGGGGGATTACAAGCTGCACCTGCCTACAGGAAGCGACGTCAATAAGCACTGGAGGCTGAATTTTCCTCGCTGGACATATCCTGTGGTGCAACTGGCGCACTGGAGCGTCTCTCTGGACCTGTTCTGGATTTGCAGCATGTGTATGTGCTTCCTCCGCAGGCTCAAGCTGAGGTGGTTTCCTCCCACAGTGCTCGACACCGGCCAGGGCTTCAAACTGGTCAGGTCATAAGAGCAGACTGAGCGTAAGTCTCACTGTTAACGGTAGACCTTAGCGATTATTAGCACTTGTCAAATGTGAAATGGATTTAATGAACCCGAGCAATAACAGTTTGTAGTTGGAGAAGGATTTGCTCGAGTCAGAGTGTGTGTGCACGTGTGCATCCGTACTGATTTATTGTGTTGTTCTATGGGTGAAAAAATGTGCCACATCACCACAGAGGAAATTGTAAAAGTTTTAAAGCACAACCAGAAGCACTGCAATGCAAGACACTAACAGCGCATGATTTCATATTCAACTAATTATACTAATATTTCTTTCTTTTTTTTTTTTTTTAAACCATTTGACGTACTCGCTCAGGGACAGGGATTCATCCCTAAAGTAAAATTCGGAGTGTTTGTTAAACAATGTGTTTCTGCTCAAAGCTTTTCACGTTCCCTGTTACCTGCTAACTCGAGTACAACTAGATCTCGATGAAATTCAACGACATTCGTTTTAGGTTACAGGTCACAAAGGTCAGAATTTACGATCAGATTTATTTACGATGCTCTATTTATATTGATGTATTTTTTGGTAAAAATTAATATTTGACTTAAAAGCATTTTGTCCTTTTTGTAAATTTTGATATTTATTCTTTACCTCATAGGCAATTTGAGCTTTAAGGGGAATTCAGGAACACTGTGCTTTTGCATTAATATAATCTGAACTGTTGGTCCACATGGATGATCACAAGGTTATTTAATGACCTAAAGTTGTTTGCAAAAGGAAAAAAATATTTAGTAGACTAAATAAGTAGACTAAATAAGTCTAGTATAATAACTGGCCTATCATAACTTGTTGCTTTTAACAAAAGGGTTTTTTTTTTGTTTGTTTTTGTTTTTCTGTTTTCATATAAGTGCCTTATTATGGCTGCGACTCTTCACCAACAAGCGTCATTATCTGAAAGTGACCTGTTTATATAAAAGACTGATATAAAAAAAAAAAATCAGATTACCTCAGAGACGTGTGAGGCTAATGAACAAAAGCTGATAACCAATAAAGCTGTAAATTTGTTGAAAATGCAGGAGGGTAAAGTGAGGTAAATGGTTTGGTTTGTTTTTTTTATAACAATGACATGACGCATGAAATAAACACTTCCTTCCCTGGAATTTGTCTTCACAGCATTTGTGTGTCCGGATTCATCTTGTTAATTAACTCTAATCCTAAACATAGGAAGAGAGTGTGTGTGTGCCCTGCGGTGGGTTGGCACTCCGTCCATGGTGTATCCTGCCTTGATGCCCGATGACGCCTGAGATAGGCACAGGCTCCCCGTGACCCGAGGTAGTTCGGATAAACGGTAGAACATGAATGAATGAATGAATGAACATAGGAAATGTTTAGTTAGTAGTTAGTAGTAACTATTCCTGACTGTGGGTTCGATCCTGTGACTCGGTGACATGGACAAAACAGTGTAAAGATGTACTTTTTATTCTTTACATCACCAGATCAGCTCTGTGTTTACTCTAAAACACAAAATCTAACTTTTTATTTATAGATTAATTTGTAAAACTAATAAAAAAATGTCTTCATGTTCTGATTTCCTATCACTTTATTATTATTATTATTATAATTATTAGGTATTTTTAAGGCATATGAATACTAAATTGAATTATACATTCGATCATATTCTCCTTTATAAATATTATTAATAATTACTGCTTTCTGCATGACAAGCAAGAAGTTTTTTTAGATCTAATTGCCAGCTTGATCACCTGACAGACATTTATTCAGAATCTTTACTAATCTGGAACGCAGCTAATTACTTGAAATGATTTTTAAGAAAACCTTTAGGACATTTTCATTAAATACTGATTATCTTTACTAGCGACAAGATGTGTGCCGTCCTATTACGAGGTGCTACAAAGTCATGTTTTCTTAACTTTTACTCAAAAGCAAATAAAACGTGGAAGTTTAGATTTACTTCCTTTTGTTACCATCCATAAGATTTCTTTGAGAAGTATTGAGTGAATAATAAACTCCCTGACAAAAATCTGAAGCTTTGTAATTTGAAGCGTGAAAATGATCATAGTGGAATGAAATGTTGAGGTAAATACAGACAAACCTTGTTTTATTCCATTAATTCGAACAAGGAAAATGAAGCACACTTTGAGTTATCCAAGTCTGCCACTAGTTTTCTCTTTCTGGAACTTTCTGAGCTCTTTACACATAGGTTGTATTATTTTATATATTTTAACACTTGATTTTACACTTTTATATTGTTATTAGTTGATTTCCTTTTTAATGTTTGTTGCTGACTGGCAGAAAGTTGCATAAACTGACATTAGTTGAATTTTTTGAATATTATATCTTCATCTTCTTCTTCATCATCTTTTTAATTTTCTTTTTCTTTTTTCTTCTTCCACTTATTTTTTTCTTCTTTTTTTTCTATCTTCTTCTTCTTCTTCTTCTTCTTCTTCTTCTTCTTCTTCTTCTTCTTCTTCTTCTTATTATTATTATTATTATTATTATCATTATTTATTGAATATTTATTACAATTCATCTTCAGCTCTTTTCATTTGAACACTAGGAGAAGAACTTGTTTCCATGTGATTCAGGAACTGGTCCATCACCTGAGCAGAATATTTGGTTATTTTTTGTCCCTTGTCTTGTTGATTTAAATACCTCAAATATTAAAATGTTTTAAACAAAACTAACCTATCAAACAAACCCTAGAATCATTTAATTAAAGCGTAAAGTGTACATTTTATTTCATGCAGCCAAACGTTTAAAATAAAGATATTTATTAATAAAATCTATGTGAAAGTTGATTAGGTCACACATCCTATGTGTTTAATGCTTGGATTTGTAGCTGTGGCATGTTAAATAATAATAAAATTAAAAAAATTAATAATTATAATAATAAATGTTAAGGATAATACAGCATTAACTGGGCCAGACTTGACCTTTTTCCAGCACGCAATTCTTTACATAAACACTATAAAAAAACTATACAAACCATTTTAATTATTGTTAAAAATAGAATTAAATAACACATCGGAATAAAAATAAGTGTCTGCCACGTAGCATGTAGAGACCTTAGTTCTTCTTTTCTTCTTATAGAAGAACTATTAATAGTTCATGACTTTCAGCATCCTACTGCTGCAGAGGAAACATATTTATTTCAATTGTTTTGGTTAAAGCCATAATTCTGTATATCCACGGTAAATAATTCATGGTGCTGCGCTGTTCATCAAAAGCTTCTTCGCAGTTGTAAAGCAGAAGGCAGCACGCAGACTCCAGAGTTCCTGTAGCAGACGGATGTTTTTCTTTTTTCATCAGCGAAGAGTCAGTGATGTGACCAGGGATATGAAAAATAGAGCCACTGATATGGAAATCTCACACGCTCCGCCACAGTCTTTTGCATTTTCCTGTAATAAAGAACAAAGCAGTTCATATGTATGAGCAGGATAAATGACATCAGTTAGAACAGTGGAGGCTCAGTGGTTACTGGCTTAAATGCACCGGGTTACTGATCAGAAGTTTGGGGGTTTGAGTTGAGTCCTTAAACAAGGCCCTTAACCCTCTCTGCTCCAGGGGTGTCTAAACATAGCTGGCCCTGTGCTCTGACCCAATCCTCCTAACAAACTGGACTATAATTTCTCTGTGATGTACTATATATGTGACAAATAAATACAGGCTTCTACAGGCTTTTAAACTGGAAGCCCAACTGCACCCAAGACCTCCTCACCTGACCTCACTAATGCTCTTGTGGCTAAATGATCTTGTGAAAAAGCCTTTGCTGCAGATTAGCCATTATAGCAGCAAAGAAAAGACAATCTATGGATTGTGAATCTCATGTTAGGGTCATGTGACATACTTTTGGACATATAGAGCATTTGTGTCTCTATGAAGAAAACAGTACACAGTTTATTCCTTAAAAAGAAAAGCAGTTCAGCTTACATGAGGATGATATGCGTGACAGGACTCGGGACGTCTGCGGATCTTCTGTGATTTCATCCTGTTACATTTTACTGTTGAGTTATGTTCAAAGGAGTTAAAGGAAAAATCCACTGTATGTGACTTCATAATATCATAAAATCATTATTTATAATCAACGTTATCTTTGTAGTTTTCTTTGATTCTCAAGGATTAGTTAACAGTTTCCTACATTGCCCACAGTCCTGTTTGACTACCTTCTCATGCATTGGCAGCAATAAAAACATAAATACATTAAAACATGGAATCTAAGCTTTAAGTGACAGTTAATATGTAAACTAAAAGGGTGTATCTCTTTCAGCTGTCAAGGTCAGTGGTTAGGGCACTGCTCAGAGAGAGGCATCACATTTTCTGAAGCCTCTAAGCTCAAAAAAACAAAAATCATGGACAAACTCTCAATCAGTTTTGTAGTCATTGCTGTAGATCTCAAACATTTGCTTCCTTTTTTTTTTTATTTATTTATTTTTTTTACGTTGATGATTTTTTTTACGTTTTTCTTCCATGACGTACATCTTTTGAGCCTAACAATCCTACGATCCTGCTTGAGTATGGACGATGACAGAAATAGTCTTCCATGACGTACATTAGCAACATAAAAAACATATCGGTCCAGTGCTGACGTTTTACAACACATGTAGCATCACATGTAGTTATCAGTCTTCTAACATATAGAGATTCAGCATCTTTAACAGTCCTCCAGCTTGTATACATGATACACTGGTTTACCATCTAGGGAGTTCGGGAGCTGATTGATATGCAGCCTAAGACTCTGGAGGTCTTAAAGAGACGGAGCAGGATATATTTGACTTCTTTTGGAGTGAGGGTGATGGGGGCGTAATGGCGTGAGCAGTCACAGTCGGCTTGCACCACCAACATCACCAGGTTACTGTTCACAACCTGCTGTAGCACAAACATCCTGCAACACAACATCATCAACCGCTCAATTTATGTAAGGGATAAAACACAGGATGTGCTGCTCAGGGAAAATCCTCCATGACAGGGCGGTGTGATGAAGTATGACTTCATTTCCTATAACAGCACATCCTGAAGTGTTTTTTTTTCTTCTTAAACCATTTAAATATGCCAAATGATTACAGTTTCTATTGATAAATGAAAACCATGCCCTATTTTTTAACTAGATTTTTTTGTTTAATCTTGCACACTTATTTATTAAAAGTGGAAGTGGAAGCCTAGTGGTTAAGAATTGAATGAATGAATTCCCAGGTCCACCAAGCTGCCACTGCTGGGCCTCTGAGCAAGGTCCTTAACCATCAATTGCTCAGTTGTATAAAATTAGATAAAATGTAAGTCGCTCTGCATAAGGATGCTGGAAATGTACTATAATTTTATTATATTCTGTCCTGAAGAATTTCCAATGGAGCAACACTTACTGTTAATGTTACCATAACTGGAGACGCCGTTGTTAAATGTGAAATAAACATATCTACATCCACATTGATCTGAGGTATTTTTGTGTTAAACGGTGACACTTTTTTATTGATTCATTATTAATCTTTTTCGTTTATGTAAATCATCTAGTTTACAGGTCGCTGCAAATGTGCTGTTGCTATGGAAACAATAATATTCTGCCAGCTGTTATTAAACAAAATAAATCAGCATCTTCTGACCAATCAGATTTAAGAATTCTACAGTCCACTTATGCTATAATAATTAATACGGTGTGAGAAATGAATTTATGTCATGGTACTGTATTAAAATATAATTAAAAATGCATGATTTTAGTCTAATGGTTTCCAAATTAGTATTTACTAGCTAATCCAAAACACTGATCTTTTATTTTTTATTTATTTAATTTAACCAAGAAGTCCCTGGAGATTAAATCTCTTTTTCTGATCTGTATTTTATGCCTTGGGAGTGTTGTTCAAAAACCAGGAATAACCGAAGGCCGACAGAGCTTCATTCAGGGCTGAGGTGATTTCACCGACTCACTTTTGACAGCGACCACACTTAATGATGCTGTTGGTCTCCCTGATGGAGGTGTCGTATATGAATCCGGGATATTCGGTGTTACAGGGCACCATGGATTCGACCTTCTTCTGTTTGTGTGCTGTGAGACACACAGGAAGGTCAGTATGTGATCGGTTAACAACACAATATTTCTGAACATATAGGAAACACTGGTGGCTTCCTATTTAGTTAATGTTTGTTTAAATGAAATGATATTGTGCTGTCCTACATTTTTCTAATACATATCGTATGGATCACAGTTATGAAGCATTCGACTGATCTGACTCGTCTATTAAGAACAGACGAATGAGTAGGATATAAAGGCTTCGTGCAGGAGCATGCTCAAAATACACACAGACAAGCATGTACATGTATGATTAGTGATGCAAGACATTTAGTAAGAAAACACTTACTAGTATGGTATCCGGACTTGGCTGTGAGACAGTGAGGGACAGACAAAAGGACATGGAACAGCAGACAACAGGGGTACAGGCACAATACGGGCGTGATGATGGTAACATGCAGAAATGATAAGAAATTAAACAGATGTGAGGTTGATAAAAACAGTGTGACGGGATTACAGATGCAGTCCAACACACTGGTGATGAGTATGCAAGCTGAGGAGGACGAGCGAGGTCAAACACGTGCTGTCCTGGATGTACTGGATCCTTTCTTAGAAGGAGTTTAAACATCAGGCTTCCATAAATCATCATACAGGTGAATACTTTAGGTCTTAAGGCAACAATTCAATATTTAACAATATCCCTGAATCTGCTAAGATAAAAGAAGATATTGAGCATTTCAGTCTCCATGGTAACAATTGGATATTTGATAATTGTCGAGTCTGCTTCTGTGCAATATGTTACAATTTAGATTTTTATGGAAACAATTCAATATTTGACGATATCACTGAACATAATATTATACAATACAATCTTTTTATCTCTGTATTTAAGATGTTTATGTTCATCTTTGAATGTCTTTGTCATGTCCCACTACAAGTAGGGCTTAATATGAAGCTCATATAAAAGTAGACACTCGGAGATTTATGAATTTTTAGCTTTTCATAAGCATTCAGTTATTAACTAGACTTTTAAGGGCAATATTTTCATAGCAAAGTAAAAAAAAAATTGTTTCTTTTTTTCACACAAAAATCTAATATTAAACCCATTTCTGCTCTCTGAGATGCCCTAAGTGCTTTATTATAAGCAGCTAAAATAAGGTAAACAGATGTCTCACACTAAAAGCCAGAAAAAAATCATTTTAAGTCAGACTTACAGACAGAAAATAATTAATTTCTTTGTACTGAATGTCCGATAAGTCGATTTCCGTTCCACTGATGCAATAAAAATCCAGTATACTGTTACAGTTGAACAATATTCTTCTAATCTCAGCACCAACACTGTACAAAATATGATATGATAATACACCATAGATCGTTAAAACATACCATCTACCAGAGAGTCATTATGCCACAGCCAACAGATATTGAACTCCAAAAGAAATCTGAAAGCAGTGAATGCAAAGTTTAAACAGAATAAAAAGATTCAAACAGATTCCTGATACAAGAGATAAAAAAAGAGCACGACAAGAAACCTGTACTTACAGCACGAGGTTGGAGAAAAGCCACTTGACTGCTGCCAACAGGCTGTGGAAAGGCTGCAAAGGGTTAAATCAGAGAGATGTCAATTGCAGTGATTGTTTCTAGGTGTAAATATTGTGTTAATGTAAATCTTATGTTGGTATCAGTTCTATCAGTACTGCTAGAGATTTTCTCATCCTGACTAAGACATCTTCACGACAATGTCAATAAGACAGTCGGGTTTGTTAGGAGCAGCCATGTGCTAAGAAGAAAATCTACAGGAGTCTTTAGAGAGATGTACACTGAGCAGAGGTCGAGCTGCACTGGCATGATGATGGTTGTTCTTGCACATGGCCTGGTAGTCGTACAAAGTCACCCTGTAAATAGGAACAGACGGATCATTTGTTACAAGAAGGTGACTTGTAGGGAGCTACAGTAGAGCGTTTACAACACATCAGCAGTTGACGATATTAGCGACTCGTAGAGCTTTTGTGTGATACTGAGCACAAAAATGCTGACAGATTACTGTGCATCATACACAGTGACACGATTTAAATATTAAACCAGAGCATGAATGAATTCTACAATAATTCTTTTATTTTCTGTATCAATTCAAATTCATTACAATTGTATAGCACGTTTAACAACGGACATTGTCATAAAATGACAGGACACACACACACACTTTTATACACAGTCCAAAAAATGTTCATTATGTTTATACACCAGTTCCTTATCCGCTTTTTTTCTTTTCTTTGATAATACTCAATGTATAATAATGTAGAATTTCTAACAGCATTTCTAACGATGATGGCTGTAAGTCAAATCGCAGGTTTATATTAATGTGTCCTTTCTTAATATAATGTTGACGTTTCTATAGCAACAGCTCCTTCACAGGGATTTGGATGGTGTACTATCTGTATAACATGATGATAAAAAGATTTAAAAATCTGTCCTTATTTTAACCAAAAGTATGGAATTGTTGAGATGGTGAGGTTTTCTGAAAGGAGAACCCCGATTACATGTTTATGGAAGGAGTGTCCAGTGTCAGTGCTTTTGTTAATAAGTTTTTCATCATGGAAAGGTCTTGAATTATCATGTAAGTAATTACTGGTATTAGCTTGTTCTGTGAAAGATCCAGTTATAAATAATTCATTGTGAATCTGGGCTAATTGATGTGGTATGATGAACCCTGATAAAACAACATCTTGTTATAAAATAATCAAATTTATAAGAAATTTACTTCGCTATAACATTCCCTGCTGTGTTTGTCTTCTTTTCTTAGTCTAATTCCAGGGAAAATGAGTTACCTTTTAAACAAGCCTGATTTGAGGAGCTGAGCCATCACAGATCCGTCGATTTCCCCAAAGAACCTTCCAACCTGTGTGAGACATGTCTATGTATTAGTCTGGGAATTCCTCTCTATGTAAATATTAAAGCATCCTTTATCATGTTTGTCTTTCTGACACTTCTTTACTTTGATTATAGAGGGATTATGTGATGAGAGATTATCTACTTAGTGAAAAAAAAATAAAAACAGGTCTTTTTAAACAGGTCAGATAGATTAATTTTACACACACACATTTACATTTCTGGCATTTAGCAGACACCCTTATACAGAGTGACTTACAATTTTATTTAAATGTATACAACTGAACAATTGAGGGTTAAGGGTCTTGCTCAGGGGCCCTGTAGTGGCACCTTGGTGGACCAGGGATTCGAACTCATGACCTTCCGATCATTATTCAAGATTAGGCTGCTACCACACACACACACACACACACACACACACACACACACACACACACACACACACACACACACACACACACACACACACACACACACACACACACACACACACACACACACACACATATTCAGTACAGAATTCCCTCGATAAGCATCCACTATTATCACAGTAGATACAGTGTTTTGCATAAGTATTCACCCCCTGGAACTTTGCCACACCATGTAGTGTTACAACCTGGAACTGAATTGTCATGAATATAAACTAGCATTAATCTATTAAATATGCTTCTGGATACAGTATGCAAATGATACAAAACGCCCGAAGCTTTTATACTCACGTCACTTCTCTCCTTAGAGATCACAACGAAACCATTGTTGTCCACCAGGTAACAGTTAATATCCTGTGACAATGAAAAGCAACAATCTTGGTTCATGTAGTATTATTCATTTTTATATAATTGTCTAAGTCTAATATTTTTTCCACAGCCATAAATTAAATAAATAAATGTCTCAAGAGAAAGTTCCGGAAATGTTCATTTATTTGCTCAATTTGCCTCCACGAAGTGGAAAATCAGACCCAAATGCAGATATGGCAGGAAACAGAGGTTTATTAAAAGAAACTAGACAGATAAAACACAGGGAAACATGAGGGAAGGAAAAAAAGTTAAGGAAAACTACAAAATAAACAAGATACAACAAATCCAAAAAACAAGAGCATAAAACAGAGAACAAATCCAAGAAACCGGAGGCATGCAACGACAAGGAAACAGCAAAAAACAGATGCAAGACCACAGGATAAAATAGGGAAGGTAATAGGGATGACATGAGGAACAGGTGTGCAGAGGCGGGAAAGGGTCAAGTATAGGGTGAGGCAAACACATGTGAAAGTCCCTTTTACATATATAGGGCATGCCATTCATGAAAGTCCTGATCTATAAACAATATTTAAAACTTTAAAAAAAAATATATATATAGCTAAAATAAAGTGTTATTTAAATAAAATATCTAGCTAAATGTAATTTCTTTTGTACTTCAGTACTAAGTAGGTCAGTAGGCATGTCAGGGATGTGCTCTTATAGGACAATTCTCAACATTAGGAAGGTGTGACATGGCCCTAGGTCAAGCAGTCACTGTTCTCACCACAGAAATGATTATTTTCCCATAACAGCACACACTGAAGTGTTTTAGTCCTCTTACACCACAGCAATTTGCCAATTTTTTCAAACCCTCTGACCAATTAGCATCAAGAATTCAACAGCACTTTGGTATAACTGCAAATAATCATCACCCACTAAAGCCAACAGTGCACACAAACATATAATGCAGTAAAGCATAAAAAGTACTCACAATGCTTTCACAGCTGAGGGGACACAACCCGTCCACATTACTGCACTACAGCCAGGAAGAAGCAAAAAAAATGGACAGTGATATCCAAGTAAAAGAATATATCCTACAGTGCATATGCTTAATGACCTGGAATATGTTCTACATACATATAGAACGGTGTATATACTGTACTGAAATTCTGTGAACGTTTGCTATGTTGTTTGTCGTTTTCATGTATACTTACATCCGTGTCATTTGCCTGTGCAGAGGGAAAACAGAGAGCGAGGATAAAGAAGAATACAGATGTGACATGATGTCGAATTTGTTGTCGTGTATCTAATCTGATGTAAAAAGGGCTAATGTGTAATAAATGACACACAGAAATGTCCCAGTTCTGTGACAGTTAAACTTCATTTACACTCCAGACAGCAGGGAATCATGGAGCTCAGATTGGCATCAATAATTCAGAAGGTTCATCTACATCATTTACCTGTTTAGCCGTGGCCAAGAATCTTCTTTCGAGTAGATCTAATGACATTTGGACTCCAATTGCTAAATGCAGGATCAGAAATGGAACTGAGTGAGTTTAGCTTCATCATCAGTCTATAAATGTAACATGTTAGTAAACTTTATATAAACATATTAATAAAATTCTAATTCGTTTTAATTCAAGCCACACACACACACACACACACACACACACACAGACACACACACACACACACATATATGTATATATATATATATATATATATATATATATATATATATATATATATATATATATATAATGAAAAGCAGCAAGAAGCCTGTAGGAGTTTTAATGTTAAAGCCAACCTCTATCTCTCTTAACAACCCTCATCTCTCTCTCTCTCTCTCTCTCTCTCTCTCTCTCTCTCTCTCTTTCTCTCTTACTCAAAATTGCATTAATAAATAGACAGGAACAGGCTGGTCTAACACACTAATGGATGATGGGACACACAGGAAAACCCATTAGAGTAAGTACGCTGCAATGTTTTGCCTTTCCTCTAATCTGAGACTTGTGCAACTAATCTGCAACTCTGTAGACGCCTCGGTGCCTTGCGACTGCTGAGAGAAGGTAAGTTTCACAACATTTTATTCTTTGGCATTTGTCACTGTGATCATTTTTAAAGTATATGTATTCATACTTCTGATTTCTGCATTGGGTTAAACAGATTTGCCTTAATAAGATGATAAAATACTTTATTAAAATGAATTCCTAAAGTATGTTTGTGATGCTGTCTATATTTGGAGCTGGGCTGTTTTTTTTTGTGATCAAGTGTAAAAGTGATAAAGGGACAAAGGATAATAAAAGAATGAAAAGCAAGTACTTGCAATTTGTTATAGTTTTAGTGTAAAATCCAGCTAGACCCATAGAGAATGTGAACAAGACCCTTACGAAGCCTTAACAAAATGCAGTAGCCCTGAAGCACAGGCTTGAAAGGTAGAGGACATTAATACATAAAATTCATCCTATTTCATCTTTATTGAAAAGGTAACAAAAGAAGCTCTTGGTGCCTCTGGGGTGCTTTTAGATAAAGTAGGCTATGACACACACACAGACACACACACACACACACACACACACACACACACACATAAAGACACACACAAAACCCCTTTCTTCCTTTCATATCGTAAAAGTTTCTTATTCATAATGTAGGCTGCCCTTTTAGAGTCAAAGTCATCATCAAGACATTACATAAGTGACAACTAACAGGATTGAAAAAATTATATGGATATATATTTAGACTACATGGAATATAAAATAACAGATGCAATGCTGTTTTGTAATAATTTGGGTCAATTTTAGTGTCCACAAGCTTTGAATTTGAGTACAATTAATTTGTGACGATGAGAAAAAGGTGTCTCAGGTAAATGTAAACTCTTTCAGCTGAAAAACTGGATATTAAACATATATTAAAAAATGTTTGCTGAAATGGCTACATTCATTTATTATTCATCTAAAAGTCATGTAACTTGGTTATTTTACAGAAACCTCGATGGATATTATAAGGATACACAAGTCAAGTCTAAGCACCAAGATGAATGTCAAGGGTAAATACTGCTCATTTAGTTTATACTGTTTACAGCGAAAGCATTTAAAAATGTCCAAGTTAGCACTAAAATTTTGACCACATCATCTTATTCGATTACAGACTTATATAATGTGAATATAGACTTATACACATATTTTTTTTTACTCTTGTTGAAACAAAAAACAAGTCATATGTATAAATACACAGAATGGTATGGTCTGAGATCAATCTATCCTGCACTGTACAGTATATTCACACAGCCTTTTGCTGACTTATGGAAACACTCCTTAACTTTTTTCTGGGTGTTAAATAAACCCATTTCAATGATCCATATTGCATGACTGAGAAGGCGCACATGAAATACAATAGCAGGTGTAATAAACATGAACAATTTGGGACACTTTCTCCATCTCAAGCTCTGTTTTTGTAACAAAAAGGAAATGTACCAAGCAAAATTATCCGATGAGAGCACAATTTACAGAACTGTTTTCAAAAGTGTTTTAAATGATGCCTCACTTCAAGTGCATTTAGTTATGTTTACTATTCAAAATTCAGAATTGTCTTTGCTACTATAATACTGTAGACTTAAAGCAGCTGACTTAAAAATAGCAGTAGCATCACTATAAGTTTAAACATATGCCACGGTAACTGCATAAACTCCTGGCTTTATTATTTATGCACTTTAAATGATTTAGTTGTTACAGTGAAACTGAGCGCATGCACTTTTTAAGTCCTGCAAGGTTTTGATTTACAATTTTTTCCCAATATTTCTCCTTTCCTGTAGTTCCTGCTGTACTGTTGACCCTTCTGAGTCTGACCAGAGAACTGGTAGGATGCCCATCAATCTGCACCTGTAACATCACCCACACTGACTGCAGCAGCAGCAGCAGCAGCAGCAGTGATCTCCCTCTCTCCTTCGACTTGATTTCCAGCCTGATTACCTCTAACACCACTACCTTCAACCTCTCCAGAAATGGCATCATGCTAATAGATCCAGGAGCCTTTGCCAACCTTAGCAACCTTCTACAACTGGATCTCTCCAGAAACCAGCTCCTCACACTCCACCCTTTCACCTTTTACCCACTGAGCAGCCTGGAGTTTCTTGACCTTTCCAGCAACTTCCTGGAGGGCCTCGCGGTAGATCTTTTCTCTGAGCTCAGCAACCTCAGAGAGCTCATTTTAAGGGACAACAGGTTAAAGAACGTAAACTCCAAACAGTTTCATAGACTGGCTGAACTTCAACACCTGGACCTTTCCTTGAACAGCCTGGTCTCTGTGTCTCTGGAACTTCTGGATGGACTACAGGGACTAGAGTGGCTCTCATTAGCTGGTAATAAGCTAAGAACTATTCCGAGAGCTGCAATGGAGCCGCTCACTGTGCTAAATCGCCTCCTGCTGGAAGGAAACCGGTGGAACTGCAGTTGCAGTCTTGTGCCATTCAGACATTGGGTGGAATGGATGTTATATAGAGGTGAGAGTGGATTTACCGAAAAAGTTATCAGATGCTCAATTTAATCACATTTTATATAGATGAATTGCTGATAAAAATAATCTTGTCTTAGCTTCCTACAATATTTTCCATATAACAACTTTCATGCAGGTAAAAGCAAGCAGATATGAAGTTTGCAGAACAAAGACCATACACATCCATGGCTGTATGATTTATTCACATCGTTCATTCATTCATCTTTAAGTGCCGCGTCAGGGTCAAGCCAGTTTAAATTTATATTAAGCTATTAGTTTGTTTATAGAGTATTTTGGGAAATCAATAAAATTTGTGAGAAATTATCCCTATCAGATATAAACCAAAATAATAACTGATTAATAAAAAAAGTCTTAATTGACAGCAATTAGAGCCTGAATTCAAATCCAATTTGGGTTTAAACCCTAATAATACAAGTACAGAAAGTGATAGTGGCTTTATGTTACACCCTTACTCTCTCTGTGTCTGTACTGTAGGTGGCCATGTGGACTCCATAGAATGCTCTCTTCCTACAATCCTACAAGGCAGAGACCTCCGCATCATCCCCATGGACATGTTTAAACACTGTTCCCAGCCCCCTTCCTCAGACAGGAGGACGCCTCCTTCAGAGTGTCTCATCCTCTCCACTGACTCAACGGCAGCCTGTATGGAGCAGCGACCCCATGCTGTGAACCTGCGCTGGGCCACAACCACCTTGGTGCTAGCCAGGCTGGTGTGTGGCGTGGTGTGGCTGATGATGATTGTGGTGGCCATGTATGGCTGTGTCTATGCCATGCTGGCAGCCAAATATAAGCAGGAGAAGCTCAAGAGGACTCTGCTGCTCTGCCGGCTGCCACTGATGGAAGTGAAGGAGCCAGAGGTCAAGCAGGAGAAGGAGGAGGAGGATGAAAATGACATGGATCCTGATTTTGAAGAAGGAGCTAAAGCTAGAGAGCACACAGAGTGGATAGTGTTGCCACCAGAAGCCTGCGTTTGAGAAGATATTTGTCACCTCTAATCATGAATATCTGTTATGATGATTCATTCAGTTACTTAAGGCTTTTATTCAGAGAGACAAGATAAAAAAAATCCAAATACGTAGAGAAGTGGGTGAAGGTTATTGCATTTGTTCTAGAGCTCAAAAGTGGGGGTTTATGGAAAGTATCCTGTCCTTGGACTCGTAACCTTAAACTTCCTACCTCAGAACTTCAATGACTGAGCGACCATCATCAGCGTCATTGTTTATATTCCTTATTTTTCCAAAGAAACATCATTTTATTCTTTAGAGGGATAAAAAGCTTTCCCAGTCTCAGTCAAACTGTATATCACACCCTTTCCTTTCATAATAGTAGATTTATCAAAACATCATATTTTTAACCCTTTTTACATTGAATATTAAGCTAATACTGTAAAATAAATTATATCAAACATATATTCAGCTCCAGAAGTATTGACGGCCTTCATGAAAATGAAAAAAATAGTCAGATAACTTACCCATAAGTGATTATGAGAGAAAATCCGAAATATTTTCTCCTTCTCTATTAAAGTTAGAATTTTAAATCAATGTGCGTTTCATTTACACAATAATTTGTGCTCATTTTCATGAAGGGTATAAATAACTACACTGATATACAAGTTTAAAAGTATGTGCACTCCCTTTAGGGTGAAATAATAATCAACTAAACTAAACACATCTATTTAAGCATGCTGTCCAAATAAAATATCAAGAAGCTATAAGCGCAGAGGCTTTTTCCTGATACTGTACCTCCAGCCAGTGCTGTTTTCTTCCTCTCAGTCACCGTCACAGAAGTTACAGCTATCATTATGTTCTTATCTGGAGGACAGAACACATTAGTCATCCCTTATAGGTCCCGCAGCTCAAATCTATTGATTAAAATGCTGATTTTATACTGTGTACAGGATAAATTCATATTCATAGTGATTATAATGATTATAATCTAGTAACTTTGACTGTATTAAATTAAATTCAGCATCACATGTTAAGGATCCAGCACCTTTATTGATATCATCAACGGGTACGTAGTAATAAAACTGTCCAGGTTTGTTCTCAGCTGCCAGGCGGTACCAGATAGGGTGATGATCCATGGTGAAAATATTCTGCTTGTCCGCTGGGGTTAGGAAGTTCCTATTTATTTATTTATTTTTTATAAGAAAGACAGTGAAAATATGATTGATCAGGTGTGCAGGTACAGTAATGAATATATGTTGTACAATTCCACCCACAGTGCTTTCCTTAGATTAGTCACATGCCTATTCCTAACCCCAGCCAGCTCTCTACCATCATATATAACGGCAAAGAATCAGACAGAGAAGGCTAACACGGGCTTCACAGCCATCACAAGGCAATGGAATACACTCAAAACAAAAAGTGAAATATGCCCTCGTCTGTGAATATGAGCACACAGGAATGCCTGTGATTTGTTAGTTTTACTGTGATTGCCTTCCCTTCCAGTCAGAAAGCATGCCCATTGTTGCTCCCTTGGCTCCCGGGCACACGTGGCTGTAGGATTTAATGCTTTTACAGTTTACTCACTTCCCCTTCCGTTGCTCATTGGCTGTGTATCTAGTGACACGCATGAGGCCTGAGCGTGTTCCCAAGAAGGCTGTCTCAACTCCATCCTCCACGCTGCAGGGTGCAAGTAAAGGACAGAGGAAGCAAAAAAAAACAAACTTATAACCCTAATTATCAAAAAACAAAAATAATACTGACTATATATTACATTTTAATAAGTTATTTGGCATTTTTTAATAAACAAAAACACCACTACTGAAACTACTATTTATACTACTACTAATAATAATAATCATCATCATCTTCATCATTAAAGTTTTTCTTCTTCTTCTTTTTGTTGTTCTTCTTATTAAATCCTTCTGTATTTTAATAATTGCCCAGAGTCAACCCTTAAACCCTTCCATGCAATAACAGACTTAAAGACTGCACATTTGAGGGTAAAAAGACTTAGACTTCAAGTTTGGACTTGACTGGTTCTTGACATTTGACCTGGACTTGTGTAAGTGCCCTGACTACAACAGTGATGAATTACACCTTGCATATGATGTTTTTACTAGAAGGTTTAGACAGCTCACAAACAATGCTAAGCTGATCTCACCCATCATCACTCAACATCAGCGCCGTCCAGTAGGCTTCCAGTGGAGCCGTGACCACTCCGTCAAACAGGGTTTGCTGCAGAAGAACCTCATCACCTGAAGAGAAAAATCATATATATAAAATCAAGGAGAAACATCTGACCTGTTCTAAAAGTTTTAAATGACCTTTGTGCTCTGACCAGACATTTACTCACATTCAAGGTCAGGCTCTTTCCCGGTCAGGTATCGGACAACAGCCTGAATCTGAGTGAGTTTACGATGTTGGGGGTCAATATCCGTCTCACAGTAGGTCCTAATTTACAAAACCATACATGTCATTATCATCAAAATGCAAAACTATAATACCACATGCAAAACATATGTGCATATTCACTAAGAGAAAATTGAATTGATATGAAATTGGAGCACAGAAGCTTTTATTATCATCATATACATTACAGCACGTTGGAATTCTTTTCATCACATATCCCAATTGAAGAGATTGGGGTCGGAGCGCAGGGGCAGCTATAATACAGTGCCCCTGGAGAGTTAAGGGCCTTGTTCAGTTGCCCAATGGTGGAAGCTTGGCAGTGCTGGGGCTTGAACCCCAATCTTTGATCAACAACCCAGAGCCTTAACCACTTGAGCCACTGCTGGCCCACCACTGCAATATTTAACATTTAACTATATAACTTATATATAAATATATAAGCCTCAAATCTTGTGTCCCACTCACTAGTTTTAGACTGGAGGACAAAACCTAGATAAATCTATCACTTTTCACATAAGTGCTGAAGTTCGTCCTCACCACTCATTGGCTATGGTAAGGTCTGGCTGCTGAAGATCATGAAGGCCTGTGGAGAAAATACAGTTTTACTCATCCATGAATAAGGTTTAACAAAAGAACAATTATCAGAGAAGCGTAGTATTCACACACATATTTATATAAAAAATAAAGTCTGATGCAAGTCTTAAAAGATCTTTTTAAGCTGTTTTATAAAACCTACCCTCTTCAATAGAAACATTCCCATAGAACACGTACTGGCCATGGCCATGCGTTAACACCATCCCAAAACTGAAAACATAAGACACACATGAAACACAAACTTATATGTGTATTATATATACATATAAAGTTAAGTCATGTTTATATCCTTACAAAATGAAACCACTTGACACATCTAATGCATTTCAAAAATGTTACTTCATAATCACATATGCTAATATACATATAGTGGATGTTTAAATATCTGAATACAATTATGGAGATTTATGTCACTTTCCTCTCTGTTCCAACGTTCCTACTTTAAATAATTGATTTTGGTGAATGAGGAAAGCAACAGAATAAATTTTCACACATATTTTCATATATTTTATATAGTTTCTACTTTTTATTTATATAGTTTATACTTTTTATTTATCTACCTCCTTTTGGTTTTTTTATCCTTAAGTCCATTCCTTTTTATGCTTATGCTTGAATACCGGATAGACGTAAAAAGCATTTCACTGCATGTCGTACTCTGTATGTATGTGTATGTGACAAATAAAATTTGATTTGATTTGAATAGCAAACATGTTAAAATCTTTTGCATTCGAATGAACAGAAAGTGTCAGAAGTCAAAAATATCTCACCTAAACGGTGTATCTTTGATGGTTGTGTAGAAATATTCGTTTTTGAGAAACAATGGCCTTTTCTGTTCATAAAAAAAGGAAAATAAATGCAGGCAGAATTATGAAGATGTATATTCATTGTTCATTTATTTCAAATCATTTAAACAACAGCACTGATGAACTCCTAAAACTGATTGGACTCTAACAGCTGATCTGATAGACAGATAAAGCACAGGTTTATATTAATACACTCAGTACAATTTTTTTTAGTAACACCTAAAATACAGTCATTTTAGATTGTTAACAGTAACACTGCTTCACGTCGTGACGTATCACATCAACGCACTGTTGATTATTTTCCCATAAAAGCACAACCCCAAATGTACTATATTTCACTTATGTTCTTTGCAGAACATAAACTGTGTTTTACATTCAGACTTTCATAAATACTGAAAATTATTTATTCCTCCAACAGAGAAATTTGCTGTTAATCAGTTTATCATAACAGGACTTGATTAGTAATTCATTATTCATGCACAACTGACCTAACAGACATTTAGGATACCATCAGCCTAAAAAGTCATTATAGAAACCCAGAGTTCTGTACTGTAAAATACACACTCACCCCTTTGTCCACTGTGGCTCTTACATCTAACGTTAACGTACCCGTCTCACCTTTCACCATGGCTGTTCTCAACTGTTTGGATGAGAAACAGATAAGATTAAATGCTGAGATGTTCAGTTTCTGTGACTGTGTGTTGACTTCATGTCATGTTTAGAGCAACCGACACCAAAAGCTTCTTGTGCTCATTTGTTTTTAATGGGCACAATTCAAGCGTATTAATAAGTGCAAAGCTCACTGTGTCATTACTGTCTTCCCATTCTGCCTCGGTCAGATCCACACTGTTGTAGTTTGGTTTGGGTTTCAGTTTCTTTCCATCTTTATACTGAAAGGAACAAGAACAAAAACAGAATATTAATGCCTAATAACAAGAGCACATCTAGGTAACATTTACTAAGATCTTCAACCTGAGAAAGAAATTCAAGAAACAGAAAACTACAACCAGATATGTACTCACTAGAGGCCTTAAATTAGGGTGTGCCAGAATGTAGCCGTTGTTAGTAATGAGGAAAGCATAGCCATGAGTGCCCAGCTGTGAGAAACACACTCAATTAGCACGACAGTTATCCCTGGACTGTTCATACTTGTGCATTTATGTCAAGGTTGTACCTTGTATCGAGGAGCAAGCATCATGACCTCCACTAAGGGAATATCAGTGCCCACTACTCCCAGCAGAATTCCATGTGACAGTGTCTCTTTCTTCTTACTGAACACTGGCATCGCCACAGTGGTCATCAGGAGCAGACTCTGAGCCATACTGTTAAAGAGCTTTGAGAGAAAAAGAATGAGAAACAATCAGCCTTCACTGGGCCACTGCAGTGACCAGCTCATGCTTTTGCAATTAGGAAAATATAACAGCAGATGGCGCTGTAAAACAAAAGTACAAGGCAGGCTAAATCAAATCTAAAGGGTATTTAAGAGAGACTGCAACTCTTCTAATCTACTAAACCCCTTTACCTCTTTAGTGTTAGGAAGCTGGATGAGAATGAAGATGGAAGATGAAAAAAAAAAGCACATCAGCTTTCAATAGAAGGGAAAAAGGACACAGTGCTTACAAACAGACAGATGTAATGATGAAATTATGATTGATATGATATTCTTGATCAGCAATAAATCAGCAATAAAGTGTGTGCATAATATAAAAAACTGTATAAAGGTTTGGATTATAAAGTATATAGCTTATGCAATAAAACAAGATTTAAAAACAACAACACATAGACCGTATGTAGTTCTGAAAAAAAAATAAAGTTCATATCAAGATCATCATTTATTCATCTTGAGTAAGTGCTTATCCTGCTTAGAGGATCCGGAGACCATTCCAGGAACGCTAAGTATAATACACTGAGAGTACACACCTGGATCGTATAACTGTCTATCACATAGACATCATGTAGACAAGCACACCTAAGGGGAATTTAAAATAGCCAATCCACCATTTAAAACAATGCTCATAATCTGAGACCCTTCATACAGAGTTATTATATAAAATCTCAATTAATTAGGATTTTGATTTGAACTACTGTGATACAACATTCACATAGGAAACACCAGATCCTCGTTCACAGTTCAGTAGAACAGCATCTGTCCTTACCACGCTATCCATGTAAGCCTCGGTCCAGATGATGTCATGATCATGATCGATGACCATGGGGCGACTCAGAACATGAAGATACTCCATGACATTCTCCTGCACATCAGCCAGCGTGTTAATGTGAGTGTAGTAACCTGCAGTCGGATCATAAACATTCCTCCGGTTTCAGACAAGATGTTCAGAGAATGTTTAAACTAAAGGGGCTTTAGTCACTAAATCAGATTTCATAAATTAACTCGTTTCATAACGTAACATCCACAAGCGCTTCTGAAGTCAAATTCACCCTTATTGTTACAGGCGATCCACTTCACATTTTCTGCAAATGTCATATCACGGCCGATGAGGTAGGTGAAGACTCGCACCTGTAACAAAATAAACAGGTCAGCTCAAAAAGAAATGTAAGGTAATTCCATGACGGCATCTTTAAAAACTCTAATTTCTCTCATCTCTCTTTACTTGACAAATGACAATTACCTGTAAATTATCATGTGCATGCTGATTAACACAAAACTCAGTCATATAAAAGGCCAAGTTCACAGAGCGACAAATGCAGAAGAATCGTGTTAACTTTCTGAAAGGAAACACTACATCTTTTACAGAGAGCATTTAAGATTTCATCTAAAGAACTCTTAAGGCTTCTCTGGGCTTTTTTTTTAATTATGCTATCTTTACATCGGTGTAAAATGTATTTTTGGACAAAACCCAATTTGGAAAACCAAATGAGTTTCTGATGTTTTTGTGGATGGAACAGATTGTCTATTACCTTTCTCTCAGGCCAGTTGAACTCCTCGAACACAGACTGGAAATCTTCCATGGCTCCATCTGTGATGAGCATGATGGCCTGATTGCACAAGCTGCCCTGCCCATTCGCTGTGGCCTAGCCAAGAGGAACAGTCACACGGTGTGTGTGTATGTGTGTGTGTGTGTGTGTGTGTGTAAAAGAGAGAGAAAGTGTGTGCCTGAGACCAATCTCAATGTTAAATCAAGCTCACTCTCAATCAGAAACAACAAAACACAAGCCTCCTGAAATAACACGACGTATAACCATAAATGTTCAATACTGACCTTATTCAACACCCAAAAAGACTCCTTCATGGCCTTCTTAACTTTCCCTTCACCCTTTACTTGTAGGTCTTCAACAAGCATCTTAAAATGCTGAATAAGTATTGAAACAAAAAATTCAAAATATTAAAAAAATTGCTTTCTGTTTTACTTCACATTTGTTTTTAAAAAATGTTAAATTTTCCTGCTCTCTCATCAAAATCTTTCTGTTTTCTGAGCATCCTTTTTTTTGTACAGCTTTTGGCTTAAACCCGTAGCTCTTCATGGAGAAGAAAAGCATCTCTGTGGTGTTTAATGGTTACAAGACAACTCATTCAGAGTGCCGTGTCTTCCAGAGATTTCCGGAGAGGACCTGAGCAGATGCTTAGGTAATATCATTACCAGCTCTAGGTAGGTAATAACCCTGCAAGGCTTCATTTATCTTTGGCTGCAAGCAGCCATCTTGGCACTCTGACACACACCACCATAAAGCTCAAATTTACCTCCCGGTTGTCCAGATCCGCCTGCACGAGCGTGCCTTGGAAACAGGGCTCCACATACTGAACATAATCAGTGTACTGCAGGAGAAATCACACAGAATTAACAACTATGTGTTCTTTGATAGTTATGTTTCTTGACTGGATTACTGAAAGGCTTAAAGTCGACGTACCGCAATAATGTTAACAAAGTCATTTTCCCCCAGAGTGTCCAGGATGGTGTTTATGGTGTGTTTGGCAATAGTGAGTTTCAGGCCCTTCATGCTGCCGCTGATATCCACCACTATGATGATGTCTTTTGGAGACGTTGCAGCCTGAATGTACCTGCGACATTGAAGGACACCAATAATCAACCATGCACTAAAACTAAACTAAACAAGTCAGTTCAATTAAATGTCAATTTTTTCCTTGAAAAATCTTAACTATGCTTCAGATAATCTAAATGTGTATTAAAAACATGGCAGTAACCTTGTCATCTCTATATTTCTACAGAAATCAGGGTGACGTTTGAGAACTTTTGAAATGGACAAGGTTCTGTAAGAACTCATCTGCTTCTGTACAGGAGCATAAGCTCTGATATAAAGTATATATTGACTTGCTGCACGCTCAATATACACACTCAGCGATGTGTCACTTTTGCTGCATTCATTTATTTTCTGTAAAAGGTCAGAGTGACACAGCAGGAAGGTGTTCACACTAACGTTGTTTTGTGAGTTCGAATTCTAAATATGCCAGATATACCAGTAGACAGACGTTTAGGGAGTAAAACTGGCCAGGACATCTGGGTAGGAAGGGGAGCCTTCCCTCTTTCCTCTGTCAATCTTCCCTGTCATGTATGTGGAAAAGTGGGGAAAGCTTTTCTCTGTATGTTACACTGCCCTGTGATGCAGCATGAGCAGCAGTATCAGATGAGATCACATGTATCAGAGGAAGAATTTGTTTGCCTTTGCCTTTCCCAACTGGTAGCTATTACATGATAGACGTAAGATGACTGCATTCATAGTCTAGCATTTATTGTACATTAACAGGATTTAGCAGATGCTTTTATTTTGACTTATATTAACCTAATTGAACAGTTGGGGGGGGGGGGGGGGGTCCCCACACCTCCAGGGTTGGGGGTTGGATTCCCGCCTCCGCCTTGTGTGTGTGGAGTTTGCATGTTCTCCCCGGTTTTCCTCCGGATACTCCGGTTTCCTCCCCCAGTCCAAGGACATGCATGGTAGGTTGATTGGCATCTCTGGAAAATTGTCCGTAGTGTGTGAGTGAATGAGAGTGTGTGTGTTTGCCCTGCGATGGGTTGGCACTCCGTCCAGGGTGTATCCTGCCTTGATGCCCGATAGGCACAAGCTCCCCGTGACCCGAGGTAGTTCGGAGAAGCGGTAGAAAATGAGTGAGAGAGAGTGAGTGAACAGTTGAGGGTTAATTAAGGGTTTTTTTCATAGCCAGCTTGAAGATGCTAGGATTTGAACTCACAGTCTTCTGATCAAACAGGGAAAATCTTAACCACCGAGTTCCCCCCAACTGGCATGCAACCAAATTAGGAGGAAATTGGAATTTTTTATTTTACTCATTTGTTTATAGTTTAAGAAATAAAATCAATATTAAAATAATAATAATAGTAATATTTATATTTAATATTTAATATTTAATGGACAAACAAAAATCAGAATCAGTGACACTTGTACTGTGATGTACTATCAGGTACATAAACAGTCACATATGATGCCCAGGTGAGTGTCACTGACCTGCCTATTGAGCTGCTAACTACTTAAAGATTGGATTAAAGCATTGGACTGGACTCAGGACCTCGCTGGATGAACTGCCAGTATTAAAAGCAGAAGACACACAATTAAGCAGCTGTCACAACCTTGATAAGGTCCAGAACAACACAACCAGACAAATCTGGTTTCATTCAACTGTGTGTAGCACCAGTATAGCTGTTCTCACCAGTTTCTATTTCGGCAGTCAAATGCGACCACACCATTTGGGTCTGGAGTCCACTTGATACCTAACGGAGAAGAAAATGTATCACAGAGTCTAATCTGGAGGGTATATGGATTATAGTGCTAAGCTAAATGATATTTGACCCTTTAGTGCCTCAGGGTACCTGGATAGAGTCTGAAGAAACCAGTGGAGCTTCCAAAGAACTGCCAGGTGAGAGTCGGGTCTTTCTGGAAGTTACTGATGAAGACGTCGTTCAAAGCCTCGGACATGTACACACCATTTAGAATGTCTGGATCTAATCTCCAAGAGACGGAGACAGTAAGGAAGCAATGTTCATTCACTGTACATGTTCATTAATTTATTTCAAACAGTGTCTTACCTTTGTTGTACACATTGGTTGGGACTTGTATGTTACTCATTAGTGTGTTAACTGGCAGATTGTTAAAATGCTCGTTCTTTTCCAGGGAAAACTCGCCACCAAGTTCAATGTAGTTGCCTTCCTCGTCTATCGTATTTATCAGCAGGGAGTTGAAGTAGTCAAACTGTTTTGAAAAGGGCAACAGAAATTTTACAATGAAAACATCTGTTATTTACTTATTATCTGGTTTGCAGTTTTCTAATGTTTAACAACAAATTCAATCTTATAATAATACATTAAATAATTGTTGATTGTGTAGCTGTATGTAAAAATTTATTACATAAATATTGCAAATAATGGTTCACAGACAAATCCAGAATTATTGGCACTCGTATAGATAGATAGATAGATAGATAGATAGATAGATAGATAGATAGATAGATAGATATCATATAATTTTCCTATATGTGCTGTATAAAATGTATCTTTGGAACTTATGTTGTCAACTTGAACTCACTTGTAAACTTGCATTAAACTCGTGATATAGGTCTGCGTCCTCCACTGTATCTGCCAGTCTCTGGACAGAGATACAACAACAGATTTATTTAGCAGTTATATATAAACAAGCCATTAGTCAGGAATGTAAATCCTCCCTGTCACCGAGGTCATTATAACACTAAAGCTGGACACTTTCAATTTACCCAGACGACGTGAAGTAGTAAATGTTTGCATTACAACCACACCACTTTACTGCCAATTATTAAATTAAAGAAAAATAAATTACACACTACTTGCAGCACTGGGGAAAGTTAATATGGGAACAAGAGGGAAGGTACTGGAAGTAAATTTCCCTTTATAGAGAATCCAGATGAGTGTATTGTTGTGAATCTCTGATTACACACACAAATGGTACAGCTATTATTTAAACCACAATCTGTACACAACCCTGCAAAACAAACTCAAATAAAATATCAAAGCGCAAAATTTTTAACAAGTTAATCTGAAAATGCAATAAATCTAAAAATTACATACTATCTGTGTATTTATAATAGATACACACTGTATAAATCAGCACAGTGTGAACTGTGACAACTAGCAATTAGCTTTGTTATTATCATGCTAGCAAACATTTCAGAGATTTGTTTCTAGCCTTAGCTCAGTGTCCTGTCTGAGGCAGATGACTTTTTTCTTTTCTGACTTGTCCTTGAACTTGTAATTTGAGATGTGTGATTGCAATTTTGTTTAAAGAACTCAGATTGTTTTTTTCCATCTTTGTTTTTCAATTTTTGCAAAAATTATCAACTAAGTCGCTATTCCAAGTTAACGTACTAACCTTAACTGACTTCATCTTGCTTCCCAGCATCTTCTCAATTTCATCTGAAAACTCCTGGGCCAATTCGTGTCCATCTACTTTCTCTATCCGGATAATGGGCTCCACATCTTTGAGTTTCTGGTGGCAGCAAAAGAATTGTTAGAAATAACAAGAATTTCTCAACAATTTGTCAAAAGTCTTGGCTCATTTTATTGAAGGCCAGATTATAATATGAAATCAGAAACATTGCCTTTATATGTTTAATCACATAATTTATATGTGGTGTCTCAGGAAATTCTTCACATTTTGCACTATATAATGAAATATGTTTCTCCTTTGCATCTATCACAAGCATTTATTACTAGCATTTTTTTTCTTAAATTACTTTTAATACTTGTAAAGTTTTATCAGAGATCATTTCTTCTGCTGGTGAAAGTGTGTAACAAAACCAGTACTGTATGTAAGCTGATCGCAAGTGAATTTGTTACATTCAACCGACAAGATCTATCCATCTGAATCTTAGGCAAAATATCTAAAAAATATTTTAGTGAAATAGGTGTATAATTAGTAAAAGTTGTGAACATGATTTTTAATTGTTTAGGCTATTTTTAGAATTCAGTCACGGGGATATCTGCTAGTGTTTTTTCAGACTTCCACACGTGATTTCCATTTGTGTAAAAAGCTCATAATTTTAACAACATGAAATTATTTACATTTAATATCTCCCAGAGGCTCAATAACTACGTGCGCTTATGACCATCAGCTCAAATTTTATTGCTGGTTGCTAAATAAATACATGCTAATGAATCCAAATGGACAGTATGCTTAGAGAATTTTGGTTCAGTCGGTTCTTCAGCAAAACAAAAAGACAAGATCTCAGATCTCGCTGTAATAGGATTTATTTCATCTCCAGATTCAATTCTTAATGATATCATTTGAAGCAAATTAAAAGAATCAACAAATTGAATGCATTCACATAAACATCTTTCCATGTTCTATCTATTATATTAATAAATAAAAGGGAGTTTTATATATAATAGATGGTCATAGTTTAAGAAAAGATGGTCATAGTTTAAGCTTGCACTCATAAAATACTCATACAGAGCACTGAGGTTAAAAGAAATCTGTTTCCACTGTGTTCAAGTCCACAGCAGGATCTCTGCAGACAATACCTGTACACAGAGCCAGAGCTAAACCACAGCTAAACTAGGTTTAGTCTACAGGGAATTATATTGGATGTGGTTGGATGTTGGATGAATGGTGCTATCCTGTAGCCCTATTAATGCATAACATTAATGACATTTATGTCTGTTTGGCAGGATGTAAGTAAGGAGAGAGGGTGTATAATTTCATTAGGTCCTGCACTGATTACATTACAGTCATCTACTAATTTTCTAGGCAAATATTAATAGTTTTTTTTATTCCAGTTTCAGAGGAAATGCAGACTGTGGGTTTGTGGCTTCTGCTTAAAACATAATTAAGTGCATTATACATGCTTATCATGGTACTATTTATACATAAATCGCCATCCTGATTTCACGTGGTGCAAAGAAAAAAAAAAGAAAAAAACAGAAACAGTGACCTACTGAACACATTCACTGTTTGTTGCAGCAGATGTTGCAACTGATGTAATGACATGACCTGAAACCAAGATGGTGCGAGGAGACGTCTAGCTCATTTACCTTCTGTAGAAGTGCAGAGCCTGAATATTTTACAGCCAATGCATTCAGCTGTTCTGAAATGCTGTCAGCCCATTTTTGAACCCTAGAGAAAAAAAAAGGTGATTATTTATTACACCTGGTCAATGTGCCTGCTGCAGCAACATTAATTAAAGAATGATTTAATCAAATAAAAATAAAAAAACATCACTATGACCTTAATCATTGAGCTAATCATGGATCTGAATTTAACTTTAATCATTTTTGTCATATTATTTATATATATATATATATATATATATATATATATATATATATATATATATATAGATATAATTTTTCTATTATAGCAGCTATGAAAGTAGTTCTGGCTACAAGGCAAATCGCAGGTTTAAATTAATGGGCTAATTCTATGTTACCATTTCTTCTATTGTAACAACACAGGGACTTATGATTTATTTGTAATATATTTAACCATCCAATGCTCCTTTATTTCTTATTAAGGGGTTAAATCATAACTTTTGAATGCCCTTTCTTTGGATTATAAATAACATAAGATCTGGTTGTCCTAGTTCCCTTCAAAAAGAAGGCTGTGCTGCATGAAACCAGCACTACCACATCTCCACAACTCATATGTCTCAACAACACCTCTTTAACGCTCTGGATGGCTTCTGTTTATTACACGTGACCGTAAGCATGAAATACATCAACAAATCATATACAACAGCAACACAGGAGGTGCTGCAGTAAAACAAAAACTCATCAAGATCACCTGAAAACGAACAACAAGCTCCTTATTGAAGATCACATGCTCGGTGCTGAGAGATGGAGGAACATGGAGAGCTGGAGGATGTTCAAGTATGAGCCAAAATGAACTTAATGATATGAGTATTTATATGATGTTAGACTGTTAAGATTGCATAGCATTAATATGACATCGTGTCCAATCAGCAGCATGTATATGATATAACTACCTCTATAAGGACCTAGCCTTAACGTTCTGAGTTAACGTTGTGTTGATGGTGTGTTTCAGTGTTTACTGTCGCATACTTTTTTTTTGTTGCAGTTTCTGATTTCCTTTTCATTTTTGGTTTTAATGTTGTTTTGTATTTGTAAGCTTTGTATTTTTCTTTTTGGTTTTGTTGTGTTTTCTGCTTTGTATTTTTTCTTGTATTTGTCTGTGTTTTGATTTGCTCTTGCATTTTTTGCTTTGTTGTGTTTTCTGCTTTGTATTTTTGTTTTTTTTTTTTGTGTTTGTGTTTTCTGCTTTGTGTTTTTTCTTGTATTGTTCTATGTTGATTTGCTCTTGTGTTTTTTTTTTTGGTTTTGTCTGACCTGAAAGAGCCTTGAATTCTGAAAGAATCAAAGTCTTAAAACATCATTTAATCTATCGTGACTGATGAAGCGTCTTCACTGTATGTTGAAACTTCTTCACTTTCCTGCCACATTTCCAGTCAGCTTCACTCACTACATCTGGTCAATAAGTTGCTTGTGTGTCTGAGCAACATATTGAATGATGAAATTACAGCTTTCTCTTTATCCCTTGACGACCTAATCAAACAATGACAATGACAGGAAACAGTGGCCTACAGGAAGCAATTTAACAGAACAGAGCCCATTATATTGGATTCCAGGAAATTTACTTCATGGTGTAATTGAGATTTATGTCTGTCATGTAGCATGGCTATGATGGAAAAGAAACTGGTTTGGTTTTGTGAGGAAATCTTTTCCGGAAACGTTCTAACGACTGTAATAAGTCTGCTTTATAAAATTGATCTGTTGGCTAGTATAAATGGGCTACAAAGGCAGAAGTATGAACAGCCTGGGGCTGATTTCTTTGCCCAGACAGTAGATTCACGGAGCCTGTGAGTGACACTCGTGACAATTGGTGAAATGCCTGTAGATTTCTAACGCTTTGGATCTAGTTTATTTAGGACACATTCATCATCATGTCATCCTCAGTTGTTGAGAAAGCACACCTCAGTTGCAGTAGAAGGTTTCATAAACATGAATAGGGTAGACATTCTCGGGCAATGATTTTCAAAATGTCTTTGGATCAAGAAACTAAGCAAACATTATCCAAAATACAAGAAATTACACAAACCTTTAATTTATTCTCGTCGTGAGATATTTGAGAGAGCTTTTTCACCCTCAGTGGTTTCAAAATGATGCATTACTGTTTCCTTTTAAGCTTCTCAGAAAATATTATGATTATCAGTCACTGATTAAAAAAAAAAGAAAGGATGAAATATACATAAAGAAAGCATGTGTGAGTTGTATGACGTTCCTGTGTCCATATGGGAAAACATATGATCATGTGTGTGCCAGATTGAGTGTCTGGCTGCTTTCCAGTAACATATTAACCAGGGCTACAATCAACATGGCACCAGTGAGACTACCTGGAGATGTACATGTACATCAATCACACAAAAAACATTAAATGTAAAATATGTAAGAATGTGATTCTGACCTCAGGCAATATGGCCAACAAAATTATCTCCATCCTTCAGGAGTATGGGCACAAAAGAAAAAAATGCACATCATTATTTTCTGTGGACTTTTTTTCTGTTTGTTTTAAAAATTATTTAATATTTTCTTGAATTTTTGACAGATGGGACCAAAAATTCCCAAATTTGGTTCTGTTTTCCTGCTGGAGGTTCACCAGGTATGATATGAAAATGAACAATGATTCATTTTGCCAGGTTCCAGGATATATTTCCCCCAAACCTCACTATTTAACAAACAAACAGCAGAAATGAATGAAAGTAAATAAAGTAAGTGTTTTGAAATGTCTGACTGAGTGTCTGAATTTAAACTCTTGGAAACCTGCGGTCTGATTTAAATACTGGAATCTTAAAATATAAAGGAGATACAAATGTCTCCAAGCTTGTTAGAAGAAGCTCAGTGCTGTTTTTGTCTGTAAATGAGACTTATTAACTGTGGGCTGTCGATACTTTGTCTTCAGTTAAACATATGCACTATTTGAGTAATACTGAAAATAATACTGGAATAGTAATGTACTGAAAAAAAACATCTCTCTTTCATGATATTCATTTTTGCTCATATTTATAAAGGGTGCAAAAACTTCTAGAATCGCTTGCATGTGCAAAAAAGTAGAACAACTGAAATGAAACATCATTTATTGATTTTGCACCAATGGACCACTTTGCCCTGTAAACCACATAAAAGTCCCATTTGTCTCCTAGTGTGATTCTTTTCCTCTCCATCCATGAAGTGAAGGTCTCGGGAGAAATGGATTTTATACAGCAGCCCTTCATCGATCAAGTAATTACTAAAAATAACCCCACAACTGTCTGAATTACTTCTCCTCTGCCATGTAGACTCTGATAGTAGAAAGAACTTAAGTATTAACACAATAAACTCAAACCTTGAATAATCTCAGATGATGCTATATTGACTGAGATCAGGAATTGTTTTTGTGTGTGTTGGAAGAATTTCAGTTGAAGATATTTTCAGGGTTTATAGACTACTGTATATACAGAGGAGTGCAATAATTTACACACCCTCAGGATTAAATATATATAAGTCACAAGTCTTGATGTGAGCCAGTCATTGATAGAGACCTCATAGCTTTGTGTCACTTTGGATAATATTAACTGTGAAATATTCAAATTGATATTTGCGCGCATTTCGCTTTGAACAGGTGAAATAAATCTTAAAAAAATATTCTACAAAACCACTTCCACTCTTTTGTGTCCTCCGATTAGCTCTCAGATGTCTTCACCTCCTGCTGTTTACAGGTATCTCAGCTTATATTCTTCTAAATATTTTTCAGATGTCATTTACTACCTTCATCAAATTACGTCTGGAGCCTAAGACGTGATTTTTTCCACAAAGGTTGTGCTTTATATTGTGGGCTACTGCCTTGTTTGTGATTCTTACCTTATTTTCCTTTTTTTTTAAACTCTGGGTGAACATCTATTATGTTAAATGTGTGTGTTTTGAGAATATTCTACAGAACACTCGCTCTGCTAGTAGAGCAAGTCGGTAGTAGTAATAACACACACTAGATATCTAGGGGTTTAAGCTATAAAATGGAACCTTGTCCTACACACTTGAAAGTCGTTTTGATGTCTATGTGTAAAAATAGATTTATTTTTAGAGAAATAGATTTAGAAATGTATTTTTCTTCTTTTCTGATCTGCAAACTTTCGAACAATAATATTACTGAATTTACCAAAATTCATTCATATTTTGTAATATATGTAAAATGATTATAACACAGTGTATCAAATGATTTTACATAACCATTACAGCTGTCACTAATATTTAACACCTGCATAGTAATAATAAAGGAATAAACGTAACCTGATTTAATCTTACGTTTCAGGTGGAATCTTCATCTGTGCATCAGTCACAAGATATAAACAGCCTGAATAAAGCAGAAAGACTTCGAGCCATGAAGGCTGTACTCTTTTGCCCATAATCCCAGTAAAGTGCATCTGTGCCCACTGCATGACTGACAGGAAGCGTCCGTCCACTGGAACTTCTTCTGGAACAACCTTATTTAAACTTCACCAAAACCTTCATATGAATCTCAGCCCAAAGGTCACAATTCTTCATGTTGACTTAAGCAAGATTTTTATTCATGTTCCCCATCAGAGCTCCAGATCACACATTATGCTTCTTGTTCAAGAACAAATATCCACTGGTCACGAACAGGTGCTTGTTGGATCCAGATCTTCTGCTTTATAAAATCCTGTTGAGCATCTTTCATTTAGGAAAAACAAAAATGAATCAAAATAAGCAAAAAAATAAATAAATAAATGCTGATATAACACAGAACAATAAATTCCTCTTCTTTCAAATCAACTGAAATACTTTGCCTTTCAGAACATTACATCCTCAATAATGTGCAAAGATGTAAGAATTTGAGACAATGCAGACAATATTGTAAAAGAGCCATTGAAATGTTTGGACAGGGAGACACAGCATCGACGGACTCAATCCGCCGCTCTGCACATAATCCACTTGGATTACACTCATCACACAGCGGGTTCACAGGCTAGGAGGAGGGGAAGTGGAAAACAGAAGGGAGGGGGGGGTGTGAAGGGCGAGGAAGAGGATTGGGCGAGTTAGAGTGTTGTGGGTCCTAAGAGGATTAGCAGTGATTTCTGGAGGCAGGATCTGCTCCATCCAATCAGAGCAAGCATACAGCAGGGCCTCAAAGGTGAGCTTTACTGCAGGATAAGGACATCTAGTGGGTACCTGAACGCTAACAGCAATAAACAATCTCATGCCACTTGAGACACTCTACTGGGCTGTTGAGGCGGGTATTTTCAGTTGGTTTGTTGTAGGATGGAGGAAATATTAAATCCAGTGAGGTAATGGCATGAGTTAACCTTTTCATAAATTATAATGAATTCTGAGAGAACTGCCTTCAATATGATTGAATATTCATTATTTATGCTGACAGAAGGAAAAAGCCTCCAGGCTCTGGTAACCTAACCTGCACTAAAGCATATACATTAAAATAAGAAGGACTAAAAAAAAAAAAGAGGGGGGGGGGGGGGGGGAATTAAAAATAAACACATTCTTTCCAATCTGATTTATTAGCTGATTGGACCATAAACATTTTGGATCAGTTTGTATCATGCATACAGTTGAATCAAGCTTATCCAGTGCTTTAATCTTATCTAGTCTCTATATGACTCTTATCTAGGACCCAATAAAGACAGTGTACATTATGGCTCTATTTATAGAAAGCAAATAAAAGTAGATACTGACACAGCGGGAGGCTGAAGAAAGTACCACTTAGAGACCAGCAACACTCGATGAATTTGCACTCAAATCTCCATCATTGAACATTTGATATCTTCAACAGAAAAAAAAAACTCATTTTAAAACTACAATGAATTCAGAAATCATGCTTATACTCGTACTCATAAGGTGCTCAAAAGCTCCTGGTTACACTGTTCCACTTGGCTGTATAGTGTACAGTTTTATTGTAGAATGGAAATGATTTACTGTATAATTTCACTATCTGGATGACCGTGTGTTCCCTTCTGAGTCTGGTTCTTCTCAAGGTTTCAGGAAGATTTTTCTCTCCACAGTTACTTCTGGCTTGCTCATCGATAAATAAAGATGCTGTGGATAAATATAAATGAAAATCTATAATTTATTATTGAATAATTCCCGAATTTATATATTCCTGTACATCTGCTTTGCGACAACATACATTGGTAAAATTGCTAAATAAATAAAATTGTATCCATGCATCAGAAAATTTCTGATTTAATTTAAATTCTATTACTATATAATATATTGTATATTTATTTAATACATAAAATATTATTTAAAAAATTCAAACATTTATTGTGGGGGGCACGGTGGCTTAGTGGTTAGCACATTTGCCTTATACCTCCAGGGTTGGGGGTTCGATTCCCGCCTCCACCTTGTGTGTGTGGAGTTTGCATTTTCTCCCCATGCCTCGGGGGGTTTCCTCCGGGTACTCCGGTTTCCTCCCCCGGTCCAAAGACATGCGTGGTAGGTTGATTGGCATCTCTGGAAAATTGTCCGTAGTGTGTGATTGTGTGAGTGAATGAGAGTGTGTGTGTGTCCTGTGATGGGTTGGCACTCCGTCCAGGGTGTATCCTGCCTTGATGCCTGATGACGCCTGAGATAGGCACAGGCTCCCTGTGACCCGAGGTAGTTCGGATAAGCGGTAGAAAATAAATGAAAACAATTTATTGTAGCCCTGACAACTGACTTGAATTGTAAATTAGCTTGGACATTAAACATGTTTTCTGCTCTTTTCTCCATGTTAAAATGTGCAGTAGATGGGGAATATGCAGAGTTTTCCTTTTAGCAAATGTTCAGTTCTCTACAGTAATGTAAGATGTGATACTCATCACATGAAGAAAAATAATACAGAATGCTTTCATAATGGGAGGAACATTTTTTATTTCGTTTTTTTTTTTAGCTGATCAGACAAATAAATATGATGAGTCTGAACTGCACTGAGGAATCATTTTCCCTACAGGTGAGAGTTCTTTCGTTTTTCTTTTACTTCGACTTCTGTCTCGAAAACACATTTGGTGGCATCCAAAAACACATTAAACCATAAAGATTCTCACTCTACATAGAAGTTTTCGACAGATTTACTTTACTGCAGTGAAAATCCTTTTCTTTTCATTCCAAGTAGATAATGTAACTGGCTTCATGGTGTTACAGGAATCTAATGCCTGCTCCAAACTGCACTCCGTCACATATCCTAAATGGTGATAGAGAGGTACACAAAGAATAAAAAAAATCATGATAGGCGAAACAGTATAAATAGAAATAGTGAAATTCTGTCACTGATTGGTTGTTGATGTACCTGTCTCCGCTCTGGACTCCCATGGGAATGCAGTAATTGAGCTCAAGTCGTGCGATGTTCCCCAGGCGCAGCAGGATGCCCGCTCCGTATGACCAGCGGATACACTCGGCCAGTCGGCTCAGGTGCGCTCGAGGCCCTTCGCCTACAAACATGAAGGAAGAATTAGAATTAAATGCAACAGACTGCAGAAGTAACAAACACTCAGGATCATGTCATCTGATATTTTCTTACTGATCTGGTTCCTTTAAGTGAGGATTAGTTACCACATTGCTCATGCTGCATCACAGGGCAGAACATCACATGAACTCACACATACCCAGAAAGACACCCAAGCCAGGCTTCGATAACTACAAATATCTACCTTGTGAATTAAAGTAAACATAGCAAACATTCACCAAGTGTATTTTGTGTGTGGATTTCTCACTCACCGTAATTGAGGTTGCACAAGTTTCCGGCATTGAGAAAGAAGTGTGTTCGGAAAAGGTCCCCGAATCCGCCACGACCTGGCCTGAATGGCAGAGGAGTGTACAGATGGAGTCCACCAGCCCAGTACATCTCCCCACCAAGATAATCACCTGCCAGTAACAGTGAGTCAGCTTCATTCACTCAGCATAAACCATATAGCTGCAGAACACTTTAGTGTTGTACTATAGACTACGACAATCTCCGGTCAATAAATGTGTTTTGTCTAACTGGACTTTTTTTTTCCTTCATGTTATATAGCGTTCAGCATCAGTTCAGGCAGGCCACATAGTCAAGCTCGGTTATCAGCTGATGTCAAATTTTCTAACCCCTCCCATCAGCTGATCTGATTCCTAATCGCGCTATGGTCCCTTTCAAACAGGGCGCCCTATTAAATGCATTTTTCAATCTGTCTGCTTGGCTGTTTCCTCTGCATTGCTGCAACTGCGATTTAAACTCGCCTGCTATTTGGAGTTTAAACCGCAAGCTATCTTTTGTGGGGCTGTTTCCTCTGCATTACTGCAACCCACCTCCTCCTTGAAACTTTGAAACTTAATCAGTGTCATTCTGTTGTCACTGATGCAGGCTCTGTTCTAAATGGGGGGATTTTGTCTTGCTGCTTTCCCAGTTAAATGGGAGATTGTCCCCAGAAGCTGCTGCTGTTCCCTGACTAGCTTTCATGGAGCTCATGAAAAGGATGGGGAATTCAGAACAGAGCCATACCGCCAAATGTAAATTTTATAAGCTTGTAAATAAAAAATTAAATATGTCAAAGAATTGACTCAAGTGGCCTAACTGAACTGAAATCCATGCAGGTTTTATAACGGCTGGCTTATTATAGTTGGAGTGTAAAGGCAAATCAAGTTAGAAATGAACTACATAGGAATTTAGCTCAACGATATCATCACTTACTACGAAACATCTAGCGAAGTGTGTTGGATATCGTACCTTCGCTCTGCGGTCCGATGCTGTACATGCTAAAACCTCGCACGCTGGTTGGGCCTCCGAGATAAAACCTGAGGTTTACATTCACACGTCAGAACAATCCATTCCACAGCACTACAGCACTACAACATGCTGATATATGAAACGTCCTATTAAAGCTTGTCAAGACATGTTTGGTTTCTCTCATATCACAGCAATTCTCTAGTGATCACATTTATTATTAATTAAAAAATGGTGTATCACACATTACTTGATTTTATATTTGTAGTTATATTTAATGATTTAAAAAGCTGAAAACTTTCCCATCACAGCTTTACCTCTGACAGTTAAAAAAAAAAAAAGCATTGACACAAGTTAAGGACCTCTATAACAACTATATGTCATCGCTGTTACGATAAAAAATTAGTATAAACGTGTATAATCTAGAGCTTTTGACTTTTTAAACATTTAACATTGCTGTAGGTGTAGACACCCAGGAGTAGATCTGTTTTCAGAGTAATTTAATAGGCAACAGTGCTTTTTAACAATCTTGCTTGTGCATCTCCTCAGGAAATCACTATCTGGTGAAGTAATTCACTAACCTGTCAGCTATTGAAGTGGGATTGTCTCCGAAGGGGAGCAGCAGACCCCCCCATAGAGAGGCTGAGAGGACCTAGAGGGAAGAGATTGGCCAGGATGTAAACAAACTCAAACCAATATAAAGACTAAACAATACACACAAGACTGTTGTTTCTAGCTGTATTTATGCGCTCACCGAATCCCAGAAGAGTCGTTTATTGAGCTGAATTTCAAAATCCTCCTTCAGGAAACTGGCATCTCCTCCAGTGTAACCTGCCAACTCCTGCAGTGGTGGAACAAAAAAGCTGGTTTAATGCAATTGTATAGTCTTTATTCAGTTCTCTATTCATATACGTGAAAGGATACAGACCTGGTTGATCTTTAGTAAGGCACCTTTCTTAGGTAGGATGGGGGAGTTGCGTGTGTCAATAAACATTGAATGCTGGAAAGAAAAGATTCCCTCAGTCAGAACTCAAGAAAGAAGATTTATCTTTATTTAACATAAAACCAAAGTGTGAAACTTTGTGTTAATGCTTACTGAGAGTGAGGACTTGAGGGAGTGACCGCTTTCCTCTCTGACGGCGAAGGAGGCAGTGCGAGCCAGACAGCCGAGCTCTCTCCACACTCCCTCCCACTTCAGCGTGTGGTTCGTCTTCCAGATAGGAAACTGACAAACCGAAAATAGACCAAATTAACACAGTGACATCCGCGTAAAATAATCCAAATACAAGTAAAAGCCTTACACTGAACTCTGTGGAGATTCCTCTGTCAGTCTCTCTCAGTGAACTCCACGGGAACTGCCCTGTGACTTTGTAGATATTGACAGAAAAACTACAAAAGCAATGAAGGAAGGAAGGAAGGAAGGAAGGAAGAAAGGAAGAAAAGAAAGAAAGAAAGAAAGAAAAAAGGAAGGAAGAAAGAGAAAAAACAAAGAAAGAGAAAAAAGAAAAGAAAGAAAGAAAGAAAGAAAGAAAGAAAGAAAGAAAGAAAGAAAGAGAAAAAGAAAGAAAGAAAGAAAGAAAGAAAGAAAGAAAGAAAGAAAGAAAGAAAGCAAAGATGAGGAGGAAAGAAAGAAAGAAAGAAAGAAAGAAAGAAAGAAAGAAAGAAAGAAAGAAATAATAAATGCTGGAATAAATAATAAAGGAATTCTGGAATGCTTGAGCTTTTCTTTAAACCTAAAACTAAGTGAGAAATAAAACATGACAGAGAAAAGTGCTAAAGAAATATAATAGAAAAAATTTCGAAATTATTTTCCAAAAAACACACATTAGTGTTTTATTCTTCTTATGAGCAACAATTATATATTATTCATTTCTAGTGATATTTAATGTTGTAGAAAGTCTATGTGGTATCACTTACAGCTGTAAACTGCCATTCTCTCACCAGCCTCTCTTACTGACTGAACTTATTTCGATTTTTTCTTCTTAAATTGACACCCATTTTAAAGTCTGTTTTTAAAAGTTACTCTAGAAATAATACTCTAGTAACCTGCAATTTAGCTTGAAACAGACACGACGTCTTAGTCGTGTGATTACAGAACACGATGTCAACAATTTCATGCCAATCAGATTCAACAGTTTAATGCCCACTGAACATACTTGCGTTCAAAGTGTCCGGCTTGAGGCTTGAAGAAAGAGAGGCCATAGGATGTTTCCTTAGTGCCGTAGGAGAACTGAAAAGTCAGCTTCTCGGCACGGCCAAAAACATTAGGCAGTTTCAAACCTAGCACCTGAAATCAGATCAGTAAAAACATGTGTTGATTTACTTCCTGCAATAAAACCTTTCGTTAAATTTTGGTGCTTTCTGCATGAAGGTAAGATGTGACCGAATGAACAACAGTCTCAGGACATTATAAACAGGGTGTACTGAATATTAACATGCATTATTAACTCACCATGCTTCCCTCATTGTTTCCCACCATAGTGTTATAGCTTCCAGTCAGTCTTCTGAACTCCTTCACCTCGAACGTGACGTCCAGTCCATTAGGCAGTGCGTCCTCACCTATCACATATCACACGGTCTTTCAATCAATGGCAGTGAAATGATGGTTCCAGATACAGTATAACTACTGCTAGACGAAAAAACATACCGTGTGAAGTATCAATGACGACCTCCACATGTCTGAATATTCCCAGGCGCAGCAGTTTGTGTCGGGCATCGTGGCTCTTCCTCATCACCTGCAGCACAGGTACAACACACTGCGTCATCATTACACCTCTGCTGTCAGCGCTAACGTCACCACAGTGGAATTTGGCTTCCAGTCCCTCACAGAAATGAAGGCAAAATCATTCAATCTCTGCAATATCTCTTCAAACTCTTGTCAAAAAAAGTGTCATGTGATCATGTTATCACAACACGTATTCAGCCAACAAGTTTTTTTTAATTCATATGCATCAAACATGAGTACAGTACTTTCATAGAAAGTAATTACATATGTGTCTTCACTGGTAGGAGCTTAAAAGAAAAATCCTGTGCTTGCGATTTCACCAATTGAATAAGTTGGAAGAAAAAAAAAAAAAAAGCAAAAACACAATCATGGATGTATGGTTTTTCATTCCCGGTGTCCGCATGCACTAAATGTTTTAACAAACCTGGATAAATATGATGAAGCTCTTTATGACAGAACTACAGTTGAATGCAAAAAGTTTGCATCCCCTTAGAAATACATAAAGAACATTTCATTTTATGTATTTAAAGTGCTTTGGGGTGTTCTGTTATACAAAATTAATTAACTTTGGGGTCATTTCATATAACTTCACCACTGAATGCATCACAACATCCAGTTATCACACCACCACAAGCAATGAATTCATGAAACATTCTGAGTTCACAAACTGTTCTAAAATCCTGACATTCTGATCTTTTATACCTCTGTTAGAGGTCATATATCACTTACTTATATATATATACGTATATAAGTATATATACTTACTTTATATATATACGTATATATACTTACTTTATATATATATACGTATATATATATATATATATATATATATATATATATATATATATATATATATATACACGTGTATATATATATATATATATATATATATATATATATATATATATATATATATATATATATATATACACGTGTATATATATACGTGTATATATATATATATATATATATACGTGTATATATGTATATATATATATATATACATATATACACGTATATATATACACGTATATATATTCTATATATCACTGTTCTCACCCAGAAACCACTGGAGATGCAAACTTCTGCACTCAGCCGTAAGTGCGGTTCTGAGGATCGTCAGGTCTGGCACTGCCACGATGAAAACACATACTCACATCAATCAAGTTCTTGGCTCTGAAGACATCTGCAATCTCATATGTTAGGATATCCTCCTTGGTCCTTCCAAGCCCGTCTATATGTACATGCTGAACCACAACCTAGACAAATAAACACTCTCTTTGATAGATGTCAAACAATTAATAAAGGTACTTCTGTTTTCTGGACTCAGTAAAGCAAGTCATACGTCTTTGTTTTCCAGAACTTCCTGCTGAGGCTCGTACTCTGCTTCTCCAATGTCCAGGTCATCTGCTTGAACCCCCAGCTCCGGCCCTTGCATCGGAAGAGGGTCCAAACTCTAGGGGAAAAAAAAAACAGATAATTTGAAAGGAAGGAAACTTTGGATTTTTCCAAGCACTAAGAAACTTCATGGAATCAAAACCTCATCCCTGGAGGGTGCAAAGCAAACACGTTAACCACTAACCAATAAAGGTGCTTAGAAGGTCTGATTAATACTTAAGAAAGTTATTAGAAAAGAATTTCATAAAATGTTATTTTATACTGAAATGATGTTTTTTCATAAGAGATCACATTAAATTGAAGTGCTAACAACGTTTTTTTTCTTGATTAAATGACTTTAAAACAATATTAAAGCAAAAATAATTGAAAATCTGAACAAAATGAAACAAAATTGCTGGTCTTGTTTTTTTATTAGTGATGCACCTGTAATTAGACAAAACTAATTTACATAAACAAATAAGAACATCAGCAATCAAGTGACAAACACTGTGACCTCTATTTTGAAAGATGATTCAGTTCTCACTATATTATATAGTGTTGTGTTTCCCACCAGATAAATAAACACCACAACGCTTTCTATACACAGATCATTATTAGCTCATGTTTTCATCTTTATGTTGATTTCATGTAGCTGTGATCAGAGAAGCTTGTTGTTTTAATCTGACACACTGCCCATGTGTTGTTGTGGTTTTTCTCCACTTGTCATTCATAACTAAAGGAAAAAGTTGGAGGTTGTCACTTTACAGAGGTCATTGCTTTGGTTTCTCAATTAACAACGCTGGGAAATAAACTTACTCTTGCATGTACAGTCCCCATGTTTTTTTTTATCCTTTACATTCAAGTGTTCTTAAAATTACGACGACTTTTAAAACGCGCTGTTGTAAATCTCAAAGCGTCTTGCTAACGCGTTAGCTGTTCACCGACAGGTCGCCATGACAGTTATAAAACACGCCCCCAGCTGAGTGACGTCATGAAGGGAGGGTGACGCACCATTACCTCCCCAGACTCCAGAGAAGTGCACTAGCACGAGACTCCAGAGAAGTGCACTAGCACGAGACTCCAGAGAAGTGCACTAGCACGAGACTTCAGAGAAGTGCACTAGCGCGAGATTCCAGAGAAGTGCACTAGCACGAGACCAGCACGTGTTAGGAAAAGTAAATCCTAACTCCTATAAAAACTACAAGTGCGTTTATTGTAAGTGCACAAAGTAACTTAAAATACGGCCCATCATTTTTTTTAGCGACGTCTTGTTCAACGAATCACTCTTCATTACAAAAAAAACATTATACTAAGCCTAAAAAAATCAAATGATGTAATTATTTACATTCAAATTACATACAAATTTTTTTGGAGAAAAAAAAATATATAAAAATATATAGATAATTTTCTTCGATATCAATTATGATAAGTTGATATAATTATGATATGACAATTATGATAATTATGATATAATTAACATTTTTATAATAAATTTTTTATAATAAACAAATAAATAATAAATATTGTTTATTTTTTGAAAGCTAATTGTAAGAAGAAATTTCACAAAGCTACTTTGTACAGATTACTTACATTTCTTTATTATTTTTATTATGTTATTTTTAACATTTTTAGTACTTAAATATACAGGTTATGAGACAATACTCATTTATCTAATTAAATGATATGAAACAGACATAGACTCAGTATGGCAGTACATGTCAGTTGTATTGCCACCTAGCTGATATTACTGATGGCCACCAACTAATTTAAAACGTCCATAATCTTCATTATCATCTTCGTCGTCCATTAATTATTTGTACATTTAAAATTCTCTAAACTACTTACATACTATTGAACATTAGTATTAGTAGTATTAATAGTAAACCATTCAGAGTACACTACAGTTTTCCTTATTTTTTGTGGATTTTAAAATGTTTTCTTTAAATAGCTTTGATTTTCATTAATAGGAAAAACAGCAACCTCCAAAAGTACTTTTTACTGAAAAACAAATCCTTTGCAGACAGAAGGGCATAACATTTTCAGATATAAGTGCACTGACAGCCAACCCTATTCTCTATACATTATATTATTATTCTGTATTATTATATTAAAAAAAAGGAAAGGGAGAAAAAAAAGAAAGTGTTAACTTTTATTTCTACAAGTGAAAGAACACACCATAAAGATTAAGAAAAAAAAGATATAGAATTCAAAGAGGTATTTCACATGAAAGTTCATTAATTCATTAATAATAAATAAAAATAAAAACACAGCAGTAAAAAAAAAAAGACAGCAGTGGGCGGGATCAAAGCGTTGAGTGACAGCACTTCTCCATGGCAACACGACGCGTCCTTGGTTGGTTTGTAAAACAGTGTCGTTATGCGGATTAACACACAGACCTGGAGCTGTAAAGTTGGTCTAATTAATACAAAATAAGACGTGAGGAGAGGAATTCAGCAACGTTGTGAGTTAAGAGAGCTTTTTTTTAGGACGATACTTTCAAATTCACTCTGGTTAAAGAATCATTTGTTATAGAAAACCTATATTGCCTGTACTTGAGACATTGTAAGTGTTTATGAAGGATTCTGTACTTAACAAAAACACAAGGTCACAAAGATCACATGGGTTTCTGTGTGAAACTCAAAGGCTTAAGAAGAATATGAAAATAGGAATGAATAAACTTTCATAAACCTGATGCAAAGATTTTCCTTTAACTGGAAATATTTGATGAGATTATATAAGGGGAAATCCAATAAAATTACTATTTTAACTGTTACTACTACAGAATTTCATATATTTTGGAGTTTAGTGTCATTTAACTAAATACCTGACCAGACTTTTTATGTATTCACCGTTGCTTGTTTGTCAGTTTTATCAATAAAATGACACAAAACAAATCTTGTGATTCTCCTCTGGTACATTTACACAATGCACTTCTAAAGGTAGAAATTCAGAGATAAATATATACATTTTAAAACTACGGATATCACAATTTCACGATTCATTATTTCACGATTCATAATTTCACGATTCATAATAAATCACGATTTATTATTATTATTATTTTTTTGCCTATAAGAAATATTGCTAATATTTTTACTAGTATTTTTTTTGTGAGAGAAATATACAGTATATCTAAACAGCTTAACAAATGTCTGGGATGCTTTACAAGAGCATTATTTCTATATGAACAAAAAACTGTTTCTTCTTTCTTTTTTGTTCGATTTTGTTTCTGGCTAGTCTTTAATTTTCAGTTATACCAAAGTAAACATACTCCTTCATTAAATCTATAAAAAGGTAAAAACACTAGGCACAACATTTATACTGAATTCAGCTTGATAAAAGACTTATATACATGGCTATATTTCAAATGTAACTCTTAGGCGCTGGGACTCCAAGCAGTAATGACCTCAGCTGCACCCTCTAGCCCAGGTTTGGAGGACCTGAGGCCTGTGTCACGGGGAATCACCATCGTCCCCAGGAGCAGGAGCGTGTCTCGTACATCTAGCCAAGACACTCAGAGGAGAAATAACCTCAAGTGTGACTCCGGTACTGATCCATGAACAGATAATGAGCCTAAACATTCTGAGACATTTTTATTTTTTAATTCTGACCTGATTTAGTAAGATTTAAGTATCCAGGATTGAAAACGGTTAAATAAATTTCTTACCAAGTCAAATTATTTAAAATAAAGGAAAATAAATGCCTTCAAAATGTAGCATCTGTTTATCTTCCTGTCTAGCCTCCTCTGTGCAGTCGGTCGCTGATGAGAGTCTTTCTTTAGTGGACATTGAGAGGATGCTCATGCAGAAGGTGAAAGACAGAAAATATGACTTAAAGGCAGCTTTCCGTGCTTTTGATGTGGAGGGCAGTGCCACTGTCACTAAAGGGGAGTTTCGCCGAGTTGTTGAGGGCTTTCTTGTGCCGCTCACTCAGTCTCAGTTCGATGGCCTGTTTGCAAAGGTGAGAAAGTTTTTAATTTGTTTATTTCTAGAAATACACTATTAAAATTACTAAATAAATGTACACTATTCAGTATGTCCAAAATTATGTGGACACATGGCCATCACACCTATACCGTATGTGGGCTTTCCTGAAATTGTACAAGTTCTAAGCATACATTTTTTTAGGATGTGTTTGTTTCTGTAGCATTACAATTTCCCTTTACCCAGAACTAACATGCTTAAGCCTGTTCCAGTTTGATAATGCCTCTGTGCACAAAGTGAGCTTGCCAAGGCTGGAGCTCTGACCTCAAACCCATTGAACACCTTTTGGATGATCTCAAACACTGACAGCAGCCTAGACGTCCTCACACAACATCAGTGCCTGACCTCTTGTGGCAGAATTTTAAAATCTTATGGACGGTCACTTATGGCTTCACTGAAATCATACTACTTCCTAGTAGAGTGGACGGTGCTATAGCAGCAAAGAGGGAACATCTCAATATTAATAGCCATGGATTTAGAATGGAATGTTCAGCATTCCACATACTTTTGGCCACATAGTGTATTTTTGTAACGTACACTGGTACCTGATGCGATATCCCACTTTAACTATGCATGCATTCAGTCAAGTCAAGTTCCAAGAAGGCAAAAAAAAACTAACCTCATCACTGTAGTTAGATATAAATATTTTATTGCTGATGATAATGAACTAATCTTGTTAGTAAAGTAGGATTGGTAATTAGCCTGGTTATTGCAAAGTATTGTTATGATAACAGTTAACCAGGGACACATTTTTCATGGTTTTTTTATTTTTTAAAAAAATATATAAAAGTACTTTAACATTGTATTTTATTTTAGGTCCCCAAGAGACAGAATGGAACTGTACCCTATATGGAATTCCTAAAACAATACTGCAAGGTCTCATCATCACCACCAATTAGGTATCATGTGTAATTAGAAGAGGCTTTTCAGCATGTTTTAATATCTATATTATTGTTCATTAAGATCTCTTCTGCTACACAGGAGCATGTCATGCTACAGAACTACATCTGGGAGCAGCAGTCAGCACGGTAGGCCGCTCGGAGAGCTGCAGTGCCGCTTGAAGGACAAGGTGTGTTTGTTTTTTTTGGTTTGTCTCCTTGCATTCTGTTTTGCTACATATTTTTTAACATACATATTTGAATTGTTTTTCTAATTTTGCTTTTAAAAAGATTGGAGGAAATTTGAAAAACATTACAAGGGCTTTTCGCCTGTTTGATTATAACCGTGATGGACAAATCCAGCAGCATGAACTGCGGAGAGTTCTGGAGAGTTACTGCTTTCCTCTGAGCCACCAGGAGTTTCGCAGGTGCTTATCTAGATGTTCATTACTCCAATAGAATCAGTTAAGAATTGTTGTCACTGTAGTAGTGTGTAGCGTGGAAGGAATGGTGTGACGTTTCCTATAACAGTGCTGGAAAATCTTTTGAAGAATAATATGTCATTGTTTTTGTATTTCTAGGTACAGTGGGGTCTGAGAGATGCATTCTTTTCTAATTTAACAACAATTTTCATTAAAAAACATTATATTATTATCCTTTTTAGATCAAAACCATCAATGTCATATGATCACATGCTTCAATAGAAGAGATTAGATGTGAGAAAAATCTCATCATTTGTATGAAGTAGTTAACATGTTTAATATATTTTAAATAGGGACGTAATAGAAATAGTGATACTGAATATTTAGTTTCCTTGTTTCAAATATTTCAAAATACTAAACCCTTTTTGTTCATTTCTTTGCATAATTTAAATGAAAAAAAAACAACCAGATTTTGGTTTTCAATGTCCAAAATTCTCAAACCCAAAATTTGGTGTGGAATGTCAGCAAAAAAAAAAAACTATTATAGCAGCTATAATTCCCTCAATTTCTTATTAACTTCGCATTACAACTGTCAGTTACAAAGCGCTTACACTGGAAACTTAATACTGAATAAAACTTAATTAAACAAATTTTCACCATATCAACAATTTCTTTCAACTGTTGTTACAGAAACCTATGTATTTGAATAAGTGCATGAATATAAATCTAGAAAACTGTTAGAGTTCCTGTTATAAAAATTAATCATGAATTTTTGATCAATCAGAATTGAGCATCAAAATATATGGAGTTGTGATCAAATATATTTTATGATTACAGGCTATGGGCGCATTACAGCCCGAATAACTCACAGACGATATCCTACAAAGAGTTTCTTCAGAGGCTTGGTGTTGATTGTGAGAACTATCAAAAAATTGCCCCAGATTCTACAAAACTTGGTAATGTTTAATATAATGACTTGTGTGTGAAGGCTTCTAAAGCTACTGTCGATTATATATGATTTTATGCACAGATTAGATTCATATTTCATATAATTTAATATTTTTCTTTGCTCTCTTAAATAATATTGCACTTTATGTTAGGCCATGAGAATTAAAATGTATTGCTATTTAAAAAACACTTTAAGCTTTGAACTGGGATGCAGCTAACTGGTCTAAAGCAAGACCCAAGAGCAGGACATCAGCTCAGGAGACTTCGTCTGTGATCCAGTATAGTTTAGATGAAATCCACACCATGTTTATGAAGAAAGTGAGAACCTAATACGTTAACGTTTACTCAGAATAATATAAAATAAAATCTCTTAATAACAAAATGACTTTGAATCAGAATAGACACTGTATATTTTGTGATACAGATGACTGTAAATTATCCTATAGTGGAGAAAACACTTCAAGCATTGGATATCACAGAGAGTGGTATTGTCTCATATGATGACCTGAAGTCTGTCTTGAGCAGTCTCCTTTTTCCAATCAGTCACAGCTCATTTTTAGGCCTCCTAACCAGGTATGAGTTTGATTTGTATTTGTGTAATATCAATGTATCCTGCAAATTGTCTTCAAATTGTGCTTCAGATACATGTCATTTTGTTCAACCATAGATTTGGAGTGAACACTGAAGAGCCTTTACAATGGAGAAAGTTTATTGCTCTGTTCAGGGAAGAGGTGCAGATGTTACCTGCTGTGTGAGTCATAATGTTTCTGCTTCTGAAAGTTAGACTTTAAACATAATTCATGCTGAATTACTCAGAAATGTAAATCATTGAGTTAAATAATCAAGCTAAAACAATTTTTGTTAAAGTAACGTGTTTTTTTATACTTTATTAGGAAAGATGCAGGTCCTGCTGCCTCTAAGATATCCAGTATTGAAGAAGTTTTGCCAAAGTTAAGAGAACAGATACTTGAGATGTTTCCTCATCTGCAGAGAGCCTTTCTGGAGTTTGATGAGGTTTGTTAACATTTAAATGAAGTGAACTCTTTTAGATTTCTGCTGAGCAGGACACCAGACGAACTATATAATAAAGCTCCACTAAAATCCTTTCCAGCTGTTTTCCTCTCCTTTTTTTCCTTTTTTCCTTTTTTTTCCTTTCCTCTGCTTTTTTTCCTGACCTCTCCTATCCACAGCCACTGATTTCAGCTCCTAATCTCTCCAGTGGGTCTTTCTTTCTTTCTTTCTTTCTTTCTTTCTTTCTGTCTTTTTTTTTTTTTTCTTTTTTCACTTTAGTTTATTTCATTCTTCAGTCTTGGTCAGTTTCACTTCTACTATGTTTTTTCTTCCAGAACAGAACTGGGCTGGTCAGTCAGGGTGATCTGCGGAGGCTACTGGAGAGTCTGACCTTCACTCTAACAGATGAGCAGTTTAGAGGACTGACAGATCTTCTCCATGTGCCACACTCAGGCTCCATCAGCTATCAACACGTCCTGGACTTTTTTCAGAAGGAAAGGCCAGTAGAAGTGGTATGAAAACATTCTTTGCTTTTTTCAGATATTTTCTGCTAGTTATTCTGCCATTTTTGTGAACATGCATGTTTGACCATGAATTAGCACTGTAGATTGTAGATCTGGTCTGTGTCTTCAACAGGTTCGGGAACAGATCAGCAAGTATACAGAGAAGCCAGTGGCTCCGACCCAGCCTACCGCTCAATCTCATTCAGCCACAGCAGCTTGGCCTGTAGTAAGTGCACTTTCTGTTATAAATCACATAAAACAGCTAACACTTTATCAGAATGTGCTGTTCTAGGAAAACAATAACTTTGGGTGGTAACAACAAAAATCCTGTTTGTGAACATTTAACTATAACATTAGATCTATTAGTCAGTGTTTTTATATGTCTATATTATTTTTCAAGAAAATGCATTAATGAAATTTCATGTGATTTGTAGGTGGAAGGAGTTCTTAAGGATCAGTTGTCTGAGCATTATGCTTCACTGATGTCATCTCTGAGCAAGACGGACCCGACTCAGTGCTGCATCGTTCCTCCTGAAGAGCTGAGGAAGCTCCTCCAGCAGTATGGAGTACCACTGTCTGACAGTCACTTTAACAAGTGAGAAACTCTTCACATTACACTGGTGCCAAAACTATATCAGAATGGCCACATTTGGGCACATTCACATATACCATGGCCACATTTCTCACTGCTTTTTTTCTCTAGGCTCTGTGAACCTTTTATGGAGTCCGGAGCAGTGAACTATAAGCTGTTATTAATGAGCCTTAGCATTTCCGCAAGGAACGGCAAGACAAAGAGTGTAAAGGGTCTTAGCTTGATTGAGAGGTTGGTTTTAAGATGAATTTAGGAGGAAACGTATCTCTTTTAGAGTCTTCCAGTACTCGCTGGAGCAATGTAGTAGCATTTATGCTCATGTAATTCATGGTTACAGAAATGAGAGCGCTAATCAAGCTGATATGGAGAGTGTTAAAAAGCAAGCCGTGGTGGACGTTGTTCTGAAGAAGCTCAGAGACAGGTTGCAGATGCGTGGACTCACGGTTCACCAGTGCCTGATGGATACCAGTAGAAGCTCTGCATTAGTACTTGACCTGAGAGACTTCCAGAAGGTATGGAAATTACCTCAAACTGCCCATTTTTTATAGTCATATCTTTCAAATTGTATCTCAAACCCTTGTGATAATTGTGCAAAGGAAATAACACTTTGATATTTTATAATCATCTATATCTTAGATTCTGGATGATTGTAGAATTTCTCTGCAAGCACCACAATTTCAGACTCTCATCCAGTCTCTTGGCTTCCTTGATGGACCGATCTCCTTTTCAGACTTTATAGACAAATATGAAGGTAAGAGTTATAACTCAAGCTGTATTAAAACATTCTGACCAGCAAGTGAAAAAATTGTTTTACCTTTTTCCACACAGGTGCTTTAGCAAAAGATAACAACGAAGAAACAATCTCAAATAATATTAAAGCCGGAAGCTTTATGTCTGCGGAAGACTGTTTAAATCAGCTTGAGGAACGAATCAAAGAACATCACAAGGTAACACACTACCAACAAATTACTTCATCTGTTTTCCTGGTTTTAATCTGCCTCTAACTCAGAGATGACTTTCTTTATTAAACGCAATTCACACATAAATCTTTGAAATAACTGTAATGTTACCTTCTGTTAGGATGTTTTAACAGCGTTCCGACTGATGGACAGAAACAGAGATGGGCTGGTGAACTACAATGACTTTAGAGTGCTGTTTGACAGCCTGAGATTCGTGACTAAAGAAAAGGAGTACCAGAGATTGCTCGAGCTACTGGGCTTTAAGCCTGGCTCTACTATTAACTATGTTGAGTTCTACAACAGGATTCGGTCTGACAGGAAGACTGGAACTAATCTCATCACTAGTATGACGTGAGCATTTCAAACATTACACATTCTGAAATAACTGCATTTCTGTGTAATCTAATGCCAATGCCATTTTTTGTGTATCTTTTATGCATCCAGAGCTGATCAGTTACTCGATCGAGCTTGTGAACAGGTTCATGCCTATCTGGTGGCCACTGCACACACAAGAGGGTCTGAGCTATCAAAGGTGAACGATGTAAAAAATTAGAGATTAACAGATGTTTTTAAATTGAATAGTTTCACAAATGTATATGTGTTGACAGGCATTTAACCAGTATGGTGAGGATAATGAAAGCAAGATCACCAAGAATGAGCTGAGGCAAATTCTTTACAAGTACTACTTGCCCATTTCTCCAAGAGAATTTGAGAAAATATGGGAAAGGTAAGGAATAAATTTGGTTTATTGATATGTAAAGAATACATACACAATGATGTGTGCTGTTGTTGGCTAATAATCAGCGATGGTGTGGTCTGATACCCTGAAGTTGGGATTGCTATCACTTGGGATTATTATGGGTATATACAGCTATAAACAGTCACAACCTCATCACATTTTCTTTCTTTTCTTGAAAATGAAATTAATAGCTCTCCAAACTGAAGACACTTGTAAAGGAAACTCCTTACAAAATGCTAAATAAACATCTTACACAAAACTATATTAGCAAGTATACAAATTTTCTATCTGTTTATGTGTAGCATCTACTATGCAAGTCCCTGTGGGTAACACATACAACAAGCACATTCATATTAACTATAATTTGCCCTGCAGCTAAGATTTTCAGAGATACTGTTATAGAATATTAATCAATTATTTCTGACCAATCAGAATTGAGAACAGAACAGCACTGTAATATAAATATAGCTTTAGGACAAAGAAACTAATGTCAGGCATTTTACATCTAGGTACGATGATGATGGGAAAGGATATGTCACTCAGACAGAGTTCCTGAACAAGCTGAATATCACACCACATGAGTCTACACAGTCTCCAGTGACAAAGACCATCTACCGAACAACCTCACAGGACCTTCTAACTGACACTGAACTGAACAATCTGAAGTGAGTAACCAGTCTAGGAGTACTTAATGGCATTTCTATATATTTCATCATTATTGCCAGACACTAAAATAACAATTGTGCCTCTATATAGGGAGTGTTTATTGCTCCGGTTTGAGGATGTGCACCAAAGTCTGGCGGAATTGGATAAGAGCGGAGATGGTCATGTGTCCGTAATGGACCTGTTGGTTCTGTTACAGACACAAGGGTTCGAGATAGATGACCATCAATTATTGGGTCTAATCAACAAGTACTGCAACATTTCACAACAAACACATTGATATAACATTTTAGACTAGTTGTGTATCAGACATAGATGTTCTAAGGATATTCTTGAAAATATATGATCCTTATCTTTACATTTATTTTACTGCAGTCTAGGACTTGATGTCTGTAAGCTGTCATACTATGATTTTCTGGACCGTATTGCTGGGCCAAGAGTCAGTTGTAAGTCTGGTATGGCATCTCCAGTCAGTCAATCTATGATATCTTCTGTAACGGAAGATAGTGTAAAAACTCTCAGCCCTGACAAAGCCTTACAGAAGGTCAGAGAACTCGTCACAAACTCCTTGGATACTCTATCCAAGGTAGGTTCTACTGATTGAACTTATCTTGGACTGTATGGCGTTCTGGTCATCTACTTTCTGCTCAATTAGAGTAACCATGAGATTGCTAATGACAACCCAAACAATCACTTTTCTGGTGCTTTCATAATCCCAGGCATTCACTGCATTTGATAAGACTAGAAATGGCAAGATTGCTCAGGCAGAGTTTCGGCGAGTGCTGGACCATTTTTGCATCAAGCTCTCCGACGTACAATACAGACACCTGCTAGCTAAGCTGTCAATCAAAGAAGAAGAAAGCAACGTAGACTGGAAGCAGTTTCTGCACATCTTCAATCTTCACAATCAAGAGGTAAAAAAATGGAAAAATGTAATGGCACAAATGCATCAGGGATTGATTTAATAGAGCTAAATTGACATGGTGGTGCAGTCAGTAACCTCATGTTCAGTCCTGTGCATGGGTCACTTATACATCTCTTACTCTTGTTCTCCACATCTGTATGGGTTTCCTCTGGATTCCCCAGACCAATACCTCTTAAGCATGCCAATAGTTGGATTTGCTACACTAATTTGCTCCAAATTGTTTTTGTTTGCACCTTGCATGCCTTGTACCATATGTTCCTAAGACAGGCATCAGATCCACTGAAGATAAAACAATCAATGCAATAGACACTTAATATCAAGATGTGTTTATTTAAATTGTTATAGACATCTGAGGAATGGCTGGAGAAAATCAACAAGGTACGCTTCCCTAATCAGACAAGTCTTCTGCCAATCAGCGATATACTAGGACGGATCCAGGAGGTCGTTTCGGCTCGCATTTATACGATCACTAAGGAGATGGTGGATTTAGATTATGCTGGTGTAAATATGATTTCAAAAGTGGACTTCAGGACCATCTGTGACCGCCACTTCATGAGGCTCACAGATAAACAAGTGAGACTGAATGACTATATCTACATATAAAAAGTAATATATTACAAAAATAAATAGCTCTACATTCGCTTTCTCAAACAAGTAAACTGTTAATCTGACATTTCTCCACAGTTTGAAGATTTGTGGAAAATGTTGCCAACCAATACCTTTGGAAACCTGGATTATCACAAGTTCCTGAAGAAGTTCAGTAGAAAACCGGTAGATAAGGAAAGTACCAGAGGATCACCTTCTCCCAATCCATCGGAGATCGCACCTGTTGCTATCTCGCAGTGCCCGAAAACAGCACCCTGTATAAGCAAGGTGTTATTATATATCACTTTGTACACACCTACCTTAATATATTCCTGCTCACTGTCTAGAAAAACTCTTTAGATATTTACATGCATGAGGCTCAAGTACTTTGTTTTAAACAGGTCTGCGTACAGCACTATTTTTAGCATGGTAAATTGAACCAAAACATTTTCTTTCCAGTCATTAAGCCCAGTGCAACTCAGTCCTTCTTCGGCAGTCTGTGGCCAAGCTACAGTGAGCACTTTGTTGAACTCTGAAGCTGTAGAGAGGAGACTGCGCTCCCAGATCCGGTCATGCTGGCGTGAGGTTCAGAGGAAGTGCAGGGAGGCTGACACAGGGAGCAATGGGGAGATTGATGTAGAAACTTTCTTAGGTATGACTAAAAGGCCATCGATTTCATTTCAAACATTCACAAAGATGTTGTGGCTTCCTGCTAACTGTTCTAGCCACTGATTTGTAACTGTAATGTTATCTAAGAACGACCAAGTGGTTGGGATTTCATTGTTCGCAACGTGCACTATGTTTGCCATTGTGTGCTGTCACTTTTACTGTATGTTTTGTTTCCATGGTTTAAGTAACCTTGTTTTTGTCTTAGTTGTTATGTAGTTTCTAAGTGTTCTCGTTTTGGTTTATATTATGTTTAATCAAGTTAAGTCATCTTTTGTTATGTTTTTGTCTAATAAACCATGGTTCCCTGTGGTTATCCCTGCATTTAGGTTTGTTAATGCCCTATTTTCCCAGTCACTGTCTTCTGTTTCTAGAGAAATTCTCATTTTTTAAAAAATAATTAATTACCAGAATTTAGGGGATTTTTTAAAATAATAAAACCTTGATTTGTATTTTCCTTTGGAGGGGACGATGCATCTCAGGATACCTTTCAATATGTGGAGTTTCAGTGTACAGTCATTGTAGAGTCTGTTTATACTGGCTACAGAATTATAGATATTCACTGTTGTGTAAATGTCCACAGGCATACTGCAGGATTTCCATATTAGTCTAACACATGCTCAGCTTGAGCAGCTGTCTGAGAAGTATAACATCAGAAGCAAAGAGCGTCTTTCCTACCCAGAATTCCTGCAGCACTTTGTGCTCACACTCAAACCTCAAACCACCACTTTCAGCCGTAGACGCAAGCTGCGCATACCTTCAACTGTAAGGTCATGTTACTCGCTTCAGAGAATTTTAACTCAATATTATTGTCACTGAATCAGATGTTTTATCTATAATATATCTCTTTCTGTATTCTCCAGATGAGTTCAGAACCGCTTAGTAAGCAGTGCATGGATACCTTGCTAAGGCTGTGTCCGTCTGTCCAGCTTTACTGGAGGACCATGAAGCAGGCGTTTATCTCCTGTGACAAGAAACGCACAGGAAAGATTTCTCTTCAGGATTTCAGAAAAGTAATTAATACTGTCCTACTTTTAATTAACTCTTAAAATACTTATTATCATAGTACATCACACTGTGTATTATGTAAGATAGTGTTTATTATATAATACACAGCACACAATAATGCTTTTATTTTTAAGTGCCTTTTTGTATGTAGTGCCATCATGGAAATGGCAGTAAATGCTTTTTATTATTTTTTATATTGATGGTAAGGGGACCAGACCAGATAGTGTATTAAAAATGCACAAAATACATTTATCTTACCTTTTTAATCCTTCTTAATAAGCTGCACTAATTTAAATGTTTGTCATCTCAACAGGTTTTGAGGCAGTACAACATCGATCTCTCAGAGGAAGACGTCTTTCGTCTTACAACTTGTTTTGATAAGAACATTACAGGACAGATTCCATACACTGAGTTTCTTAGCATTTTACAAAATTGAATGCATAAAGTAGTATTTCAGCGATCTGGGTGGACAAATCAGTAGACAGGAATGTGTATGGGTTTTTAGTTTTTTATTCACAGTTGTAGACAATAGGCTTAATAGGCTAGAAATCACTGATGTTATTCATTCTTTTCTACTTTAACAAAAATAAAAATAAAAATTCTTTAAAAAACAATCATTTACAATCATTTGCATGTTTTGAGGTACCTTGATACTTTAGTTTATGTTTTGAGGTACCTAGACTTTAGTATGCTCAACTCGTTCTAATCGTACACTACACACAGTAGAATTTACTGTTTATATTATTTGAAGTGAATGAGGAGATGGGAGGCAGGCTTGGGACAACTCAAACAGATTCTTTATTATCACTACATTTTATTTACATTTCAGTGATTTTAACACGTTGGCTTAGTTGTTAGCACGTTCGCCTCACACCTCCAGGGTTGGGGGGTCGATTCCCGCCTCCACCTTGTGTGTGTGGAATTTGCATGTTCTCCCCGTGCCTCGGGGGTTTCCTCCGGGTACTCCGGTTTCCTCCCCCGGTCCAAAGACATGCATGGTAGGTTGATTGGCATCTCTGGAAATTGTCTGTAGTGTGTGAGTGAATGAGAGTGTGTGTGTCCTGCGATGGGTTGGCACTCCGTCCAGGGTGTATCCTGCCTTGATGCCCGATGACGCCTGAGATAGGCACAGGCTCCCCGTGACCCAAGTTAGTTCGGATAAGCGGTAGAAGGTGAATGAATGAATGAATGAATGATTTTAACACACACACACAGCTCTGCTCTATTCAGTTCTCTCTCCTGTTGCTCTCATCTCTCACATCTTAATCATTGCTTCCTCTGACTGAAACACAGAACACTCATTAAGGTACGCCCTCTATTCACAGACTCGATCTTGCCCCTGCCTCCACAGACCTTTTGAATCATGGCCTGATTTCAGAATCAGGACCTAGCACAACATAAAGAAGTGCCTTGGATAATATCAAATATCAAAAACCCTTGATAAAACTCTTTAACTGGCAAACTCCCACTCGAGTTGATAACAAATCCACTTACGTGTCATTAAAGTTGGTGGACACAAACAAAAAACTAACAATTAATGCAACGGCACAACATTAACATTAAAGAGCTAACGTTAGAGACGTCACAGAATATGCATATTAGGATCTGCTCACTGCAACAAGCTTACAAGAGCTTGTTAATAACAAATATATATATATTGTATTCAATATATATATATATACGTATATCAATATATACGTGTATATATATATATATATATATATATATATATATATATATATATATATATATATATATATATATATAGCTTGTATATACACAATACAACAGTAATAGTACAGTAATATCTGCAGAATGTTTTATTATGCTACCTTCCTTAGAACCAAGGAAGACATGTCCTTATAAAGGTATCATGACTATATTCAAGATATATATAGTATATATACTGTATATAAAATAGTATATTTTAGATTCATGTTTGTGTTTGTATTGAAGTACATAAGTAATAGGTAATGACTGTAAGTCTGTATATGTTATTGCATTATGTTAGCTATCATTTTTACTAAGCCAGATAGTTTGCTACCAACTAACTAAGTCAGTTAGGTTTCCAGGAACGTATACTGTGTGACTGGCCAAACATAATGAAGCATACAATTAGTCAGTATGTTAGATAATAGATTTATGATGTTTTTCCATCCTTGGAATGTTCTATTAGCTTTTTTAATAAAACAAAATCACTGCTATGAAACAGCATTAAAATTGATATGGGTCAGTTGTTTGTTCAGATGCCATTAGGTTTCATTTAATAAAAGATTTTAATCTAAATAAATTAATCTCTTCTGTGTTGCCAGTACTTATAGTTAGTGTAGCTGATTGTCTTTAAATGTTAATCATGGTCATGTACACCTTGTCTTGGTATTGTTACAGTTGTTATCAACCAAGTGGTCACTTTAAATGGTAATCGCAGTCACGTAAACCCTTTGTTCATGGTGATGCTTAATGTCCTGCTGCCGTTCCCATATTTATAATTGAATCAAGTTTATACGTTTAGAGCCCTAAACGTATTACCTTATGATACTTAAACCTTTTTAGGAATGAGCTCTTTTAGATGTGTATCCTTGAGTGGAATTTGGGTGCAATTTCTGTAATTTCTTACAGTCCCCCCTTTGATGCTTTTGGCCCTGAAGCATCACATCACTTCCTTAATACAGATCACACCTCCCATTTTGGGCAGGTGCCCAGTGTCGGTGAAGCCCTGCCTTAGGTTGTTCCCCTTCGGCCCTCAGAGAATCTTACCCGTCATAGAAACTTCACCTCACGCACACTGGTTTTAGCTCCATTCCATAAGGCAAACTTATCACAGATTTTTCTTAAAATTTGGTTCTATGTAAAATATTACTTGGGTTTGGAGCAGAGACATTCAGAAACCATCACAGCCAACAGGAACGTCCCACATTGATCATTGGATTATCAAATAAATTATCAGATGCATACACAAACTGCAGTTTTGAAAGTTACATCTCAAATCAGATCATAATATGCAATAACCAAATCACCATCATGCATTTGTTTAGTCAAAACATTATCTTTTCCTACAAGACCTTGTTGAGCTTTGACAATATGGTCATCCTTTCTTTGCATTATGACATAATGACTAACATATTCTATAATAACATTATTATATATTTTGGTAACTCAAAATCAAATTCTGGTACATCTTCCTCAAAGACTAATTGTCTGCTGGTTTCAATGACGTTGTCTGTAGAGTGAAATTAACATGTGGAAAGTAATATTTTCCTATGAACCAAGCTGTCTCTGGAATTATACAAAGTAAAGTAACCTTAATTTCGAACCAAGTGTTATCATGTGGTTATCATTAACAAAGATAGAAAAGTGATCATGAGTTGTGGTGACATGTTTTCCTGTGTGAAACTATTACTCTTGTAAAATTATTGTGGACATGCGTTAGATTGATTTCACAAGCCTCATAATTAGTTGGGTGCCCCAGATAATGCTTGTTTTTCCAAGGCATCAAACTCGCAAATAAAACCAATGTAGTTGTCACAGCGTTCTATGTCCAATCCTCGCCATTCTCCTGATGGTAACTGTGTGATAAACCTAAAAGTCCTTGAAGTCCATTCTTTAATACATTCTTCTGTAATATTCCCAAATCGTCCATGCTTAGAATCCTTTCAAACAATTTTTCCAATCCTTACAAATCCTTGGGATTATTTACTTGAAGATATTCTCTGAGGTGGTGATGAACTGGTTGCAACAGCACTGTGATACCTTAGGAACGCTGTTGTCAAGAAGACCTTATACATTCCTGTTACCCTGTTCATCTGGGTTTGGAGATCATGCTGTAAGGTTCACCAAGACCAGAACATGGATCCATTGTAGATAAGCACTTTGGGACAGCGTTGGGCACTCATATCTTTAATGCTGTCACGAGAGCTGCCATCCAAGTCCATCTGCCACCCCCACATCTTTATTTCTTTTTGACCTGAAAAACACTTGAAAACATAATGAATTTATACCCCCCCCCCCTTTTTTTTTAACACAGCACACAAAAACATTACAAACACATACAACATAAACGACTATTTACATGGACCTTATGACTGCCATCAGATTTTTATGATATTAATGGATCTATGTGGAATGATCTCTTACCAGGTTGTTGGTTTTTAGTTTTGTGGCAGAGCTTATGATGTAAATCACTGCCTAGTCTCTCACAGTGAGCAGACCATGGGCCCTCATTTTGGTAATTCTTTACCACAACGTCATCACTACTTTCAAATTTGTGATGGTGCACATTCTGACCAGAATGCATTTTGTTTTTCTGACTTTGCCAAATTTGTTGAGTGGCTTGGTGAAAAACAGCAGGCAACGAGTTACACACATTTTTGAGCTCCTTTCTCAGTCTGTTTACTGTAGCCTGTAACTGGTTTAAATCTGTTTTTCGGCCTGTTCTCTTAAGGGAAAATTTGCATTCCCTTGAAATATGTCCCTCTTTGCCACATGAATAACACACCAGGGGGTTATCAGGGTTACGAGAGAGTAGTCTTTCCTTTCTATCTTCAGTAGTGTAGTTCTCATTTTTCCAGGAAACCTTGCTGGCTCTATTCTTATTGAGATTTTTAACACCTACTGCTGACACAGGATGGGATCTCTTTGCGTTAGCATTGTTGTTGAAAAACTGTGTCATTTTAGCAATGATGTCGTTATAATCAGAGAGATGGGTTACAAACATTGACACAGCAGAACGGGTGAGTGAATCACATTTGTTAATCAAAGCAGATTTAAAACTGACATCATTCGGTGTGATGTCAGGATTGCCACTGAAAGTTTTAAATGTCTCCAATAATCGCTCTGAAAATGCCATGGGATGCTCCCCTTTCCTCATGTGCACATCCGATATTTTATCCCAGTCAACTGACATTACACCTAGGACTTCGAGCAGTGCCTGTTTCCTCTCTGACTTATTGGCAGTTCTAGTTTTGACTTTCTGATTTAACGCTCCAGACAAAGTGTCAGGCAAACACACAGTTAACAACACACACGCATCACCATCTGTAAATCTGTAAATGTCAACATATAGCTCGAAAACTTTTAGAAAGTCTAATGGATCTTGTTTGGCAGGATCAAATTTACCAATACTTTTAATCACAGCTTCGAGCTCATTGGGTTTAAACCCTCTGACCATAGTAGAGGTCACTGGTCCCTCCGCTCCTTCATTAGCACGCATAGTTGTAGTCAAGTGAACTGGAGCCATGGGGAACCTAACTGTACAGTCAGAGTATTGACTCCTGACTGAATGAGAATCTCTTTGTGAGTTCTCATCACTGTCTAACATTTCAGGAACCTGATTACTCCACATGCCACATACAGTTTTACTGGTGCTATTTTCAGTTGTGCCATTTTTTATCAGGAATTGACAAGCAGACTTTGCTTCCTCTAAATCTTTGAACAATGTTTCCACAGATGAACTAAGCATGCTGTTGTTAGTTTTAAGGCGTGCAATCTCACTCTGCATCCTAATCTTTTCTTCTTTCCAGAGTATTCCATTAATCTGGTAATCTCTTTTAGAGATAATCCCATCATCTAGTCTAGATTGCAGTTGCTCATTTTCAGCCTTTAATGCATTTAAAGTCTTTCTAGTGACTTTGTACGATGCAAGAACTGCTTGCAGTGCATTGGCAATCTGTCCTTTTTTGCTCTTGGGCATTTTGGGATCATTTTCAAACTTAGAAATAGCCCACTCATACGGTTCAACAATGTTCTCTATTCCAACAAACATTCCCTGAGAACCGTGTTTAGCGATGTACTTAACAATCAGCTGTTCCATTTTTACAAACTCACAGCTTTCTTTAAATCTCAGTCTTTAAACTTTACACAGTTTCTGTGACTACAAGCTGTTTAGTTTACCGTTAGTCTATTTATTCACAGCTCCAGTACTTCGGACGCAAATGAACAAAACAGCCACAATACTTCGGGCTTTTGAACTCAAAAAGTCTCACTGCTTCGGACACAGACACACTCCGTCTGGCCTTCTGGAGTTCAACTATAGTAACACTTAACACTCACAACTCACAAACAGTACCACTCACAAACACTCACTCTAACACTCACAAACAATAACCCTCACAAACACTTTCACTCGCAAACAGTAACTCTCACAAACTCACAAACAGTTTAAAATGTAACTCAGTCACAGTACGTCGGACAAAACCACGGTACGTCGGGTTTCTTTGCGTTAAAACCTACCTGTTTACTTAACCACAGTACATGGACTTAAAACGTAAGTTTAAAACACTGTTACAGTCTGTCAGACAACACCACACTACCTCGGGTTATTGCTTTAAACTCTACAGAGCCGCAGTGCGTCGGGCTCTTTACACTATCACTGTTTCACTTACTTTAGAAACACTTTTAGCTATAATTCAACTGCCACACTGCGTCGGGCTGATTCAGTTACTTTAGAATCTTAACAGAATTATAACAACCACACAACAAGTTTCAGTTACTTTAGAAACCTATCAGCTTAAGCACTTTGCTTCAGTTACTTTAGAAACAACGATTCACACACAACTCTGTCACCACACTGCGTCGGGTTAATTCAGTTCCGTTAGAATCTTAAACAGAAATGTACAGAATAGGCTTAACAATAATAATAATAATAATAACTCCTCCTGCTTATGATCAGTAAACTCTACTCTATGTTCTATTCTACACTAAAACATTTCTTTTCTAGGTTTTTTTAAACGAGGGGGTTCCCTGAATCAAAAACAGCGTAAAAGAAGAAAATTCCGCTTTTCTTACCTTTCCCCACTTTTTTTTTTTTTTTTTTTTTTTTTTTTGGAATCCTCGCTGGGTGGCTCGCCAATGTAAGAAATAAAAAATGCGTAGTGTAAAAATAAGACGATGATGTTGAAGATCTTAATGAAGAACAAGAAGTTTATTCCAGCATAGCAGTGACAAAATACATGACGTACTTTGGGTTCATCGGAGTCAACAAGAACCCAGAGCAAATCCTGCTCAAGCATTATATACAGTTTTCCCTTTTGGTAATTTAAATGAAGTTCCGCCAAGAATGTGTGTTGAGTGTAAGAATTGAATGTCTCCCAAATGGCTGGGCTACACCTTGTTGTCTAGCTGATTGTCTTTAAATGTTAATCATGGTCATGTACACCTTGTCTTGGTATTGTTACAGTTGTTATCAACCAAGTGGTCACTTTAAATGGTAATCGCAGTCACGTAAACCCTTTGTTCATGGTGATGCTTAATGTCCTGCTGCCGTTCCCATATTTATAATTGAATCAAGTTTATACGTTTAGAGCCCTAAACGTATTACCTTATGATACGAATGAACCCTGTCCGGTGTATAGCTTTGCTCAGGCTGACTACAGAATGATACACAAAGACATGCTGGGTCACTGAGTTCACTAGTGATAATTTACATAAAACAGTTTTTAAAGAATCATGGACTGGTATCTTTTTCAATTGTAAGTGTAAAAGGATCATACAGCAACATCATACAACAACACTTTAAAGTAGAAAAAGAAATAAACAAGCTTAATTTGATGATTTAATATTATGTCAGGTTCAAAGTCAGCAGTCAGACTGTGACTGTTGCATAAGTGTTATTGAAGATAACGTGAAATGCCGTGAACTTCCTCCTCATTCAAAGCGACATGCTGAGAGAAGCATGCTTGAGGAACATGCTTACTCAAGATACCGAGTGGAATATTTCCTTTACTGGATGCGGGTTTTTGGGAATTTATTATTTTGGAGTGTACAGTTGTCTGTTGGAACGGGCTCACCACCTAATTAAAAGTACCAGAAGAATTTGCGGTGCTTCATCAGGAGCGCTGATAGCAGCTATGATAGTGTGCCAAATGTCACCAGGTAAGAGATAACATCAAATATATACTGCATATCAGGTTTACAGACACACTCTCACCAGCAACTTTAATAGAAAAAGCTATTCATGCAATTATCAGCCAATCATGCAGATAGATACAAGTCAAGAGCTTTGATTAATGTTCTATTAAACATCATAATGGATGTGAGCAGGGTTGATGGTTTGAGAAAGCCGTGATCTCTTAAGATTCAACACAGCATAGAGTTTATAGAATGGAAAAACAACAACTATAACGATAATAATAAGATAATGTTAGAAGAACCTTTAGTACATGAATACAGTCCCCTCTTAAAGTATTAAAAACGCAAAGCCAATTTTCTAGTTTTCTTCGATCTTGGGTTTAGACATTTATCGAAATTTTTTAAACAACGATTTACTTTTGTGAATTTGAATTTTTTTTTATTTCATTTTATTTTTTGGCACATATTTAAGGTTCTTTAGTTGTTCTTCATCAGGAAAGTTTAAGATTTCATCAAAATTTCACCAGAGAGTGTTTCCTTATCACAAAAGCTTTCAAGAAAAATGTTTTTTGGAAGATTCCTTAATTTAACAAACCCTTTATGAATTCTTGAAGCACCATTTTAATTTAAATAATTAACACTGTTGTGTATTTTAGTCCATTAGAGAATGTGACCTTTTTTTATGTTGTTCATGGTCTTTGAACCATGAACAAACATTTTTACAGAAAAACACAGAAAGTGTAAAAACTCCAGAACGGTTGATGATGTAGTATTTCCGATTTCATCAGAGTCCCTGTTGACACTGTTAGTTAATGATTTAATGTTTGTCATGTTAAACAGTAACCCACAAAATAACCGTACAAACCTGTGAATACATTGGCTTGTTTGTTGTGTATTTCTTGAAGCAAAGTGCTGTGAAAATCTGATGGCAATAGCCAAAGAGGCTCGAAAAGGCATGCTGAGTTCCATGCATCCCTCCTTTAACCTGTTGAAGTTAACCAGGCAGCTGATGATCCGAGATCTGCCTGATAATGCTCACCTTCTTGCCAGTGGGAAACTGTGTGTGTCGCTCACACGGCTTTCAGATGGGAAGAACGTGCTAGTGTCTGAGTTCACCAGCAGGGATGATCTCATCCAGGTGAACATGACTCTCATCTGAAAAGGATGAGCAAGACAGTTAGATTACAAGTAGGAATATTAAGTGCCAAAGAAATGCCACAGTGCAGTTAAACTTTAAGATTATTTTACATTATTGTTTTGTCCAGGCTTTATTTTGTAGCTGTTTTTTCCCCGTTTACTGTGGAGTGGTGCCACCTTGCTATCATGGCACTGTAAGTACTAAAGAAAAAACGCATTTTATCGGTCTAATTCATTACCAGAGCTGTATATTATAATTGCTATTACTATATTTATAATGAACTTTGATCTACCTTAACATGTTCACCAAACTATGAAATACCTTCCAATCAGTGATGCTTTCCATTTTCAGCACTATGTAGATGGTGCTTTGAGTGATAGCACTCCATATTCCAGTCTGAAGAATACCATCACTGTCTCACCTTTCTCTGGTGAAAGTGACATCTGTCCAGATGACAAACCAGTCTACTGCCAGGAAGTGAGACATTGCAATATGAGCATTAATGTCAACTTGGCTAACGTGCACCGTGTAATCCAAGCGTTTTTCCCACCAGAGCCTGAGGTAAACAACAAACGTTTAAATTTAGTTTAGTCACAGCACGTTCGTCTTGTACTTACAGGGATGAAGGTTCGGTTCCTGCTTCTCCCTTGTGTGTGTGTGTGAAGTTTGCATGTTCTTCCTGTGCTTCGGGGTTCTCTCCCCAGACCAAAGACATGTTTTTTAGGCTGAATGACACTTTTTAGTGTGTGTGCACTTGTGCCATGCGATGGGCTGGCACACCATCCAGGAGCCAGGTTCCTTGTGACGCTGTGTATGATAAACTCTACAGAAAATGGATAAATAAATAGATTTTCACTTACTTTAATGGTTTCCTACCCAAAATGCCATGAGTCAACTTGCTAACACTAGTGCCAGTTGGAAGTAGCTTTTGCTCTATCTCTGCCGAAAGACAGCAAACTCAGCAGTGCTTTAGGATTTAAACGTCGCACCGCTTCATCTGTGCACCCTACTCACACACATCAGGTTCCGATAAAATCCAGGGATGTGGTAGCCTAGTGGTTAATGTGATGGACTACTAGTTGGAAGGTTGTGAATCCCAGGTCAACCAAGCTACCACTGCTGGGCCTCAGTGCAAGGGCCTTAACCCTCAGTTGTATAAAATGAGATAAAAAATATATATATAAGTCACTCTGGATAAAGGAAAAAGGAGTAAAGTAAAAGAATTACAAAAGGTTTCTGATAAATACTGTAAATGTAAAACCACCATCACAACTTAATATCTCAGGGATAGCTGTGTAGCTATGAACGTCTCTGCTGTGAGATATCTCAGAACTTTTTCACCATTATAACTTACATATATTTCAATTTGTGGAGTTTTCCTTTATGCTGTTTCAGTTTTGAGTGACTGCTTGTTCTTGTCTCAGGTTATGGCAGAGATCTGTAACAATGGATACAAAGATGCGCTCGTGTATCTGAAGGAAAACGGTGGGAAAGTTTATAATGTATTTATAAATAATGGATGTTTATTCTGACTGTGTTTTGTGCTTAGTGAAACAATAATCTGTCTGATTTCAGATCTCTTAGAACAAGATTCATTTATGACTGAATTTATAGCAAATCACAGACAGATCCAGTCTGGATCAACGAGAGGAAAGAGCTCTGTATTGGACAAACAGGAGATAAACCTGCTGCCTGCAACCGTCCAAAAAGGTATCTCAACCCTGAGTTGTTTACTGACAAGAAAAAGAAATCGTCTGTATAGTCTATTAGTGAAAATATGACTTGTTTCTGTCCTCCAGTCTTTTCTGACACTAGTACAAAGAAACATGGAAGGAAGCGTGAACTGTTTGCAGTAAAGTTGCTCACATCCATACTGATGGTATGCGTTTTGCCTTTAGAGGTCGTCGGCTTCACGCTTCTGAGGTACAATGACTAATCCGATCAGCTGGAAGATGTCTGTTATAGGGAAAATTTCAATAAAAGCTCTTAAATATAAACTGATCTGATCACCTTTCTATAAATGCTTCATTAACGTGTTGTTAAACGTCTATCGATAACTCAGATTCGCCAGCTGGATGGTAGAGATGGCATCTGGTTTTCTGCAGATACAGATGGATGAAACTGTCCAGTAAAAGGTTTTTACACCTCATAATCCACACGTCCTTTAGGAACTGACCCGACAGAGAAATTCAGAAAAGCATCCATTTGTCAAACTTTTGTAAAATGGCTATTCCAGATTAAGCGCTTGCTTTTTTTCCTTTTTATTATTTTTTTTATGACTTTTTTATAACAGCATTGATGGTTTCAACTCTCTATCCTTAGGTATAACTAACCGGATCACCGACAGTCCGCTATCATGTCCATGTCTGTTCCTGATTCGTTTTCTAACTTTTTTTGGATCGGGGTAACAGTACAAATTTACACAACGCACAAACCTATACTAGGCAGCAAAGCAGAAAAAGGAAATATTTACAAGCATGCACCCACCTTCTTCTTCTTCCGAAGTCTTTTTGTCCTTAGTAAGGTAATTGCAATGAGAAATAAAGAACTAATTGTGCTGAAGATTCATATTACACCTGAATAAGTTGAGCACGATAAAATTTTAATAGAGGAGAAATGTAATCATGTGTACAATAAGAGCAACAAAATAGCACCAAGAGGGTTTTATATAAACAGTAAAAGCACAGTAAATCAAAGCTTTTCAAATTTCACACAGTACCATGCGTCATAAAAATGGTGTGTTACAGTACTTGAGAAGGCGGCATGACCGTGTTGTCTTTGTAAATTCATGTCACAAGAGAAAACTACTCCACAAATACCAATAAACACCACCAGCAGTCACATGATTGTATCTGTAAGCTCTTCTAGAAACACACCTTGAGGGATTAACGGTGGTGTCTTGGCTTTTATTACAAGAGATTTAAATCATTTCACCTATGCTAACTTGTCCTATTACACCATCATTTTATATAAAATGGAGAGATTCATAATCCTTAGTATTCCATGCTGACCTACGGTATGTAAATGGCTTCCAGGCATAGAAAAGTCTGCAGATATTTTTTCACATCAAAAAACAAGCTTTTTTTTTTTTTTTTAATATTTAACCAAATTAAACTACATACTGTTCAATCGTATAAGTCAAGTATCAGTCCCTGATATTACATAAAAAATTGCATCAGTGCTTATACACTAAGCAAAAACAAATATGTTTTGGACACAGTATATATGGGGGGGAAATAAAAACAAAAATAAAAAAATAAAAACAAGCTTAGTTTCATAGAAATACTACTTTCTAAAATGTTCTACTTCAAATTCATGGCAAAGAAATGAAAAAAAGAATTTGGATGCATCTCTTCTGAGATGAAGAGCATTTCATGATATGAGTCTTCAGTTGAAGAACTGAGGTTACAGTTTAGAGTTATTGAGAGCAGCAGGTGACTTGTGCGAGTTGCTGAAGTAGCCGTCTTTGCTTCGAATAATACTCACCGCCCTGTATTCGTTGCCGAGTGACTTACACACACAGCAAATAAAACGGTCTTATTACTGGTTGAATGTAACAGATTTTAAACAAATCAACAAGCTAAAAAGTCAGTGCACGGATTGAGATTGCTCCTGAACCGGGAGAAGCTGGTGAGAGGCACTGCACAAGATCTGTGGATGAACACAGGAGTCAAGTTCCTTACTGAGACGAAAGTCCGGCTCATACAGCCTCTGCCTGGGCTTGTGACGAGCTGCCGATCTCGGGAATCTGATCGGCGAAGGAGTTAGTCATCCACTTTCCATCTGGAATCTGCCCCACTGCATTCTGATTCCTGGGCTCCTTTGCTGCTGCTTCTAAAATGCAGACAAACAAATCGATAGCAAGTCGTATGCTGCAATGTTTTTTGGCATTACAAAGGTGCCAACATTGATAACTGAGCAGGCAGAAAGGTCCCCAGAGTGGACACACGCCATGCTGAATGATCAAATGTATTATATGAAATCAAATATAGTCATTTTCTGATTTAACCAAAGTCTATGCTGAAGAATGGGTGTTCGTCAAAAGAACAAAATACGCCTAAGACCACGGCTACAACATGAGAAACTCTGCCAGTAACTAAAGTATATATATATATATATATATATATATATATATATATATAAAAAGTTAATGCATTTTTATAAAAAAAAATTAACAGTAAGAGAAAAAAACAGGAAAAAATATATAGTTTTTAGGTGTCTCCCATATCACCTAAATGTTGAACTTTGGCATATAATGATAAATGCCAGTCCCTCAACTTTTACATGTTGGCAAACTAGATGTAGTCATTTTTTGAAGGCTTTGGTTTAGTAGATTAATGAGAAAAGTGTCAAACATCATCAGGTAACAAAAATAGTAATTAACCTGCTTCTCCAGAAGCAAAGGCACAGTGGCCGTTGGCTTCCTCGGTTCCTGGTTCCCCGTATGCACCTCCATATGCAGCCTCATAGCCAGGATCATAATTCTCCTCCTTAATGGCCATTCTCTTAGCGTCCTCTGCAGAATACAGGGTTTATAGAATATTGTGAAATGCAGGAGAAAAAAACATTAAAAAGAAAAAAGAAAAAACAGAGAAAAAGTCTGTACCTTTAGCCAAGCCGAGATCGAATGAGTAATTGATTTCCTCGACTTCCTTGGGTTTGGCCACGCCCTTCAGTTGGTCTCGGAGTTCTCGGAGTTTGATGTAGAAGTGCACTTTGTCCTGAGCTCGAGGGAACTGGGCACAGCGGGCACTTGAGGAGGGCATCAGATACAGCGCCTAAAGGCATGCAGAGGTGTACAGCTGTTACTTCAGATCAATTACAATGCATCTGATTACATTTCTAGGCTACTCGTGTCCTACCGTGTCTGAGTCAGGAATCTTGAGGGGCTGTACGCCAAATTCCAGAGATTTGGGCTTTTTGCCAAATATCTCTCTACAGAACATTTCATATATACCTTCAGAAAACAGAATGGTAGCGTTAGGATGACAACACGACATCATGTTCAGAGTGACATACTTTTCAAGCACTACATCCACTCTGTACATACTTACATTTCCCATTGAAAACAACTATGAGAGGTTTGAACTTTTTAATCTTCTCCACTAAAATCTTGCCACCTTCTCGAAGCTCTTTACTGCAACAGAAAGTAAAACCCAAGTTGAAAAGAAACCGTAATAAACTAGGTTTTAAATCATTAAAGTTCAAATCTGCGTACTAAGAAATCTGCTAACAAGAAATGTCTACATGCACAAGGAGGCTACACGAGTCAGGCAGTAAACAAATTTCTTTCTAATTGCCTTTGTATCCCCTTGGAGTCACCAGCAAACCCTCAGAAGATCAGGCAAACATTTAAAGTGTGTGCTATTTGTATAATACACGACTTGTGTCATGATATATAATTTTGCTCACAAACTGCCAGCAATACATAGTGTTGCATTTATTGAAAATATTTTTAATATGATTTGGTGGTAATACGCATTACTGTTGTATTTTATACAACATTTAAAATTAAATACACATTTTAAAAATGTTGAAAAAAGAAATTTTACAATTTATAAAATTAAGCACCAATATTTATCACGCCAGCTTGAGTTTCAATTTATTATTTTAATAATAAAAAAAAAAGATCATGCTATCTCAATGCTATATTGTCACAAAACTGATCAATACAAACATATATATATATATATATATATATATATAAAAAAGCATATATAGGCAATAATGAGGCTATTTGTTAGCAGGAGAGGAGGGTTAAGGCTTGATCTAATCACAAAGACCTGGTCTAGCACTGTGGCATGAGTGCAGATGTAGATAATGATCTGTATCATATTAATAGATGTGTTAATTGTGTGTGTTTAATGACACTTGAGCATCAGTAATACCTTGAGAGATCTTTGCTTCCCGGTGTTGCTCTCGCCACCATGTTAGTGAAGCCGATGCCGTATTTCTCAGGGAGAGACTGGTCGTGCATGTGGTTCAGCAGCTGGTCAGTGAATCCGGATAGGAACAGGCACTTCCCTTGAGGAAAGAAGAGCAAACCAACAGAATGATGAACGAGCAATGATTAACAAGTATATCATAGCTAATAACTTACCGACAGAAGTAAAAGAGGTATTGGCAGAAAAGATTGAACCACTTTAATGTGAAACAACACTGCGACTTACAAAAATGGTTTCCGGGTCCAGGGAACCATCGTCCAATGTAGGCAGCCATCAGACCTGGATTGATTCCAACCTTTATGGAGAAAACATAGATAAACAAGATAATCAGACAAAATCAACCAGACTGACACTCACATATACATGCAATAACACATGCACACACACGCACACACACGCACACACACGCACGCACACGCACGCACACGCACGCACACGCACGCACGCACACGCACGCACACGCACGCACACGCACGCACACGCACGCACACGCACGCACACGCACGCACACACACACACGCACACACACAGATTGACTTACAATGACATAGTCCAGGTTATCTGTAAGGATGTCTGGCAGAGTCCTTTTCATGACTTCCTCCTCAGACATGCCCTTGAAGCGATCGATTTTCCTTTTAACTTTCTTGAAGGACTCATCAATCTTCTCCTGGGCTCCTTCAGCTGGTTGGCCCTCTTTTTCCGCCTTGGCCTTCTTCGGCTTGGGGCCTGGTTTTGCTTTAGGCTCTTTGCTTGCAGGTCTGCCCCGCTTTCCTTTAGTGGGTGCTTTGGGTTTAAACAAAGAAAGCATTTGCTCAAATTTGCACAGGACAAGCCCTGCACACTGCTGTCCCACCATCATCTGAACACTGACTATTTTTGTTTATTAAAGAAACATAAACAGCAGCTATAAACATCTGGCCATCATAAGTCTACTTCTAAGATGATAAGACCAAAAAAAATGCAGCTCATCAATTTTCCCTAGGAAAGTGCAAAGCCTTTCATCCTGTAAAGAAAAACACTTTACCTCTGATTATTGCAAAACTCTGACACGGGAAACTCCGTCCATAAGCAAAAGTTCTATGTCCCATTAGAGAAAATTTCACCACATAAGAATTATTCAGTTTTCTTTGTTAAATAAACAACACGGTTTGTTAATCTGTTTATTATTTGGTGCACCCACTGTACAAGTCCCTGTGTAGGTTGTTACTATATCAACACCTTCTGACCAATCAGAAGCAAGCATCCATCAGCACTGTGGTGAAAATGGAGTCAAGACACTCAGTGTACTGGTATAATCATTTAGAGTGTACCTTTCTGGGGAGGGCCAGGCTCCGGGGCTGCAGAATGCGGCATCTGAACAGGCATTTCCATCATTCCAGGTTCTTCTCCGTGTCCTTCCATGAAGTGTGCAACATTACCGTTAGCCATATGAGAATATTGTGCATGGAGGGCTTGGAGATGCTGCTGTGCTGACTGAACCCTAGACAAATGCAAATAAAATCAATAGTTAAATATGTTGTGTTTATAGAGCACTGAGCATAGAAAACAGTTTATGTAACCATTATCCTTTAAACTTCAATTAGATATAAGAACAATGTACTGTCCTGTGTTGCAACTTAAGAGTTTTTATTACTAGATCTGGCAAACATTTTAGACCCCTTTAAATCAAAAGACCCTAGCGACGAATCTGGTGATTTGAGCACTTGTTTATAACTGTTCTGAATTAGACAGAGTTCAGCTCTCTTCCTCTGTAGACCTTTGACTTTGTAATTAAAAAAGTAAACATTTTTTGTCGCATGTGTATTTCAGACTTTGCTCCCACCCCAACTGTCTTTTTAAACTTAACAGTATTCTTAGTTCCTGACATAGTCAGCCATGATAAGGATGTTTTAACTCAGAGACTTAATGGCACCATTGTAATTTATTCTAAGAAGTTGCCAAATGTTATACATATAAATCCTGATTGTGCTGTATTTGTGATCGCCATTGTTCCTAATGACCAATAACTGATCACTATTGTTCCTAATGACCAATCACTGATCACCATTGTTCCTAATGACCAATCACTGATCACTATTGTTCCTAATGACCAATCACTGATCACCATTATTCCTAATGACCAACCACTGATCACTATTGTTCCTAATGACTAATCACTGATCACCATTGCTACATTAACTTCCTGACTACTAACCTTTCACATATAGTCACGGTTACGGCTTCTGTTTGTCTGTTGATAGCCGATGATAATAGCAATAACAATAATAATAGATCATAACAGAAAATATAGTATTTTGTTAACAATAGTCTGTGGTGCCATATATATTATATATATATATACCGTGTTAATAAATAAACTATACTCTTCATTTTTATCCTATAAAAAATTCTTTTCTTCTTCCATTATACTCTAATGGAATTATTTTTCTCACGAACCATAATTTGTCATTTTGACATGCAAATGATCAGGATGAATAAATTAATATGCATATTAGTGTATTAGTCTTCTAGCCACTTTTTTTTTAGCTACTTTCCTCAGTAAGGATTTGATAACACTGATAAACACCGATCATGTTTATACTCTATGGGTGTTTTGTCAAAGATACAACTATGCAATAAAACTGTAAGCACAAACCCGGTTATTTATTTATTGTTTATTAGTAAAGTTACAGATAATTGACTGAATTAATTTTTTTTTGCCATTTTTAATAGGCTGGTTAGTAACATTCAAGGTAAGTTTAGTATCTGCACAGTGCTCCATCAGCATGCTAATGAAACGCAGATGGCAACAAATGAAAATTCAATCCTGGCGCCATTTGATGACAAAGCAGGGAAACTCACCAGTGCTGAACATAATCCGAGGGCACATGAGGCAAAGATCCGTAACTTCTTTCATCCATCTTTACGGGGACTTACTAATAAACCAACATTCATATTTATTTATCTTTAAAATGTTATTACTAAGTGGTAACTAGTTAGATCATGGAGAATGTTTCTAACCAGTCTGTTCTCATTAGCAGGTGCCATAATGTAGCTAATATGCTAATGATCAACAAGACATTTACATTTATAGAATACATGACAATTGAGATAGATAGACAGCTAACAGAACAGAAATATAGAAATATTCCAAATGTAAGTAAACAGTGAGAAAATCAGGCCTGCTTGCTCTTTAGCTTGGCGTCCATTCTTTATGGTAAACCAATGCAAATATCTCACTGGTTAAGATAAATAGTTGTTCGTTAGTAAATATCACAAATACAGTTTAATTTATTTAATATCTGTCAGGCCAACAGAAACACAACAAACGATAGATATTAGCTGAATTTGCTAACAGACACTTAGCTAGCTGTAATGCTAGCTGTATGAATGGGTGTCAGTGGTTAGCTTGCTAGCTAGCTATCTCGTTTCAAATATCATGATGTCAAGTTGTACTTATTATTAAAATATGTAGCCCAAACGGAAAATAAGTCATACATACCGTTATTAATATGAACAAAGAACGATAATAATCCGTTAAAATACGTTTTTTTTCTACGAAAAGCAAATTCAGCTGAAGGCAACAAAGACCAACTGAGCCGTTCTTCAGCAACGAGTCACTCCGGCACCGGACTGAACCAAGTGAAGAATAAAAGGGGGAGGGAATTCCTGAATTCGGTTTTAATATTTTTTTTTATTCAAAACGTCATATTAAATATCTCACTTATATTTCATAACATTGTAAATAATAATATTATACACCTATTTCTGCACTTCTTTCTTGTTTGATATCATCCTTTCTTTAGACCCACTTACTCAACCCCCCCTTTCTTACGCTACCCATTTATTAAACGTTTAAATGTTTCAAAGCTCGATTGCTATTGGTTAGAAAAAAAATAAGCAGCTTCCTGTCTTACACTTGTCATAATAAAGCTACCACATAGAATATACCCAGTAAAGCATGTGCTGGAACGTTTTAAAGTAGATATTGATTACTCCTGTAATTTCTGTAAAGGTGAAAAGGAAACTATTTTTCATTTGTTTTTCCATTGCCTACATACAAAAAATATTTTGGATTGAGATGGAGAATTTAATTAAGAAAAAAATTGAACATTGAATTACAGTTGAGTGGACTCGATATAATGATACACTTTAATGATCATGGGATTGGAAAAGAGAAGGCATATTTCATACAATTGTTATTGTTAATGGGAAAATTTCACATTCATAAAATGAAGTGGTCTGACTCCAAACCAAATTTTTTTTTGCTTTATAAATGATTTCAAACTTTATTGTTCTGTTTTGGGTAATTGTCGAAGCAAAAAAGGCAATTCGAGCTTATAATATTGTAAGCAGATATGATGTATAGGGTAGCACCCTTTTCCTTTTCCTTTATTGTTATTTCTTTTATTTTAGTTGCTGTGTATTTGTACTTTAAATAATATATCTCATTGTATTGTTGGTTTATGGCATTAATAATAAATAAATAAATAAATAAATATAAAAAAATAATAAAGCTACCAGCCTGTATTATAAACAATGTCAAGCACAAATATGTATATAAGTAAAAGTGCTCAATAATTATTAATGTATTTTATTTTATCACAATATCGCTTTGTATGATTCCAGATAAATTGTTTAAGATATTGTTTTAGTTTGCATGGTCATAGAAGTGCATATCTGACATCCAAAAAAAATCTCTAAAAAAAATTGTAATAAATAAACTTCACAATTCGTTTCCTAAAGTGCCCAATTATTATGTTCAAATAAATACAGAGTAACGCAAAACACCCATAAAGGCTGGTTGAGATTATTTTTATTTTGAACAGTCCAGCTGTGACTGGGTGCTTGAATATTATTCATTTTATTAAAACACAAATGTTTTTAAAAAAAAAAAAAAAAAAATATCACGGTACAAAATTACACCATAAATACAAAAAATATGTACAGTGAAAACTTGATGAACATTCAAAACACCGTGGAAACATTTTACAAGAGCATTTACAACAAATTCTCCTGTAAATTTGTAACCGTGTCATTAAACACAACCAGTACATAATAACGGAACGGCCGACAGAGCAGTGGAACCTGGTTTGTTAAATATCAGTCCTAGAAGACCACAGCACTGCAGGCTTTTGTAGTTTCCTGGTGTTCTTGCGTGAAGTTGTCCATCTGAAGTTTAGTTTGCGAATCCTGTTTTACACGGTTTGTGCAAAAATTCCACGATCACACAGTGCAAAGGTATAAAATACCCTTCAGTTGAGGTCACAAATCATAAATAAAGCACCAACGAGTATGATTTAGTGTGAAATATTGTGCAAGAAGTCTAACTCATGCATCATGCATGACCTCAGCATAGTAAACATATTGAACCTGGTAAAAACATAGCATTGCTGAAAAGTTGTGTGTATAGTTTAAAAAATAAAAATGAACTTAATTAAACTACAGTCTTGAGTACTGTGTCATCACAGTAGGAGAAAATATGCAGCTTAGTTTTACAGAATGCTGCTATTTACAAGTAAAATACATCACTTCTGCATACACAGGTTCATAAAATACCGACAAAAATAAAGATTAAAAAAACAAAACACTGGCTTTGGAGTACATGAGCTACACATTCTACTAATCACAATAAATAGAAATACATGACTGGAAAGTCAGGTAACTTATAAAAATGCTTTAAATCGATTTTCCTTTCAGTTCAGAAGAGCTGAGAAGGCACTTGCTTCAGAAAAACGCATCAAAAATATTGTGATGTCTCAGTGTTGCTGGAGTACCTAATGTCTGGGATCTGGTCTGTGAACGGCTGCATCGTCCACTGGTTGGACTCGACCTGTCCCATAGCTGCAGAATGTTCAGCGCCTGTAACACAAAGAGTCAAACACATCTATAATAATGATGTAACTATCACATGTATGTAGGTGAATATTAGTAGTATGTAGATATACATGCTAAGAAGAGATGTGAACTCCATGTGGTCTTTTGCATTAATACAACTTTTGTTAGACTGTATATTTATAATCACACCCTCCAGTGTCACCCATATGAGGATGGGTTCCCCTTTGAGTCTGGTTCCTTTCAAAGGTTTCTTCCTTTACTATCTAAGGGAGTTTTTCCTTGCCACTGCTGCCTGAGTCACCTCAGACTTGCTCATAGGGGATAAATACATACACATTGTGAACTAAATATATCTAATATTAATCTTGAATTTGGGGGGCACGGTGGCTTAGTGGTTAGCACGTTTGCCTCACACCTCCAGGGTTGGGGGTTCGATTCCCGCCTCCGCCTTGTGTGTGTGGAGTTTGCATGTTCTCCCCGTGACTCGGGGGTTTACTCCGGGTACTCCGGTCCCCCCCCAGTCCAAAGACATGCATGGTGGGTTGATTGGAAAAATCGCTTTGCATCTCTGGAAAAATTGTCCGTAGTGTGTGTGTGTGTGTGTGTGTGTGTGTGCCCTGCGATGGGTTGGCACTCCGTCCAGGGTGTATCCTGCCTTGATGCCCAATGACGCCCGAGATAGGCACAGGCTCCCCGTAACCCGAGGTAGTTCGGATAAGCGGTAGAAAATTAATGAATGAATGAATCTTGAATTTTGTATTCAATTAATCTTTATATTATTCTTTATATTAACCTCTTGTTCTATGTTTATGATCTGTAAAGCTGCTTTGAGACAATGTCAATTGTAAAAAGTGCTATACAAATAAACTTGAACACTGGTTGGTTGTTCATTTATAGATTCTACTGATCTTTTGATGTGTGCACACATAGTGAGGTAACAGAGTCAAACCGGCACAACATTTTTGTATAAATGAAACTCTGACATAGAGGCACATCACTACATTCACACGACAACGCAACTGCAAATAATATGTGACTATATGCAACTTCCGGCAATATTAGCGTCAGTAACAGTTAGTGACTGGATGATTATGAATTCTATACATAAATGTTATTTCTATACATAAACTGATTTGTCACCAAGTGAATTGCTAGTTACGGCAACCGGAAGTAGGACCGGCTAGTGACGACTTCATAGTTCATACTTCATAGTTAGTTTAGAATAAACTAATAAATCTAATATTATTCTGTTTGCAGGGGCGTTTTTGTTTTGGTGATTTCAAATGTCAACATTGGCTTTCAAACATCGTGCACCACGCCTTTAATACTGGTTTGAGTTTCTGACTTTCAGATTTAATCAGCTGTCAAATACATTGCTATAATTGTGATCTTTGATTGTCCTGCGTCCAGAATGAATCGAGGCTGTAAACGGCTGTTCCTCACCTGGTTCATTAGCATGAGAGAAGCTACACGTCTGCTGCGTCACACTAGTAGAGCCCTCCTCATAGCCGGGGTCATGCTGCTCTTCTTTGATAGCCATTTTTTTGGCATCCTCTGTAAAGGAGAAGATGAGAATATGCTTCACCAAGGTTATGTTCTACGGAGAACTCCTTTAAAACAGTTTCCAAGTTACCTTTGGCCATGACCACGTCGAACGTGTACTGTGTCTCCTGAATGTCCTGGCTCTGAATCACACCCTTCAGCTGGTCCCGGAGTTCCTTCAGCTTAATATAGAAATGAACTTTGTCCTGAGCTCGAGGGAACTGAGCACAGCGTGGACTGGATGATGGCATCAGGTAACAAACCTGTTTAAAATAAATCGATCAATCAAATATCAATAAGATATTTAATAGAAGCAAAGATACCAACAGCTAACGGCTGAACGCCGTACCGTTTCTGTCTCTGGAACTCTGTAGGGCTGCAGACCAAATTCCAGGTTTTTGGCTTTCACACCAAAAATCTCCTTACAGAATGTTTCATAAATACCTGAAATAAAATAATGAGCTTTTTTTTTTTAGATGTATTGTAATAAATAGAGTAATGTTTAAGAAAATAGTTTACAGTACAGCTGACATTACATTTCCCATTGAAGGCTGCGATTCGTGGCCTGTATTTCTGGAGCTTTTCCAGAAGTTGTTTGCCTCCTTCTCGAATCTCTTTGCTGAAAAAAACAAACAAACAAACAAACAAACAAAAAAAAACGAATAGTTTTCATTTTTTTACTGACATTAATTCTTATATGCTCTCTTTTACCACCCATAATGTAGATTGTTATAATTAGAATGTCCATAATCACTGCAAAGTGAAGACAAACTTACAACCACGAAGCTCGCTATTTTCCTATAAGCATGTCCTGAAGTGTTTAATTCCTTTTTAATACAATCACAGCAATATTCCAAGTCATTACCCTTTTATTCCTTCTCTCATGAAGTTAATAATAAAACAGAAAACACAGCTTGTGTTAATGAGAGTTATAAAGCACAAACACTGGAGAATCCTTCCCTGAATAAACATCTCCTTACAGCAAACATTTATGTTGCTCTTATTAAATCTATTATCTAAAAAATGATTCATATAATTGGTTATGTGTCTTGCCCAGCATACGAGTCCAGGGATTAAGCTGTTACTACAGAAATGATCACATATTAGTACAAGTGCATTAAAGAACAGCAAGACATACATTTCTCCAGAGCGATAAAAGAGACTGATAACATAGATTTGTTCCTACATGGTTTGGTTCTACATGTTACTGAATTAGAGAACTTATTTATTCCTACTTCTGAACATTGGTTTACTTTTTGGGGAAGAAACTGGCTACGTGTTGTATATTTAGTTGTCACTTGAGGTTATTTGTTGGTTTGTAGAAGTTGGTGAATACCACACTATTGTTATTTAAGCTGTGATAAATAAAAATATAGAAATAAAATGAGTGTACTTTCTTTTTCTCCATTGGCTGTAAATCTGGAAGACTGTTATTTGCCTTAAAGCTGGAAAAGTATCAACACGTTTTGGATAAATCAGAACTGAGAACAGACCAACAGCTGGGATTTGAGATTTCTGTCTTACTTTGAGAGGTCTTTGCTCCCAGGTGTAGTCCTCTCTACCATATTAGTAAAGCCGATGCCGTATTTTTCTGGAAGAGTCTGATCGTGCATGTAGTTCAGTTGCTCCTCCGTGAGCCCTGATAAGAACAGGCACTTCCCTACAGGGGAGACAGCACAAACTAGTTAATTAGAAATGTTACGTTTAAAACAAGACACAAATCTTTATAAGAACAAGAAAAATACCTACAAAAATGGTTTCCTGGATTTGGGTAATGTCGTCCTTTATAGGCTGACAACAACCCGGGGTTGATACCAATCTGCAGAATGAGTGTATATGGTGACATATAATGATCCAGAAGAAACAATACCCAATACACACTTATCTGTGCAGCACTACACAGTCCAGCACACACTCACTATCAAAATGTCCAGGTTGTAGGTGATGACGTCTGGCAGTTTTTTGGCCATGACCTCTTCTACAGACATGCCGTTAAACCTGTCCAGAGTTCGTTTGGCTTTTTTCACAATGACTTCAGCGTCGGTTTGGTCGTTTTTCCCCTGCTTGGGTGGTCGTCCACGCTTCTTCCCTTTCTCAGGTGTTAAAGGAAGAGCTATAAAGAAAATGTGAACGTAGAATGATTTTAATACTCCTAAAGAAAAGGGAATACTTTTGGTTCATCGTCTCAGATATTTTCCAGTGAAAAAGGCTGGACCTGAAGCTTTAGTCCTTACACCAAATGTTTGGTTGCGTCAGCAATTTACTAGTAATTCACTGATATGCGCCACACAATAAATTGCCTTAACAGTGGAACTAATGTAATAAAGTGTCCTAAGAGCTTGAAGTGCCGTCGTTGAAGTTGAAGTGCCGTCTAGCGTGCAGTTACAGCGATGAATAAGATGTGGTGCCCTTTTGTGGTCCTCTCTATGCAATGTTGTATATGCTTCACCAGAAATCAGCAAAACAAGATGCAATGCCCTGTAGGCTCTCATACATACAGAGAAACTACTTGTGATGCTCTAGATGCGGTAAACTCCCCTAAACGTTGGAAAAAAATATGGTCCCCATTTGGATCCCCAGAATTCAGGAAAACAAGATGCTGTGCCTTACAGGTTCCCCTACAGTACATAAGAGAATATGAGATGCAGTACCCTATTATTGGACTATCTATGTTGTGCTCACCAACCCTTTCTACATGTGAGATAATGAGACGCAATGTACTCTAGGCTCCGCCACATGCAGCTAAACAGGATGCGGTGCCCTATAAGCGCACTCACATGAAAGGTGCTCTTTTTATTTTATGGCTCTGCTCCTCAGAGTGTAAATCAGTGTGTATGACAGGGCTGTGAGACGGTCAGTACCTGGAGGCTGGACAGGCAGCTGATGAAGCTGACTGATCTGAGCTGGCTCTCTATGGTCTGATAGTTCATTCAGATCAGTATATTCTAGAACATCCTGCTGGTATTGAAAAGCGTTAACCATCTGGTGGTACTGAGGAACTGGTTCTGGCTGAAACTGCTGATGTGCTGCTTCGTACCTGGAATGAGCAAAAAAAATAAGAGATAAATGTGAAGAGAGGGAATTATTAATAAAGCTATCAATCAATCACACACACACACACACACACAGGGATGATTCATCATGATCAATGTGGTTTCACAAACAGTGTGAAGTGTGTAAGGGTGTGAAAACTCCATCTCGTCCATTTTAAAAGGCGGAACTGTGTGTAGTTCTGCAGTTATTCAAGAATGTAGTAATAAATCATACAATCGATCTAAATGTTCTCAATCTGTGTTTATACCAAAGCACTGTTGAATTCTCAAAACTAAGTTGTTGATTCATATTCGATAACAGCAGCACTGGCATTAGTGCCATATACAAAGCAAAGATTTTGAATATTTGATCGTTGCATCGTTCCCATAGTAACAACTTACACCAAACTCTCTATGTTAAGAGAATTTTTAAAATATGTGTTATAAGCGATATGTTTAGGTCTCCAGAGTCAGCACTTTTAAAGCAGTCAAAGGTTTTCTGACAAAATTGTTTCGTTTTTGTTTCATTAACAAAATAACAGTCAGGCTGATGAGGGAAAAGCGAGAGCCATGACTAGGATATTAAATGTAAGTATAAAATATAAATATATTTATAAATATAAGTATAAATTGATAAAAATGACAGGGTCATTCGTTTATAAATAAAAAACACGTATGTGAGTAGTATAAACAGGAAAAAGTCATATTGGGAGGTTTTGGGATGTTAATTGTGCTGTTATTGTTATTGGAGGCATGTGGTAGCCTAGTGGTTAAGGTGTTGGGCTACTAATCGGAAGGTTGTGAGTTTGATCCCAGGTCCACTGAGCTGCCACTGTTGGGCCCCTGAGCAAGGCCCTTAACCCTCAATTGCTCAGTTGTATTTAAAAAAAAATGAGATAACGTAAGCCGCTCTGGATATAAAGGCGTCTGCTAAATACTGGAAATGTCATTGTTAAAATAACCAACTTCAGGCTGGTAAAAGTAATTCACTAAAGCACTGCTGCATCAGGTACCTTAAACACTATCGGTAGGGATATGAAGACATCGTGTAACATATAAAACTGTTAACCAAAATCAAAACAAACCAAATGTCAATACAAAAAAAAGATGTTTGAACTAAAAAGTATTTTATTTCAAGGCATGTCTGAGGAACATGGATACTGAGTCTCATCGTCTGTAGTGAACTCTCATGTTGTTTTTACTCACTAGTGAACACAGCATTTAACTCTCGTGTTATTTTTTACTCACTAGTGAACACAGCATTTAATTCTCATCTTATTTTTTACTCACTAGTGAACACGGCATTTAATTCTCGTGTTATTTTTTACTCACTAGTGAACACAGCATTTAATTCTCATCTTATTTTTTACTCACTAGTGAACACAGCATTTAATTCTCATGTTAGTTTTACTCACTAGTGAACGCAGCATTTAATTCTCATGTTATTTTTTCCTCACTAGTGAACACAGCATTTAATTCTCATGTTATTTTTTACTCACTAGTGAACACAGCATTTAATTCTCGTCTCATTTTTTACTCACTAGTGAACACAGCATTTAATTCTCGTCTTATTTTTTACTCACTAGTGAACACAGCATTTAATTCTCATGTTATTTTTTACTCACTAGTAAACACAGCATTTAATTCTCATGTTTTTTACTCACTAGTGAAACAGCATTTAATTCTCATGTTATTTTTTACTCACTAGTGAACACAGCATTTAATTCTCATGTTATTTTTTACTCACTAGTAAACACAGCATTTAATTCTCATGTTTTTTCTACTCACTAGTGAACACAGCATTTAATTCTCGTCTTATTTTTTACTCACTAGTGAACACAGCATTTAATTCTCATGTTAGTTTTACTCACTAGTGAACGCAGCATTTAATTCTCATGTTATTTTTTCCTCACTAGTGAACACAGCATTTAATTCTCATGTTATTTTTTACTCACTAGTGAACATAGCATTTAATTCTCGTCTCATTTTTTGCACTAGTGAACACAGCATTTAATTCTCGTCTTATTTTTTACTCACTAGTGAACACAGCATTTAATTCTCATGTTATTTTTTACTCACTAGTGAACACAGCATTTAATTCTCGTGTTGTTTTTTTACTCACCAGTGCTGATATGAATCCATGTGCTGCATCTGAGACTCAAACTGCTTTTCCTCCATCTTTAACAGCTGGCTTTACTTTAATAGATTCATATTTATGTACATGTTACTGCCAAGTCTCCAGCTTTTCTGTGCCATGTTCAAGTGGCATTTCATAACAGACACGAAAAATAAAAAAAAGTCAGCACAGAATCCTAGGAAATGTTTTTATTCATGAAACACAAATAGATTTGGAGACTGAGATATAATGTCAGAAACAAAGCTTCCTAACCAGATAGAGATGTTTCACCTCCTAATAATCTATTATTTGTGCACCGGAAGTAGGAACGATGCTAACGCTATTAGCCACACAATCAAAACGACAAGCTTTATGTTTTATACAAACAGACTCGAGACAAAATCAAAAGGAAATCAAGACACACTTACCTTATAGATTAATTAACGAAAACCCCTTTTGATGATAATAAATATATATTTTTTAATATATATATATAGGAAGAAAATGTTCACTACATCAGTAACACTGCAACAAAAACACAAAGCCGGTGTGAACACATTTCAAAATAAAAGTCTTTAAAGCGCTAAATCGTGATATGACGCCTGGAAACTAGCTCATTTACCTGAACATTTATTCTACAAATATGTCATAACGTGCATGAATACTAAAAAAAAAAATATTAAATCATTAAAAAATATATGTAAATAATAATTTAAAAAAGGAAAACCAATAATATCTACAATTGTATTGAAGTATACATACTCCTTATTCGGTTTACTCTATATTTTATTCAAATATTTTATTCAGGGAAATGTGTTAACTTTCAATAAAAAAATTTTCTGTATCCGTTTGAGTATTTTTTTTTTGTTTGTATTAAAATTAAACGTATTAACATATTAACAACCCCCTGGTATCGCCTTACAATGGATTCGACCAATTTGTACGAATGAATTCATTGGCTTAAAGGAGGACGGTGTGCGATTTAGGACAAAAATGATTCACACGCAGCAGTACGTTTCTGAAAAACTTGATATATTGGTGATAGCTGTTACAGAATCTCGGAAAGTGTAAATCACGAATCACAGGACTGAGGATTAACACAACACTGTTTATCTTTAAGGTATAAACATGGTGAATGTGATAAAGATTCATCAAATAGAGAAAATCTAATGTTGAGATGCTGCGCCTTTATTCCAGACCGGTAGGTGGTGCAGTAACACGGGGTACAATGCGGATTTAATCCAAAGAAGAAGAAGACGTGTAGCAGACACCATGTTCAATTGCTGAAATTAATATAAATAAATTGTCAGAGGTTTGTGTAATATTTTGAATCTTGGTATATAAAGATAACATTATTAGTTTAATTAAACATGCTTATGTTAAATTATTTATTTATATTGATATTTTTTATAACTAACCTTAGCTGTTTCTTGTCAATGTCACCTTATACAATTTTTTTTTATCTCTCCATAATCAGAATACTAATAAACACACTTTGTTGTTCATGTAAATAGCTTACGTGATATAAATAAAGACCGTATAAAAAAAGGCAGAAGGCGCTCAACCGAATTAATGATGATTCAGTCATAAACGATTCGGTTCTTTGAATCAGTTTTTTAAGTGAATGTCGAGAATCGACTCGCTTATATGAGCCGGTTGATTGATTGATTCTTTTTCGTAGACATAGGCAATGCTGTTACTCTTGCTGTGTATTTATTTAACCAAAACGCTTCAATTGAAACATGAGTACAAACAATGTTTACTGTATCAGTGCCTTTGTGATCTAACAGTGATTTCATAAATATTAGTTATAACTGTTCATTATAGAAACATTTCAATGTTTATTCAATAATTTTATGTAGAGTTTAGAACATAAATATTATTGGAAATATTGTGAAGGTGGTTTGGTTGGGGAATAAATGGCAGTGGAACCGTGTGTGAGCTGAAAGAGTCGACTCTAATGATGTACAGGACCAAATGATCTGACACACTCGAAATTCCTAACAATACTACATGCAGATTTCATATAATCTAAAAACTATCATGATAGTTCACTGTGTAGCCTCAAAGAAGAGGAAAAGTGGATTATTGTATTCTTATTGTACATGTAGGCATTGATTTTTAAAAAATCTAAACTTTATAATACAGTAAAAACATAATTAATATTTCAGGGAATTATTCTTTTCTTATTATTGTCCAGTTACAGAAACCTCTGCTGGTACAAAGATGCCCGCCGGCGTGTCTTGGCCAAGATACACGAAAATGCTCGTAGCCAGTGTGTTGTCCATGTTTGCTGGTGCTGAAGTTGTCCATCGGTATTATCGCCCTGATTTGGTAAATATTAAGGATATTACTGTTACTTTTCTGTATATAAAGGACAATTTTTTTATTGATAAGTTGCTCTAAAAGCAGTTCTTCTTTTATAGAGCATTCCAGAGATTCCTCCGAGGCCTGGAGAACTGCAGACAGAGCTTCTTGGATTGAAGACACAACAGACAGCTTCTGAGAAACACTGATATTAGTTTCCACAAAGTGTGTAGATATGTATAAATTGAATATAACGACATAAACATGTTAGTGTCATGACCTTGTAATATTTTGTGAAAATCCATAATGGAAGAATAAAGTTATTTGTATTTTTATTTAATCAGTAAAACCTATTGTGTTGATTCCTGTTTTCACAGTTCCCAAAGACAATAAAGTAAATGTGAACAATTTAAGCTAAATGTGAGCATTTTTAAGCTGAGAGCTGGACCTCTCTGATCGACAAGGTGTTTCATCCCACAGAACTGTCATTCAGTCTGTTTGTCTGTTTTTTTTTGCACATTTCTGTCTGAGTTCTAGAGACTGCTGTGTATAAACACCCCAGGACATCAGCAGTTTCTGAAATACACCTCTGCATACTTACATCAGCTACCAACAACCAGTCCATGATTAGACTAATAGAGACGTGAATATTAACTGAAGCTCTTGTCCTGTAAAAAGTTGTTATGCCGTAGTTAATTCTAATGAGACATTTTTTTTTAAGGAGGACATTTATAGACATGGACTCATTTGGACAAAAAATATTAATATGCAACTTACAATGACTTTTATACTTTTTATGAAGACTTTTATAGTGAAATTCCTTTATGGACTTCCGTTGTGAGCTAGAGGGGTTTTTTTTTTAGGAGGAGAAAGATTTGTGGTGTAAATAAAGACACCTGGCAACCCGGGAGTCAGGTTAGCTTCACTCTCATGTAGCTTCAGTGAAACTGTACTCTGGTTACAGCGTGTCTTCAGTGGGACAAAGTAGAAACATGCCGGCCTTGTCTTTGCCCCTCTCTCGCCTGGGCAGGACCCGAGGCAGTTTTAAAAAGCTGTTTAAAGACTGCAAGACTTTCTATTCGGCATGTGGAACTCCGGCTTCCAGCTCCAGCGGGGTGACACGTCCCCCAGTACCGCCGGGCCACACACTGTCAGCGGCCGGCATGTGCACCAGCGCCCCGGGCGGACACACAACCGACTGGCTGTGGTCAGTTTACAATGAAACCAAACAACAAACTAAAGGTTAGACTATATGTTGTTTATTATAACAAACCCCGTGTTGTTTTTCATCACATTGTCTATTTCTACACTCTGATAAATACGAATTCTGATGATAGGGTTAGGAATAATGTTGTGGCTCTGATCCTATTATAGCCGAGAAGCTAAATGAAAGTATGGATCTCTGATTTAAAGGTGAGGTCAGTGACATTATAGATAGAATAGGCAGTTCTTCTTACCTGTCAGTCAATTCAATAAGCCCCGCCTCTTGCACCAGACTTTCTAACTTGGGGGTGCGGCCTTAGAGTATTTATACAGTATGTAAAGTAGTATATAGAAGCTGAAGCTAAAATGTCACGCGTGTTTTTATTTGCTAATTGTATACGGGGAGTGCACTGTAGGCTGATTGCCATCACTAAGTTGTGTTGAATGAGAGTGCGTGTGTGTGTGACTGAGTGTGTGTGTGAGAGTGTGTGTGAGTGAGAGTGTGTGTGTGTGAGTGAGAGTGTGTGTGTGTGAGTGAGAGTGTGTGTGAGTGAGAGTGTGTATGAGTGTGAGTGTGTGTGTGTGAGTGAGTGTGAGTGAGAGTGAGAGTGTGTGTGTGTGAGTGAGAGTGTGTGTGAGTGAGAGTGAGAGTGTGTGTGTGTGAGAGTGTGTGTGTGTGTGTGTGAGAGTGTGTGTGTGTGTGTGTGTGTGAGAGTGTGTGTGTGAGAGTGTGTGAGAGTGTGTGAGAGTGTGTGTGAGAGTGTGTGAGAGTGTGTGAGAGTGTGTGAGAGTGTGTGAGTGTGTGTGTGTGTGTGTGTGTGTGTAATGCTCTAATTTTGTGTCTCAGCTTTAATTTCATCCATCTCAAACAACTCCGTGAATCCGGACACAATTTTTGCCAATAACGAGATGAGCTTGCAGGACATTGAGATCTACGGCTTCGACTACGACTACACGCTGGCCTTTTACTCCAGCCATCTCCACACTCTGATCTTCGATGTAGCTCGGGATATACTAATCCAACAGCACAGGGTCAGTACGCAAATACATCCAAGTCTAAAATTAATATATATCTAATAAAAATCTAGACACAGTTTAGTTGTAGGATCGTTTTAAATATTAGTGCGAGTAAATCCATCAGAATATTGCAACTATTGTGTGATTAACTTTCCTGCGCTGTAATACTTTGATTTTTGAATGAATACTAAAATGATTTATTTTTTTTTTAATCTGAGATCTGAAGAGATGTGAATTTCTATTGTGGTGATGGAGTGCTTGGTCACTGTAGTGGTTATTTTAGCTGGACTCGATGATGGTTATTGTCCAGAGTAATATTTCACCCTATTTTCTATCTTCCATGTTTGCTCCAGTACCCAGAGGGATTGAAGAAGTATAATTACATCCCTAATTTCGTGATTCGGGGGCTGCATTATGACGTTCAGAAGGTGTGTAGCTGTTCACTGCATTTCCTGTTGGTGTGTATCGGAGTTTTGATCATGATCTCTGCTGTTTTCAGGCTTTGCTGATGAAGATAGATGCTTTTCATTACATCCAACTGGGAACAGTTTACAGGTATGCAGCATCCTAAAAAACTATGTAAGATTTGGACTGTCTTTATTATTTGAACACAGGGTTTATTATTTTATGTATGTTTTTTTTTTTTGGCATAGTGTTTTTTGTATTAATTCCATGCATGTGTGTGTCCTGTAGAGGTCTTCATCCTGTCCCAGACAGAGAAGTCATTGCTATGTACGAGGGCTGCCATGTGCCTCTGGAAAACATGAGTGACTTTTATGGCAAGGTTGGTTGACTTATGTATCCACCATTTTCCTACACTACGTGAACAAGCCATCAAACTCTGTCAGAGTTTATAAAGGACAGCACCAGCATATCTGTCCGTGCTGGGTATAAGAAGGAATAGGAAGACATTGACCAAGTTGAAAAGCTTAGAGGCTCACTAAAGTTCGCAGGCTTACCTTCATAGTAAGACATGTGAACGTGTCACATTGTACAGAATCAGCGTGCTCCTTCATAGAGACAGCAGGTTGCTTTCATAGCTATAATGCTGTGGGAGGTCTGTGCATGTAGCACTCCTCTTTACACCTAGTTGTAAAGAGGAGTGCTACATGCACAGACCTCCCACAGCATTATAGCTGAGACAGCAGGTTGCTTTCATAGCTATAATGCTGTGGGAGGTCTGTGCATGTAGCACTCCTCTTTACACCTAGTTGTAAATGCAGCCACGAACAGCACGCATTGTTCCTGAACTCCATCATGATATTTAAACATATTCCCACCTGAAGCAACAAACAGTCTTAGTTTTTAACACACAAATCACGACAAACATTCCCACGCCGTACTACCCTCAGAGCAACATGGTCAACACTGTGCTACTATTTACACTAAAAGTTATACCTATAATGCTTTTTACTCTAAAATGTGGATTAGAGCTCCTCCTTCTCACAGACTGTGTGCCAGTTTCTGATTTTGATCTGTTCTTTGAGATTCTGCTACAAAATCTCTGTTTGCTCAGATGCTGCTGGTCTGAAACCAAGACCTGATGATGTCTGGGGTTTGGCAATTGCGTCATTATGTTCCTATGACAACAACTTTTGCAGCTCAATACTGGCAATAGAATAATCACAAACCTTTTTTTTTTGTCCCAACTACTTTATGAATTCATGTCTAATAAAAATGTTTGGTTTCATTATCTTACAGCCTTAAGTACAGGTGTTCCTCAGGGGTTAATTCTTAGTCCAAACTTGTTCCCTTTGTGTACTTTAATTACTGAGATTATGCAAAGATATACTGATTCACCACCTCGGGAGCTGATTGAGACGCAACCCTGAGTTAATTAGGCTTGTGTGACGCTGCTTTCCAGAGTTTACAGCGACATCAAGTGGAATTTCCCAGACCGCCATGCACATTTACATACTATAACGTAACACTATAATGTGACGCTGCTATCTGTGATACTAACTACAATGTGACGTGAGACTCCTACTATGCCTTTTACAATGTCCTTGCATTCCAGGCCTCAGAAGTCTCCTCATCACATTATCTATGTCTGCTGGGACATTCACGTGACAGATCAGTTCTTAATCTTCAGGGTTGTTGATATTATCTTTTCTGGAAACTTACTATCATTTTAATGCGAGATCTCGATGCTTCACGCTTGTGTTTTTGTATTAGTTGGAAAGGAAATATCCTGACATGCTTGCTGACTGGTCTGGTCTAGTAGTGTTCATTGCATTTCTAAGACTCTCAGAAGTCTTGTATTTTTTTCCTCCAAATGAGTTTCCTTACACTTTGCCCTGTTGTTTACAGAGTTCCCATGGACACACTATGAAACAGTTCATGGACATCTTCTCGCTGCCGGAGATGACCCTGCTGTCATGCGTCAACGATTACTTCATGATGCACAACATTGACTATGAGCCTGTGCATCTCTACAAAGATGTCAAGGTCAGAGCAAAAGACATAAAAACTTAATATATATTACTTTATGCTAGGTGAGTAAAAATGCATTAATAGTTAAAATACAGGCAAAGATAATGGCTGGCCTAAAATTGTGCTGTTTGGATTCTGTTGGATGTTTTTAGTTAGCAGTAAAAGCAGTAATATACATTTTGATCAGTAAATCATTTAGAGGTTTTTAACAGTAAATACGCTTTGCACCTGAACGCATTACACCAGCCTATTGTTGATTACTTTCCAATAACAGCATCCCCCAAGTGTTTTATTCTTTCCTTATTGTTATTTAGCTTGTTAAAGGCATATTGTATTTCTAAAGGGCACAACAGGCACAGCTTCTGGAAACAGAATTTACTGGTCACGTCATAGTGTGACGACAGTATTCTTTTATTTGTCCATCATTATCTTTATCATCATCATCATCAGAATGGAGTTCTTTTTACACTAGTATATATAGTTTGGTGCAGAGAATGGAATTCAGACGCATTTGTATTTCCCATGAGCTTTCATTCTTCTGGTAATTCTGTTATTCTGGTAATTTTACCTAAAGTCTTTCAAAAATGGTTAAATCATTCACTTTACTGAGTATTGAACGACGAAGCTCCACCTTCTTGCTGTTTAAATCCCCATCCTTCATTTTCTCTACTCAGAAGCTACTCAGAATGATCTCAACACCATAATCTCTCTGACATTTAGTTGACGTAGAGGTCAGCACTTTGTACTTGCATAATTGAATTTTCTGGGATCCTGGGAAGGCTTTTTTTTTCTCTTGATGTAGGATAATTGTCTAGAAGTGTCACTTTTTCCAAAGTAAATGAATGAGAGTGCTCACAGGAGGGTGACTGGCATGGCTGGCGTGTCCACTTGGCTTTTTTTGAAGCTCAACACTGGGTCTTTGTTCTCAGCTTTGATATTTTGTGCCTGGTTCATTTTCTGTGTTTCCAGGAGGCCATAAGAGACGTCCACGTGAAGGGAATCATGTATCGTGCTGTGGAAGCAGACATAGGTAATTTTTTTTCCACACAAAGGCAGTTCTAATAAACTTCTGAAAAATGTTGTATAAATATAATAATGGCAGTATATTATTCACACTTTTTTTTTTTTTTGTAGAAAAGTATATCTGTTATGCCGAACAGACTCATGCTGTTTTAAAAAAGCTTTCAGCAAACGGAAAGAAAATGTTCCTAATCACCAACAGCCCCCTGGATTTTGTGTAAGCACACAGCCTTCACTCTTCAGTTAACATTATTCCAGCAAATATGCATAAACAAACAACAACCATATGCATATATGAATAAACAGTCAGAATATTTGCTGTGACCTACACTGCTTCATTGATCTTGTGATCGTTGAGGCCAGGTTTCTTAAAACACTTTGTTTTTGTGCTCATGTCTTCATTTAGAGACCGAGGAATGAACTTCATTGTTGGAAAAGACTGGCGGGACCTATTCGATGTCGTCATAGTGCAGGCCGACAAGCCTGGTTTCTTCAATGACCGTAGAAAGTGAGTTCCAGGAAATGCAGCCAATAAATCAAACGTAACTGCCAGTTTGTGAATTAGTCAAGTCAAGGTCAAACAGAACTTTGTCATTCAGCCAGGCAACAGGGTATGCAATGCAGAACCAAATTGCTTTACTCTAAAGCTCATATGTGCAGTTGTAAGCATACAACAATCAACAGCCACAACAGGTAATAAATAGACAGCACAATAGTCACCAAACTAAACAGTATCGTAATCAACGTATACACGAGAGTTCACAGTGAAAGTCGGATTATTGCACACACGATATCGCACTTATTTCACCTAGGATATTGCACAATAATATATGTAACTGTAAAGCATACACCAGGCAGCAAGAGTAAACATAAGACAAGTAAATATCATAAGTAAACAATATAACAAGTAAACATAAGAGTCAGCATAATATACAGTACAGAAAATCTATACGTATTCATGAGAACCTAAGAACAGTTAGTTCGCAAAGGTTGGCTTATTGCACAATAAATGTCAGGTCACATTACTTGGTTTAGTCTGTATGTGGCGTGTATGACCGATATTTAGACACAATAACAAGCACACTCTGGATTTTTCTTTTCAGACGCTCAAGAATAACAGTGACTGTGTTTGTGCGTTTGTCTTTAAAGGCCATTCAGGCGAGTTACTGATAAAGGAGTGTTGCTATGGGACAGAATTCACCACCTGGAGAAGGGGCAGATTTATAAACAGGTGCTGTATGCCCTTTGTGCTGAACCTAAAAATGGCAGCCAGCTCATGTACAGTATATTCTCTAAGAGCCACAACTGCCCTGTGTATTCAAAAGTTTGTTGAGACTCACTATCTGTGTTTGTTAGATTTGACGAGTTAGTTATGTGAATTTCTTTGTTTGTTTCCAGGGAAACCTGTATGAGTTCTTGAGACTCACTGGCTGGAGGGGCTCGAAGGTTTTATATTTCGGAGACCACATCTACAGTGACCTTGCTGTAAGCAACTCGTACATACTCACACATACAAACTGTACACACACTAGTATTAGGCATGAAGGGTGGGAAAATATTTCCGTCAAGTGCCTCAGTGTTTCTACGTTCGTATTATGTTTGAAAATTTGCAGGCAGCAGAAACAATATAGGTAAAATACAAATATACTGAACTGAATCTACTTCAGTTGTGCTGTATGTTGGATTTAAAATATGTGACTGTAAAGACAGCAAACCGGTTTTTAATTAAACATCTACTACATATTTACTATATATTGTAGATACTGCAACCATCGACACCATTAACCCTCCTGATATTGTATTCTGCAAAATCTTTAGCTTTAAAATGAAAAAACTTTAAAAACATTTTAGCTTTAAAATGATTTGTTTTTTAACTGTAAAAATACACGAATGCATAAAGATACGTAACTTGTTTTATTTAAAGTCAAACACACAAAAATCACTCGTATTGAAAATAAAGAATGATAATATAAATAAATATAAGAAATTATAAATTATAAACATAATATAATTCATATATTTACTCCAATATTCCATCAACTTTTTTTTGCTGGTGTCTAATAATAAATATGAAAGTATTATTAAACAGATAAATATCAAATATAGAATTTAAATATTAATAATAAACCTTTTAAGTTGTTATAAATATGTATATTATTTATGCTTTAATTATTCTATAAAATATAATGTATTGTTAACTTGTACATTTGTTTGTTTTTTTTAAATGGTGAATTTTCTGGTCAATTTTAATTTTATTATATTGCTGTACTTTTTTATTTATACTTCAAACATGTTTGTTTATTTATTTCTTTATTTCTACCACCATACTGCTACTGCTGGGCTCTTGAGCAAGGCCCTTATCTAAATAAAATAAGAAATCTAAGTGGCTCTGGATAAAGATGTCTGCAAAATTTCATAAATGTAGCCAAGAATAACCACAAGTTTTGTCATAAGTAAGTTTATTTTATTTTCTAAATACAGGAAAGGGGATTAAAAGTCTTGCTCAGTGTAATTACAAATGCTACAGCTAGATTAATGGCAGATTAGGAGAACTGAGTCACATATGCAGCGTATGCAGATCTGCCTGGACAAACAATACAGTACAGTGAGTTCCCATAACTGTACTCTAAATTTAGGAAAAAACTGAATGAGTGATGTGTTTGTTTCTGTTTTTAGGACCTGACCCTAAAGCATGGCTGGAGGACAGGGGCCATCATCCCTGAGCTGCGCAAGGAGATCAAGATCATGAACACAGAGGAATACGTACACACCATGTCATGGCTGCAGAGTCTCACCAACCTAGTGGAACAGATGCAGGTGGGACCTCATTGATTCATCAAGGAAATTATTATTAGTATAGTAATAAAGTAACCACAATGACACACATGCAATCTAAACCAGCAAATAAAATAAAATAATCCGTAAATATTATCGTCAAAATATTAAGACTGCATTGTGTCTGTTTGTAATAAGAATCTGTTGAAGAAAGTCTGAAATTTTTATTACCCTGTGTTTTGTAGGTGCATCGAGACGCTGCCTCACAATCAGTGATTCAGCAGTGGATCAGAGAAAGGGAGGACATGAGGTTATTATTTACTCTCACATATTATATATATTCCATTATTATTATTATTAATATAGAATGTATTATATTTATTAGAGATGAGCCGGATACTCGGCTGAAACGAGTATCCGGTACGGATAAAGCACTTCTACCGAGTACGAGTATTATACGAGTAATACGAGTCAATATCTGTGCTTGGATCGAATGAAAATCATCATTGGGTAGCTGATTGTGTCCCTATCCTCCCCTACAGTGATAGGCTAGTCACAGCGCCCCTCCCCTACAGTGATAGGCTAGTCACAGCGCCCCTCCCCTACAGTGATAGGCTAGTCACAGCGCCCCTCCCCTACACACATACAGATGTATTGTGTTGCTGTGTCTCGCTCTGCTCACTCGCAGTCACACACACAACAGCTCTCTGTCTCTCCCTCAGTCACTCGGGTTCGCGGGTCTTTTCCGTTAACGTTTAGGGTTTCTTCGGCTTTTTACTTCGGGTTGTAACGTTAATAATACGTACTTACTAACCAGTAGAGTTCTGGTAAACGTGGGTTCGTTCAGACGTGGTGCTTGCTTGATAGAATGCGACTCGCATTGCGTCTCTGCCGGTCGGAGGTTTTTTCTTTTTTAAACCTTCAGCTGTCTCTAACCAGTAACCAGACACTGAGTGTCTGACACGTTTTTGCTGTATTTCATAAAAACATAAAGGTAGTAAGCTAGTGTTATAAATATTACAAATTAATTATTACCGGTTAAAGCCCGCCCATTTCAAGACAAGCCCCGCCTACTCAGAGTACGGATACAGATAATTCATATGGTTAACAGATACGGATACAGATACAGTTAATGCTGTACTCGCTCATCCCTAATATTTATGTACTACATATAATATGCAGTATATAGACAGTATGTGTGTGTGTGTGTGTATGTATGCGCATATATATATATATATATATATATATATATAGAGTGTGTGTGTGTGTAGTTTTTTTTTTTTTTTTTATGTTTTCAGTGAATCAGATGAATTGACAGATCAATTGACTCACCGTTATGAGTCTTTTGGCTCCTAAGTGGCTCATTTTGTCTAATTATTGCTTTGATTTTTAGTGAAATAATTTTCCTAACATTTTCCACTGCCTTCTAATTTATTTAAACAAAAATAAACTTGCATTGTAGTTCATGAAAACAGTTTAGATAATTAAAATCAGCAAAGCACTGCGCACTACAGGAAACATCCCTGCATTAATGCTGCTGTGCCTGCTGTGTCTGTGCTTCGTTAAGAAGATTAATTTTCTAGTTTTCTTGATAACTGATCGCCTCCACATAATATACTACAAACTACAAATGGTACATTCATTTTCAACAAGCAGCAGTGTAGCGGATCTTCTCTGTCACGCTGCTCGTACCCACTAATGAAAATTTACCATTCTCAGGAATTCTCAAACAGATCAGATATTGATATTGATTTATTTTAAAGCATTTTGATTACTTTGAAATGATCTCAAGTCAAGTCAAGAAGCTTTTATTGTGATTTCAACCATATATAGCTGTTGCACTACACAGTGAAATGAGACAACGTTTCTCCAGGATCATGGTGTAACATAAAACAAAGACAGGGCTAAGTAAGTAGTCCTAGCCACATAAAGTGCAACTGTGAAACCTGGTGCAAAAAGTGCAGGACAAGACAGTGCAGGACAAGACAGTGCAGACAAAAGGTTACAAGACAATACACAAAATAAAAAAAAGACAATACACAAAAGACAGTAAACAAAAAACTGCGCCGACCGACCAGTGTCAATACTATATGTAAATACTGTAAGTTCAGACAATATTGCATGCAGTAATACTAGAATGAACACAGTTTCTTAGCAGCAGGTCCCTGAGATAGTGATAAGATTGAGATAAGATTGTGCAAAAACAGCAACAACTGAAATATTGTACAGTATGTGCAAAATGACTGAAATGTTAGACAGTGTGTGCAAAGAGCAAAAAAGTAAAAAAGTGTGCAAAACAGCATGTACTATAAACATTTTGTAACCAGTAAGCATGTAAACAGTTTGATGAATGTAAGCAACATGTAAACAAGTTGATAGATGTATATTAGAATTGTGTGTATTTGGTGTAGGTCTGTGCAGTCCATACAGATGATGTGCGTGTCATTGCTGTCGTTAAAGAAAGAGCTCATGTATGCAAGCCAGCTCACAATGACTCCTCAAAATCGTGAACAACACATCACTAATCGATTATTGATTGATTGATTTTTTTGTAATACTGCAAGTTGCTTCTATACCATTTGTTACATTTGAATAACTACACATAACTTCTTGACATGGCAGGTCTCAGGCAAAGAACATTTTCAACAGTCAGTTCGGCAGTCTGTTCCGCACGTATCACAACCCAACATATTTCTCTCGCCGCCTCTCGCGCTTTGCGGACATCTACATGGCCTCCCTCAGCTGCCTGCTCAACTATGACCTGCAGCACACGTTCTATCCGCGACGCACACCACTTCAACACGAGGCATCACTCTGGACGGAGCAGTCCAGCCCATGAGCCGTAACCAGTCCCCTCAAGAACCATCGCACTGGCTCGGACTCGTGTGTGGTATTATTCTAAAGCTTTATTTAATGTACAACAGCACTGCATAGGTTTAGCAGATTGACCAGCCAAGTGGTTATAGTAATGACTGGTACTGGTGAACTAGGGATGCAGACTGTCTAAATGAAGGTTTTTATGTTCTTCATTCGTTCAGTATATGTTTAGACACTAGGGCTAACACATCTGACATGCTACAGTATAGTGGCTCGTTGTCTCCCAGCTATAAATTGCTGTAGCGCTTTAGTATTTTAAGATGCCTATATCTTATTTTTATATTTACAGCATACTTCATTCTATGTGTTTTGACTGGCGACAAATATTTTTGGAGGAGTTCTCCTACTGTATTGTGGAAAACCTCAGAGTGTAGTGGACGTTTTTTAATATTTTTGCAATGAGGGAGTTTATTTACTTTATCTTCATCCTCCCTTGTGTGTTTGATATGCAACAATTCTGGCAAGTTATACATTTGTATGGAAAAATGTTTCAGATTTACAGACAAACTGTTGAAAGTCGATGAGGCATTGTATTGCATTTAATTAGCTTTTGTATCGTTTGCTGGTTTAGCAAAAAGCCTGAAGTTTTAGATATTTATTTAAATAAATACTAAACCTAGCAGCCATAACATTAAAACCACCTGCGTAATATTCCTAGTGTTGGTCCCCCAGTTCACCAATTTTTCTTAATTGGACCACTTTTGGAAATAATCACTGCAAACCAGGCATTCTGGCATTCCTTACAAGACCTGCAGATTTGGAGACACTCATACCAAGTCATCCTGCCATCACAAAAAAAAAAGTCCAGAATGGTAAGGTAAGGTAAACTTTTATTGTCCCCAGTAGGGAAATTTGTAGGGCCATCACCTCTGCTGCAATCATACAGAACATACATTAGACAGATACAATTCACAGGATATTGAATACATAAAATAGCAACTATGTCCTTCCCCTATTTAACAACTTCACCGACACTGGGATAAAAGAGTTTTTAAATCTATTTAATCTGCAGCGAGGAACCCTGAACCTCCTGCCAGAAGGCAACAACTCATACTCCATATTAAAAACATGGGAAAAATCACAGACAATCCTCTCAGCGTGTCTTACAGTGGCATGTTCGTACATAGTTTGCAATGGTGTCAGTTCTTTCACTCCTATAATTTTCCAAGCAGTATGTATCATTCGTGTCATCTTTGATCTCGATTGCACAGATAGATTCCCAAACCATACTGTGATACAGTACCTGATTGAACTCTCAATTACTGCCTGGTAAAAGATGACCATACATTTTTGGTCAACCCCATGGACTCTCAGACACTCAGTCACTCAGATCTTTACGCTCACCCATTTTTCCTGTTCCAACACATCTCAAGAACCGACTGTTCACTTGCTGCTTAATATAACCCACCTTTTGATATATAGATTTGCCACCGTAATGAGATTATCGATATTATTCACGTCACCTTTAAGTGGTTTTAATATTCTGGCTGATGTAACTAATGTAACTAAATTACTTGAACAGCTCATTGACTATGTGATGTACAGTAATTTGATATAGTATCTGGATCATAGCAGCTGTTGCTCAGTCGAGTGACCAATACTGTATATTGTCGGGTGTAACGTAATCAGCTTTCAATATTAGATTTCAATATATAAATAATTGTATTCATCTTTGCACTGAATTTTCATCCAGACATGACTTAAGTTGTTCCAGTTCATTTTTGTGTCTGCTTGAACAATTAGTTTTATTAGATGTATTTTTTTAATGAATGGAAAGGGGCTGAACTGAAACATCGCTGGGTGACTACAGTATTCTGTAGCTCTTCTAACTTTGTTCATAGTTTCGAAGCCACTTGTGATTTATTTATTAAACAGTTTCATGGTTTTTTATGTCTTTGTGCATTTTCTTTTATCCATTTACAGTTATATTTCATGTTGTGGAATGTCCAAAAACAGCTTGGTTCCTGTTATTAGTTGAGTGTTGTACTCGTTCTATCACCAAGCTCTAAAAAAAACCCACAAATCGCTCCAGTCTAAAGACTTGTAGATGCTTTACTTCTGTCTGTGATAAAGTGCAGATTATAAAACTCATTCCTATGAGCATGTGATCATTAGAACTGGACCATAGAGCAATGGAAGAAGGTGGCCTGGTCTGATGAATCACATTTTCTGACATAACATTTTCACATGAAACGGGTGAGTGTGTGTTGTTTATCTGGAGAAGAGATGGATGCACGATTGGAAGAAGGCAAGCCAGCAGAGGCAGTGTGATGCTCTGGGCAACGTTCTGCTGGGAAGTACACCCCTTCATGGCAACAGCATTCCCTGATGGCAGTGTCCTCTTTTAGCAGGATAATGCACTCTGCTGCACTGCAAACATTTTTCAGGAATTGTTTGAGGAACATGGAGGTCCCACTTCACAACTTACAGGATCCGCTGCTAACGTCTTGGTGTCGGATACCACAGCACACCTTTGGAGGTCTCGTTGAGTCTATGCCTCGACAGGTCAGAGCTGTTTTAGTGGGACAAGAGGGATGTACACAATATAATTTTGTGGGTGATTGTTGTATATAATTTTCCCCAGAACCTTTAGTGAATGTGATCTCATGAAAATCATGTAATGGTTTAAGCCAAATTATCCAAAATAAAAAAAAATAGGAATATCTACCTATCTATCTATTATTATCATTATCATTATCATTATCATTATACACAACCAATAGACAAAGGAAAAAATAATCTAATCAAATTCACCCCCTCTGTGTGTAATTGGCTGTTCTCCAGGATGGATTTAAATGTCTGTGCGTTAACAAACTGATTTTATAAAAACAACAATTCCCTAATGATTGTGCCCTGGCAGGGTGTTAATTGAAAAATGGCCGTATAACGTAAGCAGTGTGGTTGTCATGGAGTCTCAGGGCTAAAACCAAGTGGTTTGCACTTGCAGTTGCTCAAAAGACAGAAGACTCAACTGAAGATGCAACAATGCTGGGAGTTTTTCTCGTTTTCACTTCATGAATACGTCAAGGACTCGGATGGAATAAAAACTACACGCATAGCACCTACTATCAATTCTTTAAAAATTCAATAGGATAATAAGCAACAAGAGATTTAGAAGATTAATTGTTGAGGTATGTTCACTATTATCATGTAATATGCTTATAATAATATTTTAGGTTGTTAAAGTATTCACTGTTTAGTTAATCTTTTAGTTTGATCTGTATGCAATTTTATTGACACTTTTACACTGCAAAACACTAGCAGTGTAAGACTTTTCTCCCCTAGACCTTTTCCTTGAGATATATTTTAAAACTGATTAGGTTTCTACCCGTAGAAATACAAATAAATGTAGTTTGGAAATGATCAGTAATTTCTCTAATCCTTGGGAACAAGTGAATGAGAACACATGGCAAAATGACATCCATGTGTCCATCCTGGTTACCAACTGTACAGTGTTGCTTGTAACCTTTTTTGTGGGAATCCCAGCCAACCTTTTTGTCACGTATGCTGTATACCATCAGAAATCCCTCCAGACCTCCACCAATGCTCTCTTGGTTAATCTCGCAGTCATCGACCTGCTGCGATGTGCTACAGACTGTCCGTTACTCCTGGTTGTCGTCTTGAACGAAAACAACAAAAGAGACCTTGGGGATCTTTTCTGTGATGGCCAGGTGATGTCATTTTCCCTCAGCTGCTGTGTCCAGTTGTTCACTCTGGCAAGCATTAGCGCTGAAAGACACCAGGCCATTGCTAATCCATTTAAGACCGCTGAGCGGCGAAAACGGGTTAAGGTGTGGATCCCGCTCACCTGGGCCGTGGCCATTGTGGTGTCAGCTTTGTGCGTCATGTTTACAAAAGACTCCATTGTTTATGTGCGATGTAGAGCTTTGCATTGGGATATTTTAAAGACATATGGCTCCTTTGGACGTTATGTCTTGTTGCCTGTCTGGTCCCTGTGCTTGGCTCTTATAGTTGGCTTCTATTCCCACATATTTTTCCTGGTCAAAGCGCACAACAGAAAGATTTTTGACAAGGGCATTTCAGCCCCAACTTACAAAAAAGTTCCTGAAGTTGTAGAATCAAAGATTGCATTTGTGATGGAACCAGTGGCGCTGAAAGAAATTTATAATACTCAATTCATTCAAGAGAGAAATGAGCCGTCATATAGTACAAAGTCATGTAATGGAGATCCTAAAGACCAAAATCAGACTCTTTCTATGGACCCCAAAACCTCGGATGTCAAGAAAGAAGAGACTCTCAAATATCCCAACCAGCAAAGTGTAATACTTGTTTCTGAACTGCACCACGACACAAATGAACTGATAGATCTGGAAAACAATGGTGAGAATTCAGGTGATCTTCTTAAAGATGTTGAGAAACCAAAATCTGAGCAAGTTCCTCCAGCAGCAACCAACCAGCAAATTGTTTCTGAACCGCACAACCCTTCGACTGAACTGACAAATCCAAAGAATGGTGAGGATAACCCAGGTGATCCTCCAAAGGATGACAAGAACCCAAACTCACAGCAGGTTCCTCCAGGAGCAGATGATGCTCAGACTGTTTCAGCAGGCCAAACCATAGAGGTGATGGGAGAAGTGTGCATGATGCCATCCTTCACCAATAAAGAAAGGAGCAGCAAGAAGAAAGAGAGCAAGCTGGCCAAGCGCTCTGGTTACATCATTCTTACTTTCCTAGTCTTCTGGATGCCGTTGATTGGGACAGTGGTCCGGAACACATTTCTGAACAAAAACCAGATTTGGGAAGTAAGTCTGATAGCTTAATCTGTGTATGAGTAAAATGACCTATTTCCATGTAAATCTTATGACTTTTCTGTGTCTGTGTATGAATTAAATATAAGCAACTAACACAAATCCATGACTTCACCTGTATACGAGTTAAATATAAGCATCAGGTAAATCTGATGTGTAAATACGTTTAGAATTCAAATATACTGTATCTAAACTTAAATTTAAGTGTGATCTTATCATGTAAGAATTAATCTGTAGGTGTCAGAGTTAAATATAAGCAAACGTTTAGCTCACCTCTCCACAGCAAATTTGAGCCTTTACTCCTATATTTTTCTGATAGAATTTCTTGACACTTGTTTCTGTTTAATATTCCTATTTCATAGGCGATGCAGGAGTTTGAAGTTCTTGTGGTCTCCATTTCCTGCATGACATCCCTCACCAACCCGATCATTTATGCAGTGGTGAATCCTCAGTTCCGCACCGAATTCCACAGCCTGAAGGCGAGATGTAAAGCACTATGCACGAATTGAAATAAAAAAATTTTAAGACTTTTAACTCTTCATTGTTGACCAACTATGTCAAAACTGCCTGATTATCCAAACCAGAAATGTTTGTTAGTGTTTTTTGCAATATGTAAACCAGTTCACTCGCTGCAGTGGGAGAATGTGTGCAAATTTTATTTATAGATACTAAAACTTGCAGTGCAAGTATCTGAACATTTCTCAACTTTCTGCTGAGTTTATTGGTGTCATTGTATAAATTTACTCGTGTACTGTAATGTACAGTGACAATCTGGGAATTTCTTTTATTTAAAACTGGAAATAAAGTTTTTAGAAAGTTTTAGAATTTTTAAAACTTGGTCTCTATTTAAGTGTAAGCACTTTTTAAATCTTGACCATGCAAACTCCTATTACATGGATCATCAGGTTTCACACACACTTGTGAAGACAACAAATCACCTGAATAGTTAAAGAATCGAAAGAAATATAAATATTAAATTTAATATCACTGCAATATTAAATGACAAAACAGAACCTTTTTCAATACTTTGTCCCCTTTATACATTTTTCAAGTTTTTACAGTTTGCCAGTTTCGATTAAACACGTATTAAGGGTCACATTGTTCAAAATCATATAGCAGATCTGGAGCATTTTCCTAAAGTAAATACTATGAAGAAACATTTACATTTGGTCTAATTTTATTTTTACACACTTAATCATACTTGTATATAAAAATAATCTAAATTTTTATTTTATTAAAGAAAGTATAGGACCATGTTGTGGACCATGTAGTATAGGACCATGCTGTAAGTCAATAGAATTCATCCTCCTCTTTAATACATCCAGGTCAGTTGGTAGCTGACTAAGACTACCAGTATATGGCCTAATTATCATTATTCTTCACTTTGACACAGATACACCTACCTCCTGGAGGCTGATCTTGATCTGGTCAAATGTTGTAAAGGATTTTTTTCTTCACCAGGGAAGGGATTTGTCTTTCATCCACTACAGTTGTTTTCTATAGTCTTGTAGGCCTTTAGTGCTTTTGGTGCATTCTTTCTTTTTAAGAATGTACCACATAGTTGATGGGTTTGTTTTGATTTTTCAGCCCAGTTATTTCTCATTACAATGACAGTAACAGCTATTTGGCTTTCACAAGAGTTAACAACCACAGATTTCAAATACAACTGCAACAGTCTAGACCTTTAATCTGCTTACTTGCAATAAACCACACAACCCGGCATTGCGACAGCTGAGCAGCCAACTATCCAATTACATTGGGACCTTTTCTTAAAAATTCTGTATTTTATTTTATTTTTTTTACCTGATTAAAAGTAAATACTTTCCATTTAAAGCAGAAATGCTGGATGAGGTCCTATTCATTATTTAATATAAATTCCAATATACTGTGGTAGATTGAACAAAAAAAAAAAATCAATAACTTTTGCCAAGTCCAAATATTTATGGACCTGTCTGTATCTTCTTTACATAACACGTTGTTGTACTAAATGTAATTAAAATGTTCTGGAGTTAAAATGTGTTGCATATTGGCAATTTCCCATAACAGTACATGGTACATACAGTATACAGTAATCAGTCCAAGGGTAAATAATAAACATATAATGTGATGTATAGAATATTTTCCATATGCAGCATGAGTTCTCACAAAATCAATTAAGAAAAAAAGAAAAAATTAATAGCTCTTACAATATGGTGATTTGCAAAACCACAGCTAACACATTTTATAAATGAATTCACCTCCAAGCCACTCATCATTGTTAATATTAATTTATTATATGGAATTTTATCTAATTTAAAAAAGACAAAGATACGATTCAGTTGGTTATTTTTACTTGTTGAATATATTAGGCTATGATTAAAAAAAGTATATAAAAAATCTATTTTTTTTAAATGGAGATGTGCATTTGTTGCCCATTAGACAGAAAACACACAAAGGGTCAACGTCGTATTGCTTAAACATGCTTAATCAATAACCAGTTTTATAAAACTTTGTACCATGAGCTGCACCATTAGCACATAGTCAAATAAAGGTGCCATTCTAAAAAGTCTGTTTATGAAATCTCTCTCTCTCTCTGTCACACACACACACACATAATGAGAGCTCTGAGACTCAAAGATCCTCACTGTTTTACATACAGAACACTTTCAGCATACTTTATCCAGCACATGCATACAGTCTCACTAAGTAAACATCAATCTTACTAAGTAACTTCAGTAACAACATAATTTAGGCAAATAAATGATTACTTGTACCGGTGTGTCATTGTAATTTCATTGTAAGTTTTCATTGTAATTCATTTCTGCATCAGTCAGTGTCAATCCAGAATGTAATGATGTTTTACTGCAGAAGCACTTTAATATGTTGATTTAGCACAGAAACGAGCAAACATGAGTAGGCGAGTCTTCGTATTATATTAACAACCTGCTGGTGAAGGAGCAAAGAAGTAGAGAGCGAGGAGGATGAGATAGACGATCACGAGAGCCGTACCTGAGGGGTGTGGGGGGTAAAGAGGTCAGTGAAATTCTTCATGTACAAATTCATTAGTTGTGGAGCAAATTATTTACACAGCAAGGTTGAAATGGCTATAAAAAATCTGACAAGATCTGATTGTTTGCATTTAGGTTTGGATATTCCATCTCAAATATATGGGTTGGTTTCATATTGAAATGATAACCTGCATCCCATGTAGGCGCTTTTAAGATCGCCAGCGCAGATAACATTGGAAACTGCTGAATTAAACCTGAATTTGGGTGGAGACCAAATAGGAATAGAAGCAATGCTGGAATTCGAATTTATCGCTTATTTATTAAAGTACTGCCAAAGGATCTGGAATGTATGAAACCGTATCTCATTTTATCTCATAAAACCAGAACTCCCTATCTGCTAACCCTGTTCCTCACCGTAGCTGATAACCAATAAAATACGATTAAACAAACTAAAGGGTTGCAGTTGTTTTTATTTGTATGGAGGAAACAATGATGGCTTCACTGAAAATCATTCATCATAATTTCTGTAACATGTAATTCGACACGTAATGTATACAACCATCTGTATACAACCATCTGTGCTGTATGTCTAACTCGTACAATTACGCATTGACAATAATTCCCTAGTACATGCTTGTCGCTGTTGTTGTAGTTTGTGAATACAAAAAATGCTAAAACAATTCCAAAAGTGCGCACAAAAGATCTAAATACTAAGGATTACTGTTTTATTTCTTTCTTTGTGTGAAAGGAAGATCGATAAACAGATTATACAATATGACAGACCCATGTGTGTTAACACGTACCTTGAAAGTAATCAGACTTTCCGTCCATGAAGATGTAGTTGACGAGGATGACGCTGAAGATGCTGGCCCACAGATGAAGGTCACTGAAGATGAGCACAAAGCCAACATCCTATCCAAAAATACAAAGCAAAAATTAATTAATGAATGAATGAGAATTCTTATTAATATTAATGTTGTTCTTATTCTTGTTGTTATTATACACCTTTAAACATTCATAAAAATACTGTCATGGTGTCAGATACAGTATATGCAGTTTTGGGAAAACTCTTGATTCGTTTTCAGTTATTTTTGTAATAAAACAATTCCTTCTGTACAGTTTTCAGCTTTCATTCAAATTGAAGAATAAAGCCATGGCTGTAAGATAATTCCTTTATCCAAATACAAACAGAAGCTTCTCTCTATATGTTTTCTTAAAACAGCTGTTGCATGTTATATTTGTAAAAAAACGCCGGTCATCTGAGCTTTCCTTTGTTTTTCTTCCATACCAGAACCTTGAAAATCTCAGAAAATCTTGGTCTTCATGCTCATATTATGAATAACCAGTTTATTATATATAGTCTGAGTTAATTAACATTGCATGTGTAAGACATCTGTATCGTTGTGGTTTCCTCTGGGACTCACGTAAATGGCGTTGAACAGGACCAATATGGGGATCTGAATCATGCAAACCTGAACCGCAATGCAGCTCCCGACCTCTAAACTGCAAAAACACATCACCACAGCACTGAGATAGTTACACAGAGCAGACGGGCGTTTTATCAGGTACACCTACAGTGTAGCTTTTAGTATTCACCCCCTCTGGAAGCTTTTCCACATTTTGTAGTGTAACGACTTGGAATTGCTGTGGGGCTTAAACACTGTACAGTACACTTACTAGTCACTTTATTAAACAAAAAACGCTCAACTGTTAAAATTCACAATAATATCTGACCTTAAAATAAAATAATAATAACATCTATAACATCAGCTGAGTCACTGGCTATTTTCAAGCGCCGGTTGAAGACCTACTTATTCAGGAAAGACTTCAACTAGCACTTCTTTCCTTATCTTTTGCATTAAAAAAAAAACACCTTTGACACTTTTTCATTGTAACTTTGAACAAATGTTTTAAACTCATGGTATTTTAAGTATGTAACTTAGTGAGCCAGCATTAATGTATTCAATGTTAGAGATTTAAGCACTTATGTACGTCGCTCTGGATAAGGGCGTCTGACAAATGCTGTAAATGTAAATGTAAATCTACAGTCAGTAAACAAACCTCTATTAGCAGATGTGCCTAATAAATTGGCACCTTAGTTACGAAAGAAAATGGCAAATTGTGTAGAAGAGGAACACAGACTTGTCACACAGGATAAAGTTATACAGTTGTTTGTGATATTTAACATGCGCTTGTATATGAGAAAAAAAATTCACCTCAAGCTGATATTATTCTGAAGTGCAAACTGTATACCAGTGACTATCTCTGGTATTTCAGGAACCATGGCCAAAACTGTCACACCTATAAAGTACTGATAAAGCACCAGAAGAAGGATTGAATTAAGACAAGACAAACAGCACAGAAAACAGAACTTTATGCAAACGAAGAAGATTTTTGACCCCAACCATTTTCCAACAGATTTGCTCACTAGTTAGTGTGTGTGTGTCCGAATTTCAGATATTTACACAAGTAGTGTGTGTGTGTATGTGTGTGTGTGTGTGTGTGTGATGCCTGGGAGATGTTCGGGTTGTTCAGTATGGGCTGGATGTGCTCAGTGATGAGATCAGCGCAGGCAGACATGAGCACTGTGGCTACGATCAGGATCAGCAGAGCTCTCCAGCGAGACCAATGCACCACTGCGCCTAGATGCCCTGCTACCAGGCACACATACACACACACTTTCAATAATACACATTGTTAAAACCTAAAATATGTTTTTCACAGGCTGTCAGTCTTTTCTCAAGTTATCTATGAAGGTGAAACCTCACCACCTCCGTCCCCAACGTGAATATCATAGATGTGCGAATGAGTCTTCAGAGTGAACAGAAGGCCGATGATGTAAGACACCGGCAGCAGAACCGACACCGTGTACACCAGGGGTCTGTAAGACAGCAATAGTTAATCCGCTTCATAATCCCAAAGCGCTTTAGGAAGAACATGTGAACCGAGCTAAAAATAAATGACAGCTACTTACGCTATATGGCTAGGAAACAGGCTATAGTTGTCTCCGTTCTGAAGAATTGAACAGAGGATTAAAAATTAGGACACCAGCATAATAGTGAAGGACACAAACTATAAGCAGATTTATTTAAATTAAGAAGTTAAGAAACAAAACATTTTGTTCTAAAATAAATCTAACATGCAGGTCATCCAGGCTGGATTTCTTTCACATTTTTTTGTGACTTTTCCACATTTGGATGACGACTGAACAGAGTTTCTTTTCTTTTTTTTTAAAGATGCTGTTTACACGTCCTGTTAATTTACTGCACACAGCAGGACAAGGAAAAGAGCATTGTGAATGATGTTTATGAGCTGTCTCTCACCAGGTCGTAGTGGCAGTTCCTGCAGGTGAAAGTCCCATTGCTACTGTTGGTCCCTGAGGAATTAGTGCAGCCTTCACACACCAGATTTCCATAAGCTTTAGAGAAGAGAGTAGGGGCAAACACACCTACCCCAGAGAGACACAGAGCAGTAATTACAGTAAATGATGAATGTAATAAATGTCTTTCGCATGAGCCCACTGAATAAACCTAGCCAAAAGCTCCTGACCTAAATCATGTAATTATAAAAGGATGCTACTCAAAGATTTTCATATCCAAGTTTCCAAACTGGTAGCACTCTTTAAACTTAAGTGTCCAAAATAGCAACAGCAAAACCAAAACCTCAACACTTCACTATAAACAGAAATGGGAGGTCCTCACTGAACAACAGAGGCTCGTTGCTGAAGAGGACAGATGGAGAGGGACAATCACAAAGAAAAGAACTCTCTTTTTCACTCTCTTATCTACTTAGCCTTATGAAAATGATTTTATGTGAAGTTACTTGCTATTATACCAAGGGCTAATTCTTACTTCTCAACAGCTGGGCTTTCAGCATTCAACAAATCTAAGATAACATCACTTGAAGGTTCTTGATAAAAAAATAAATAAATAAAAAAAATAAGTATGGATTAAAGCTACAGTGGATTCACTCGGGTTTATATTTCCTTCCGCTCATGTACTGCTGTCTCTTAGAGTGATGTGTGCTATAGCCAATCGGCGACAAGCATGTGGTGTTCAATGAAGCCTGACTCTTTCTTTTTGTTACTGAGATTGTTTTTTAGCTTATGGTTTTTGATCTTGTGTTATGTTTGATGCTGCATTTGTGTTTTGTTAACGTGCTATGTACTAAAACTACTCCGTACTGGTGGAAAAGTTGCTCTCAATGTCCCGCAGCAGCTTATTCTTTATTCTTGAAAATAAAGTTTTAGTAGTCACTTCCACATACACCTTAAATCTCCAGTAAAAATGGTAGGAAGACACAAAAACAGCTTGAGCTATCTAACTAGCTCATGTCGTGAGGAAGTTGTGGCCTAATGGTTAGAGAGTTTGACTCCTAACCCTAAGGTTGTGGGTTCGAGTCTCGGGCCAGGGTTTGAGTCTCGGGCTGACAATTCCATGGCTGCCCACTGCTCCGGGTGTGCGTTCACGGTGTGTGTGTGTGTTCACTGCTGTGTGTGTGCGTGCACTTTGAATGGGTTAAATGCAGAGAACGAATTCTGAGTTTGGGTCACCGTACTTAGCTGTATGTCACGTCATTTTCACTTTCACTTTCAATAGAGCTACGAATGATCACTTTATCCTGGAAATCTAGTGAGAAATACATGTCTGAGGAGGAGGAGGCAACCTAAGAAGTGTGTGAGAGAGAGAAACAGAGAGACTGCTCACCTCCGACAGATATGAAAAGTAGAGACGCACTGACTCCGGCTGAACGGCTATTAAACCTCTGTTCCCTGTGTTTTAGCCCTCCGATGATCATACAGATCCCCTTAGCATTATTATAAATTGGGAGAAAGAGAAAGAGAGAGACAGAGAGACAGCATGAATAGGAGGAACATCCAAGAATGTGCAATTCATATGGGGATGTGTTTGAACTCAATCACTTACCGGGATGAACAGAATACACCCGAGCAACGTCCCAGTCAATGCTGCTTTCACGATCTCCTGCAGGCACATGTTGCTCTGGTGATGACCCCTAAGCAAGGCTGTGATGTAAAAGGTAAGCTCGGTGATCGAGCCAAACGAGGCATTGACCACTGCTCCGACTGCAAAGTTACTCTGAGCTGATATACTGCAGACAAACACAGGCAGAAACAAAAAGAAAATAGTATTAGGTCAGACCTGTTTCACTACAATAAATATTCAGATATCAATGATGTTCGTGAAAATAAAGTTAGCAAGAAAAAAGAAAAGTAGGTAGAAATGTGCGTACAGCAGTATGTGAAAAGCCTTAGACACATGTAAAGAAATTCTGTGAAGTGAAAATTAAATGTCAAATATCAGTATTTGGCATGACTGCACTTTGTGAATAGGCATCAGGTCTGTCAGCTACACTGCGGTTTTATGAATAAATCCGTTAAAACTGTTAGAACTGTGAAAAATGTCCTGGCAGGCTGCATCACTGGGTAGTTTGGAAAGCGTGAAACCTTAAAAAAAGAACGCAAGATCCTACAGCGCATAGTGAGGACAACTGTGAGGATTATAGGGGTCTCTGTCCCCTCTATACAGGACATTTTCCAGGCATGCAGCGTACGCCATTGTGAAGGATCCCTCCCACTCCTCCCACAATCCCTTTGAGTCTCCGCCATCGGGCAGGAGGTTTCGCGGCATCAGGACCCGCACTACAAGGTTCTGCGACAGCTTCTTTCCCCAAAATGTGGTGCCACTCATCACCTTGCTCCCACCAACTTAAAGGGACTTTTAACTGTTGTACTTTTACATCTACATTTACAGTTTGACCTACTTCACACCTACCTCATATTTAAAACACACCAGCTCTATAATGCTTAAATGTTTATTGTTTAATGTTGTTGTTTCTTACTTGTTGTCTACCTATTCATCTCAATCCTTAATAATGGCGTTTAGTTCTATTGAATACTGTGTATGTGGAAAAATGACAATAAAGCTTGAGTTTAGTTGAGTTAAAAACATTTAAAATTTTTAAATGTTTCAAGAATCCATTACTTGATGTTGCTTATTTTATTTTATCTGTGATATTTTATTTGGAATAACTTTTTTTTATTTTTAATTCTAATTTTTTTAAATTTTTTTTATATAACAAATACAAAAGACATAAGAAATAAAAGAAAAGAAAGAAACTGATTGTATAAAGTTTTAGTACACATAATATCCAAGATATTATAAAAATATGTAAGTATATAAATTATATACCCTAAAGACAAATATATATATTTTTTCCCTTAAAATAAAGAACTGTGTGTGTGCGTGTGTGTGTGTGTGTGTGTGTGTGTGTGTGTGTGTGCATGTGTGTGTTCACCTGGCTATGCCCATTGCTATATAATAAGACAACGGGATGAGTGAACCTATGGCAGTGGTGAACTTAACCTCAGCACTGGCAAACTGGTTGTCCTGATCCACATAGCCAATCACCAGAGAGACAACAACCAAAGGAATGAGATCTGGACACAGTCATTTAAGGAAACCCACAGAGAAATTTGACAACCAACACAAGATTAAAAAGATTTCACACTTAATGTGACATACAGTATGTGCGTGAAGCAACTTTCTTTGCGACCCACACAACCTCTTCTTGCTTAAATTTAAAGGATACTGACGGCAAAAATATTGATCCCATCAACCTTGTACTTGTAGTAATAGATATTCACCGCATGGTAGCAGCACAGAATGGCTTGACCACCTTCCTGAGAGTGACAATAAAATGAGTTCAAAGAATTTCATACACATTTATCCAAGCTAGCATATCTGTCCTTTACTAAGCATGAGAATAATTCACATCTCACAACAAACTTATTTTGAATATACCTTAAATGTAATATAAACCAAAAATCTTAAATTAACCACTATTTACAATTATCTCTACTACAGTTATCTCATCTAAGAGCTATATCTCATATCACAAAACAAAATTATGCATTTTTAGGAAGTTTTTACCCTAGTGTCATCGTTTATGAGGACATGCTCAGGGGCTATTAGCAAGACATTGCTCAGGGTTCGGATGCTCATTTTGGCGACGGGGATGGTGAAGACCAAGAGCCAGGAGAGAACACACAACACACCATGAGCCACAACCAGAGGAGGATATCCCAGAAGCACCCACACATACACACTCAGATGATTCTGGAAAGAAAAACATGATTCTTATGAAACATGATGATGATTCTGCAAAGTACTAAACAGATCAATGTGTCCAAGAGGGCAAGTGGTAGAAGCTACTAAATTGTAGGCAAAAAACACACAATTTTGATCAAATCAGAGAGTCTCAGAATTCAGTGACATTTGTTATTGGTTTCAAATATGTTTGCATTCATTTTCTACATTTTATTGTAAAATTAAATTATATTATGTTACATTTAGGAATTTGTAGCATCACATTTTGACATTTAATCTATATTAACTGGCATTCTACCCAGTAGTGCTGCTCTGGAGGCCTGGGTGATTCCTCTATGTTTTCCATCACAGTGGGGGGCCTCAGTAACGGAGAGTCTGCCTTACCCTCATCCCCTTCACCTAGTAAATCATTGTGGGGTTTCGCACCAACGTTTGAGAGTGGACAACTCGCCTGAAAGAACAGATTATATGTTCTGAAAATCGACAATAAATTCATACATTCCAGCAAAATAATTGCATAATACACGGTACGAAAGGCATTAACTGCTTCCACTGAAACCAATCTATGCTCAATTAAAAATGACGTGAAAATGCGAAAACACGCAGAGTAACAAGATGATTAGAAAAGGTCAACCTTCTGTATTGCTTTTCCAAATGGCCACAGAAAGTAACAGGACAGTCTGAAGCACAATTTACCTAAAACAAGCAAAACCTAGTTTTAATAAATGTTCAAGGTTTAGATGTTGTAATGACATTATTGTAAACACAGATTACCATGAGGCACTCCAATAATGGTGATGTACATCAGGATACCAATGAAAAGGTAGACCAGAGAGATCCACCAACCGAATATGAATATATACAAAACATTGCCACATGTAATTAAAGTGCCTGGAAAACAAAGGAGCAGAGAAAAACAAAGATTATTTGCAAAAAATATGGTATTATTGAAAAACTTACATATACACATTGCAAAATTTATTTATTATTTATTTAAATAAAGAAATGTTTAATTAGGTTTGTTTAATGACAGTGAGTTCCTCTGACCTGTGTTTGATATTATTGAATGAGATCTATAGGTGTTTAGTTTAGTGACGACTGAGTCTGAACTGTGTTTGGTCGAATGATGCTGAAGGAGTGTGACTTATGTTTGGTTTAAACAACATATAAGAATAAGTGAGTCCACTGTGTGAAATGTTTTCATTGATTCTGATGGAGTCTGACAAAAATTTCAGTTAATTCAATGACAATGAGAAAGTTTGTTTTGTGTTTGGTTTAATGACATTTATTGAGTCTGGCTTGTGTTTGGGTTAATAATTTGTATTGAGTCTGTGCTGTGTTTAATTTAATAGGATTGTTTGAGTCTAACCATTAATACTTACTGACTATAAACTGTTTGGTTTAATAAATTTGAGTGAGTCTCTCCTGTGTTTCATTTCATAATTTTAAGCTAGTCTAAACTGCGTTTTGTTCAAAATGATTTAGTAAATCATATATGTGTTTGGTTTAATAATTTTAAATTATTTAAAAAAAAAATGTTTTTTTTATAATTTTAAGTGTGTTTGCTTTGATATCCTTTAGTAAGTCTAAGTTATGTTTGCTTTACTAACATTTTCATGTGTCTAAGCTGTGTTTGGTTTAATGATGTTGAGTGAGTCTGACGTGTTTGGTTTAATGATGTTGAGTAAGTCTGACAAGTGTTTGGTTTAATGATGTTGAGTGAGTCTGACATGTGTTTGGTTTAATGATGTTGAGTGAGTCTGACATGTGTTTGGTTTAATGATGTTGAGTGAGTCTGACATGTTTGGTTTAATGATGTTGAGTGAGTCTGAAATGTGTTTGGTTTAATGATGTTGGGTGAGTCTGACGTGTTTGGTTTAATGATGTTGAGTGAGTCTGACCTGTGTTTGGTTTAATAATTTGAAGTGATTCTGACCCACGTTTGGTTCAATAAATTTCACTGAGTCTCTTGTTTAATGATACTGAGTGAATATTTACTCTGTTTGCTTTAATATCCTTTAGTGAATCTAAGCTGCATTTTTCTTAATAAAATTTTCATGAGTCTGACCTGTGTTTGTTTTAATGATGTTGAGCTCTGAGTAGAGCTCCTTCACAATCTCTGATCTGTCCTCAAAAGGTCGCTCAGTCACATGGCTTTTCCATTTCCTAAATCCGAACTTCACGTGACAGAAACACACATAGATGAAAAAATCATTTAAGAACTGAAACTAGACCAGCAGGTGTTTACAAAACTAACACCTATTAATCCTGAATTAAACCACTTACCTTGTAATTATTGGCAAGTTTTTGTGCCTCCACCTCATTTTCAGCACTTATAGTGGTCTTACTGCATAATACTTCTTCCCATGTTTCATTAGTTGTGTGTGCACTATGTCCTACAAGTGGGTGGAAAATTAAGGAATGAGGGTGGAAAATTAAGGAATGACTATAAACAAAAAGAAAATAGTAAAGACTGCTTATAGAACTACAAAAACAATATAATGTGCCCACCTTTGTTTGTGTATTGGGGTCTGTAAGGGCAGCAGGGCAAATGCAGGTGACCGTCAGTGGTATTGACTTGCTGGTCATTTCCACACACATGATCACAACAGGAGCTGTAGGGATAACCACTAACACCAGCATTAGCTCTGACACTACTCTGGTCCCATGAAAGCTCTGAGGACAGGTAAAAATAAATAAATAAATAAATAAACAACACACAAACATCAAACAACCAAAACTATTAATTAATTTGTTTAAATAAAATTGTACTTAAAAATGTATGAATACATTATACAGAAATAAGACATAGCCTATCGTAAATTATTTTGTTTCACATATAGGCTCAAAGTCTTTGGGTCTAAATTATATCTAAATTGATATAATTTAGTGATTCAGACCTCTGTTTGGTTTAATATTATTGGGGCGTTGTGGTAGCCTAATGGTTAAATTGTTGGGCTACCAACTGGAAGGTTGTGCGTTCAATCCCAGGTCAACCAAGCTGCCACTGTTGGGCCCCTGAGCAAGGCCCTTAACCCTCAACTGCTCAGTTGTATAAAATAAATTAGATAATGTAAGTCGCTCTGGATTAGGGCTTCTGCCAAATGCTGTAAATGTAATAATACAGAGTGATGTTGACCTGTGTTTGGTTCAGTGAGTCTGACCATTTTAATAATACTGAGTGAGTCTGACCTGTTTAATAACACTGAGTGATGCTGACCCGTGTTTGGTTCAGTTAGTCTGACCTGTTTAATGATACTGAGTGATGCTGACCCATGTTTGGTTCAGTGAGTCTGACCTGTTTAATAATACTGAGTGAGTATGACATGTTTAATAACACTGAATGATGCTGACCCGTGTTTGGTTCAGTGAGTCTGACCTGTTTAATAACACTGAGTGATGCTGACCCGTGTTTGGTTCAGTGAGTCTGACCTGTTTAATAACACTGAGTGATGCTGACCCATGTTTGGTTCAGTTAGTCTGACCTGTTTAATGATACTAAGTGATGCTGACCCAAGTTTGGTTCAGTGAGTCTGACTTGTTTAATAATACTGAGTGAGTCTGACCTGTTTAATAACACTGAGTGATGCTGACCTGTGTTTGGTTCAGTGAGTCTGACCTGTTTAATAATAATGAGTGATGCTGACCCGTGTTTGGTTCAGTGAGTCTGACCTGTTTAATGATACTATGTGATGCTGACCCATGTTTGGTTCAGTGAGTCTGACCTGTTTAATAATAATGAGTGATGCTGACCCATGTTTGGTTCAGTTAGTCTGACCTGTTTAATGATACTGTGTGATGCTGACCCAAGTTTGGTTCAGTGAGTCTGACCTGTTTAATGATACTGTGTGATGCTGACCCATGTTTGGCTCAGTGAGTCTGACCTGTTTAATGATAATGATACTGAGTGAATATTAACTCTGTTTGAATTTAATATCGTTTAGTGAATCTAAGCTGCATTTGGCTTAATAACATTTTCATGAGTCTGACCTGTGTTTGGTTTAATGATGTTGAGCTCTGAGTAGAGCTCCTTCATAACCTCTAAATTAAAAAAAAACAACACATGCACATCTTGCTCTGAGATAAACTGCTGTCCCATCCAGGGTGTATTCCTGACTACCACCCATTGTTTTCAAGATATGCTCTTGTGACACCATGGCCCAGTCCTGGATGAATGGATGGATGAGCTACACTTTGTGCATGCTTCTACATGTTCTTTACATAACCACTGCTGTACCACCACCATCACCCCATATCACTTAGTTTAAACTCAGGAAACACCAGGGGAACTGTGAACAGACTTGAGGTTTCAGAGCGCTTTCAGAAAAGAGAAGTGTGCAATAAAACACTAAACCTCACAACATTATGAAATCCTAGCATGCGTTTTACATATTATAAGCATACTTATATATAAAGATGCGCTATGCAAAAGTCGAGCAGTAAAACGAGTGTAAATCCAACACGATAGTGTTCTACTAATGTGCGTGTGAATTATATGCCTTAGTATCAGGTTTACATAGTTAACAGGTGCGCACTGTAGTGCAGGACTGGAATAATGTCGTTTGGGACGCGTCTATTTTTTAACGGCGTCATTCAACAGATTATAATTTAAACAGAAAATGTGACAAAAGATATTTTCGTTCAGAAAAAAAACTATATATCTATATATATATATATATATATATACCTTCATTTTCGTGGTCGGTGTTAGTTTGTCTTCTTCGAGTTTCTGTACAAGAGGACATCACAGCTCCTTCACTTAGAGTAGCATAACAAAAGCTCCTGCGATTGCAGCATTACTGAGCTGCACGCCGGCTAACAGCGTCTCACTGGGGCTTGTGGGAAATGTATTTCTTACATCTACATAGGGTGTTTTTTTTTGTTGTTGTTTTTTGTTTTTTTAAATGTCCATTCTTCATGTCAATAAACAGTACCGACTCACTACAGAACGGAATATCACAGATCACTACAGAAACACCACAGAGCATCGCAGATCACTACAGGAACACCACAGAGCATCACAGATCACTTACAGAAACAACAAAGATCACTACAGAAACACCACAGATCACTACAGGAACACCACAGAGCATCACAGATCACTTACAGAAACAACAAAGATCACTACAGAAACACCACAGATCACTTACAGAAACACCACAGATCACTTACAGAACCACCACAGATCACTACAGGAACACCACAGAGCATCGCGGATCACTACAGGAACACCACAGATCACTTACAGAACCACCACAGATCACTACAGGAAGACCACAGAGCATCACAGATCACTTACAGAAACAACAAAGATCACTACAGAAACACCAAAGATCACTTACAGAAACAGCACAGATCACTTACAGAAACACCACAGATCACTACAGGAACACCACAGAACATCACAGATCACTTACAGAAACAACAAAGATCACTACAGAAACACCACAGATCACTTACAGAAACACCACAGATCACTTACAGAAACACCACAGATCACTACAGGAACACCACAGAGCATCACAGATCACTACAGAAACAACAAAGATCACTACTGAAACACCACAGATCACTTACAGAAACAGCACAGATCACTTACAGAAACACCACAGATCACTACAGGAACACCACAGAACATCACAGATCACTTACAGAAACAACAAAGATCACTACAGAAACACCACAGATCACTACAGAAACACCACAGATCACTTACAGAAACACCACAGATCACTACAGGAAGACCACAGAGCATCACAGATCACTTACAGAAACAACAAAGATCACTACAGAAACAGCACAGATCACTTACAGAAACAGCACAGATCACTTACAGAAACAACACAGATCACTACAGAAACAACACAGATCACTACAGAAACAACACAGACCACTACAGAAACAACACAGATCACTTACAGAAACAACACAGATCACTTACAGAAACAACACAGATCACTTACAGAAACAACACAGATAACTACAGAAACAACACAGACCACTACAGAAACAACACAGACCACTACAGGAACACCACACAGAGCATCACAGATCACTACAGAACCACCACAGAGCATCACAGATTACTACCATTACAGAGCATCACAGATAACTACAGAACCACTACAGAGCATCACAGGTCACTACATAACCACTAAAGAGCATCACAGATCACTACAGAACCACTACAGCATCACAGATCACTACAGAACCACTACAGCATCACAGATCACTACAGAACCACCACAGATCACTACAGAAAGACCACAGAACATTACAAATCACTTACAGAAACACCACAGAGCATTACAGATCACTTATAGAAACATCAGATGCCCACAGAACCATTACACAGAGCATCATAATGAGTGCCATTTTATTAACATGGTCTTTATTCACACTGCATACATTCCTCCTACTGACCCACTACTGCAATATTTGCTTGGTCTTGCATAATACTAGGCCCAAATCTCAATCCTGTCAGTAATTGTTTACTTACATTAATTCATCTTCTTTATCCTGGACAAAGGCAAAGGGGATTCAGAACCTATCAGAAACAGTCTGCAGGTCATCTCTTTCAAAAACACACACACACACACACACACACACACACACACACACACACACACACACACACCGGATGATTTTTAAGTAGCCAACCGACCAGTATGTTTTTGTGAGATGGAAGAAACTGGAACAGCAGAAACAGCAAAACACAGTGACCTGAGGTAGCTGGTAAAAGGTCCAGACATGTGCATATGCATTATGTTATTAGCTATTACTTGCTTGAGGATTTCAAAAATAAAGATGCATAAATGATAGTTATCCAAAATAAAATAATTTATTTCAATGTTTTTCATTCAAACATTAAAAGCAGTGACAGTTACCTTATGCTACTCTAAAAAGATCATAGAACAACCAATCCACAAAATTCACACAACTACGGTACAATTCATAGACATGTTCACATTACTGATATTTTCCCCAGTTACAGTAAAATAAAACCCGGCTTAATGTAAGAGTTAGAGAACACATAAGCGGGAAAACACTTGCATTGCACCACAAATACATGCAGAAAAATACACAGCACTCGAGAAATCAAACTGCCAAAGTGCATCTTTTGTCCATAACATGGACATTTCAAGCATATCTTAATTTTGCAATACATAATTAGCTAAAAAACACAAAAATACAGGAAGCACTTCGTGTGTAGGAGACCAGCTGGAGTGAAACACTCACTCATTAGTTAGAAAAGGTTTTTGGCACTAGCAGCTTGATATGTGACAAAGGTGGGGCACCTTTTAGGAGGCATTCACTGAGCACACACTATACACTGAAACTAGCCTGAGGACATAACGATAGATTGACAAATTAAAGGGAAAAATACAAGTCACTGAAGCTGCTTCAATGTACCTTTAAGTCACTGGAAATCTATTGAATAATATATGAACACTAGTCTTCCTCAATAGAATCCTTTGGAGTCTTAAATGGGTCAGAATTCTCGCAAAGGTGTTCCAGTAGTGTTGAGATCTAGTGACTCAGAAACCCATAGCCTGCATCTGTATTAAACCATTCCAGTAAGCTTTCGGGTGGAGGCGGAGTCATCCTGCAAGAGACCACGCCCATCAGGATAGAAATCTTTTCATCGCAGAAAAGAACAATTTGTAGTGACTGTCCTCAAAGGTGAAAAATAAATGCCCTCTACAGCATAATAAAACATTGTTTTTCTCCCCTTTAATTTGTCACCTGTATGTATATCAATATAAATTCAGTATGTTGTTTACTTTCATTGTTTTTCTTTGACCATGTTCATTTCCTTTTCTGCCTTCCAGGAGGGACGAAGGCACAAAGGAGTGAATACTGCTAAAAAGGAGTGGCTTCAATTTTAGATGTATAGAATCTTTTCTGATAACCAATATTAAACGTATTTTAAGGGAATACTGCAGCGCTTTGACACTTTAAGTGGAAAAATGTTTATGCATATGTATTTTTGTAAAATACTTTGATATTTGGAAATGAAGTTTTAAACCTGTACAATTTATCCCCACAGAACTATTTTTTATAAAGGAGAATTTGTGGCTACACCAAACTTTTTAAGCTTTCTATCAAGTCTCTCTCATCCTAAGACCTAAACCTATTAATACAATGGGTGTAGATTGATTTTGCATTATTTAAACATATTTTTAAATGCTTATTGTCAGAATTTGACTGATCTTTAGTTGTTTATTGAAGTGTGATTTAAGTAAACAAGTCTTGTGTTCTTTCGCTCAATATGGAAATGTGTCAAGCCACTTTAATCACAGAAAAAAGGTTTTTAGGGGTTCTTTGGTTTTTGCTGTAACTTTTCCTGTAGAAAAGGATTCAGTAAAATGTAGAACCCCTTTACTGATATAGAGAAACCTTTATACAGTAGATAGAGTTTAGGTTTAAAATGTTGCACAATTCCTTAAAATTAATATTGACTTATAAGTAGTTGTCCACTATTTCATCAAATATTTGCATCCATCAAAGTCTGAATCACGAGAAGCAATCGTACTGAACAGCTGTATGTCTAAGTGCACAGGCCAGATGAGACTGGACCTTTAACACAGCATGTCTGATGGAGATCAGGGTGGAGTCCAGAGCCGAGTTTAAGCGAGGAGCCGTACCACCTGAGCTCTGATCTCTTCTTCAGGGTGAGAGAGGAGCAGAGGGAGTCTGCTGTGTATCTGGGAGAAGCTGTCTAGCAGCACGCAGTAGAGCGAGTCCGGTCGCCTCCTCAGCGCTTCTGCCACCTGTGCAGACGGTCTCCAAGCCCGCAGGTTTCCAATGAAGACCAAAAGGCGAAGAAGCACTTCTGTGCTCGTGCAACAATCATACAGGAGCACCAGGGAAGCAGGAGCCTGTACAATTCAAATCCCAAATAAAAAAAAAAAACTGCAGTTAATAGACATTTCTTTGTTTTGTTATTTCTTTTTAAGTATATTATTATTATTATTATTAGTTGTATTATATATATATATATATATATATATATATATATATATATATATATATATATATATATATATATGTATAGTCCCTCTGAAAAAAATCCTCATAAAGAGTTTTACATTTATCTTGCTTAATGTGATCCTCATTTTAAAAAATACTTTAAAAACTATAATATAATGATCTCATAGTATTCCTTCCTCAAGTGTACACTTGTGCAAATATAAATAGTTAACATTTTACAATAATAAAAAATACATAGTAATATTAACGTTAATACCAGTTAATAAATTAACACTAATATTCATTGTTATTTCTAAGAAATATGTCCTCAAAACTGACAATACAAAAAGTTTAGCTATGTAAGTAAGAGCTGGAAAACTAGCTCGGTTGTTATCCTTTATTAATTTTCATACTGAGGCAATGATTGGTCCAAAGTCAGAGAAGATATATTGTGAGATCACAAAATACTATGTATCGCTTTCTAAGTCAGCTTTATACATATACTTTTAAAAACAAAAGTGTTTTTTTTGGGGGGGAGATGATTTCTAATTGTGTTGATTAATAAATTTATTATATATATATAAAAAATTCATAATAATTATCATATAACCAATTCAAGAGGTGTTTACTGGTGAAAACCATCTGTTTATTTCAGCCATACTTCACCTGGGCTTGTACTATGTCGTCCATTATGTCTGGATTAGATGATAAATTGACTAGGACCTTTAAAACCTGGATCTGCACACAAAGAGGTAAAAACAAAAAAAAAAACAAGATACGTAAACAAATATGCTCTGTGAGATCAACATACAAAACAATAACGCAAAAAGCATCTCATATAAAGCACCTGAAGAACGCTGTTGCTCACTACAAGCAGTGACAGGAGGAGTGTGATGGAGCCCTTCAGTAAATGCTGATGATTATCTGTGACAGTCAGATTCGTCAGTAACCTCAGTGCTGCCAGCTGAAGGTCTGAGTTCACGGGAGACATCTCAATCAGCTCCAGCACTGATGGTACATAGATCTGAACAGAAGAAGATCGGAGATCATTGCAGTGCAGCGCGCTAACCTTCGTAATAAGGATGTGATAAAACTCTAAAACAAACCTTCAGCTGCTCTTGATTGCAGATATTCATGCTCAGGTTATTTAAGGCATTAAGAGTCTGCACTCTGACATCAGGTTCAGGGTCTGAAAGAAAGCTAGAGATGACGTGAAGACCTCCAAATTCACGAAGAAGATCCTGCAAAGATGAAAATGTTCGGCTAAGATCGTTATGGTCGTGATCACCATAACACTGTTATCAGTCATTTATTACACGAGCATGAAATGACCACCACAAAGCAACATCATCCAATGTAGTAAATGTACAGATATCGCATACCTGGTTCACTGTAAACGCTGCAGCGTTTCCTAAAGTGATAAGGACCTGTTTTCTCTCAGTAGGGTTTGGGCTGCTCTGTAGGACAGAGAGAAGCACACTGAGATGTCCAGGCTCCAGACTGCTGGGGGATTTGGAGAAAATTTCACCTTAGAGAACAGGATGAAAAAAAAAATAGGGATTCTATCAACACAAGTTGTTCAACTGATAAGGTAAAAAGGAAAATCCCATCCTGGATTAATGATCATCTATAATAATAAAAATCACTTATTAATTAAGTAATTAATTGATTGATTGATTGTAATAATAATCACTAATTAACAATCATTATTAGATCTTCTAGGTAAAACCTGTATGACTACATATAATAGATATATGCTTTTAGTACAGATTCTCAACCCTGGAAAAACAGGAAAACCAGGAAAACAGGAAGTTTTCCAGGTCCAGAGCAGGAAACCTGTGATTTAGACCCCAGCATGTTGTCATTATTTTGACTTACCTGATGCGACCTCTGTGTTCATATTCCCACTAACAACATTAAATCCAGACACTTTGGCCATCAGACTTCCTGGCTGTATATTCACACGTTCTTTCGCCTTTATTTTCTTTATCTCTGGATCTTCTCTGCAGGCGCGCAGTAACATTTTGTACAGTCCATACGAAGCTCCTGCTCCTGCTACGATGCCCAAAAAAGCCTTCATATTACCCAGCTTTTGTAATATCCCGTCCTCTCCCATCATGAAACAAGTGTAATATTTAATCAACAAGCTTTAAATTCCACTTATACAAACATATAAACAGCTTTTTCGACGATCCATGCCTGGTAAACGCGCACTTGTTTCTCGCAACAGTAAAACTCAATGGCTGAATTTTAATCTGATGTCTCTTTCAAAGCGTAGTGCACTACTTAGGATGCAGAAGACGTTACTTTAAATACACTTGTAGTGCTCTTAAGCAGGGAGTATGGGGCGGATTGAAATCGAGCCCGTTTCAACGGCTTGCATCAGTGGCCAATGAAAAGGTTTCACGGAGTTTCTCGGGATGCGTCTCAACGTTGTATTATAATACAGCGATGTTAAAAAGATTTATTTAAGCAAAACTGGATTATTGTTAAGCTAGAGAGAATAGGACACGCAAAACGCAGCGTTTTAGTACTTTTATAAAAGTTAAAAGACTTTAAAAAAAAACTTATTGTGTTCCATGTAAGTGTGTGTAATACATCATATATTCTATATGTAATATTTACATTTCCTTTACGATTAAATATTATTATTATTATTATTATTATTATTATTATTATTAATAATAATAATAATAATAATAATAATAATAATATCTTTAAACATCATCATCAGCAAATTGCAATCTCTCATTTGTCCAAAGTGAGTCGCTATAAGCTATGCAAAGGCTGAAACACATTAAATTTCATTTTAAGAAGAGCAAAGACTAAAAATTCACATTCACAAGTGCAGTCAGACTCATACTGCTATCTGTACAATTTATCTTGTGATATAAGTCCACCACAAGGCACTGTGGGAATGGAAATAAACACACTTTATACAGAATTTGGTGCAAAATACGGTTTAATAAAGAAATAGGAGGCTGGGCCGCAACTGGGGCTGATCAGGGTGACTGTATGGATAATGGCGGAGTGAAAGGATAGGACTGGAACTGTAGCACAATAATCAGTGGGACTAACCATGGTTAATTAACCAGACTTGGAATCAGAGGCGTCATCGTCACTGGAAGTCAGAGTATTAGGATTACTCTTTGGTTAGGATTAATCATTGCTGGAGGAGATGGAGGAAAGTAGGCCATCTCAGTCCGAGTAGAAGCGTGAGCCACAGTCACAGCTAGCAGGATGTGTGTAGAAAGGAGGAGGAGAAAAGGCAGAGTGTAGAAGTAAGAAGCACCACCAGTGCTGTCATGTTAATAGCTAAGCGTGCCAGAAGATGACATAGTCATCTGGATCAGGATGACTCACGGGAAAAGTGAGACCCAGGTGCAGAGGATGTAAAAGGGCAGACACAATATATGAAGTATAAAAAGTCAATAAAAGTAAAAGTACATCAAGGTTAAAAGCACAAGATTATCAATACACAAAAACAGTTTATATGGTCTACAGTAATCAAAAAGACGGTGCGTGATCCATGGAGGGAACCACACACACAGCTGGTAGAAAATCATGAATAACATAGAAAAGTACTACTTAAACATGATAAGTGTCCAAAATAGTGGAATGGTGCAGAAAGGATGTGCACAGGTCAATGTCTCAAGAAGGAATGCTGGGGAAGGTCCTTAGGAAGTTTTCTTTTATATGGAAAATGGTGGAGGCAAAAATAATTGGAAAGGTAGAGGCCTAAAACTAAAACTAATGGGAATCTAAAAACAAGCAAACCGAAATCAGTGGGAAGTGAAAAAGCTAAACTTGTGCATAATGGGAAATTAAAAAATATGGGAGAAGCATCAATTATATAAATTAAGGGGATTTGTGGGATTAGAACAAATCATTTTGGGATGTCTTGATGAATTGATCTTGGGTTGGTTGCTACCTTTTTTCAATAAACCCTGTTTTTCCACAACACTTGTGAGTATTATTTTTGTGTTTTAATAAGTTAATCAATTAAGAAAAATAAGTGACCGTACACCCAGTGCCGCAGTAAACGCAGCAGCACCATTAACAAGGATCAAATTAGAGAAGCTAATCCACCTACAGTACTTTTGTGAGTTGGGTACACCAGAGCTGAGACACTGGAGCTGAGGCAGCAGTGCCACCTCTGTGCCACCACACATACGTTTTCTTAACATATATGAGGTAAAGCATATTAATAAATAAATTGCATGTCAGAGAGTGTGATATATTTGTGATTTATTTCCTGAAATCTCTATAAACAGCAATAATACACTTTACACATAAAAAAAGCAGAAATAAAATCATACATAATATTGTTTATGTTGAATTTATTGGTGAATCCTCATTCAACTCCCCAGTTTAAGCGTCTCAAACCAGCTTTGGGTCTTGATGTTCACAGCGCCTCTGTCAGCAGTGGCACTAATCCAGCAGTCCTCCTGAGTGCCACCATTCAGTGGCCCTGAACAAAGACCAGTACAATACTGTTACTGTAGTAGCAGACAATGAGTACAATGACTGACATGCATCTAATTTTCCACACATGCTGGTTTATTCTGTTTCCTTTCTTTATTTGCTCTTAGAAGACCCACTTTTTTATTTTTGTGATACAAAAATGTAAACGTCTCAACAAATGACTGCCCTTTGACCCGTGCTTAGCAGCACTGAGCACTAGCATTTACTTCATTGGTCATATTATAGGTTTAGTTCCACAACCAAGAGCCTTTTCTGGACAAAGGACATTGTTATTTACCTTTATACAAGTGGCATTGTGGCATTTGTAAAATATAGTTCACAGAACTAGAAAACCTTTCCAATTGTTGGAAAGGTTTTGGGTTACTGATCAGAAAGTTCACCACCAAGCTGCCACAGTTGAGCAAGGTCATTGCTGACATTGTACTTTGACTGTACCGTCCTGTGATATATGTATATGTGTATGTGACAAAATAAAGCCTTTGATTACACATACATGAGCACACTGTTTGGGTTGATATCAGGTGTTAGTCAACAATAGACAGATTATTGGAAATGTTCTCGTGTTATCACTGTCTGTCACGAGTGTGACCTTGCTTAGTTAGATTCGTGGTTAGTTTAAAGCAGCTACTCACCAGTTAGTACAGTTTTTCCCTCAGATGATTTGATTAGTGTTTTCTGAGCAATCTCTGAACTAGCATCCACTGCCATGCCACACAACCGAACCCAGGCTTTCAAAGTGGACGGCACACGGACGCTCACAGAACCTTAATAGACGTAACAGGGAAAGAGAAAGCTGTTTAGGAAACAAACTAATCTCTGTAATTCTTTACATTATTTTCTTATGTTATTATGCAAAATCATAGATAATAATGAAAAATATTATCGATGCACACTTTCCATTGTACATAGTTTTATGATTCCTTTTTTTTTAAATAATACAGTAATTATGAAGCTTTACATTATACATTCTAAGGTTGCTAGTATCAAATCAGTGTGAGGTTTAAAACCACCTTGTCTAGAAGGAGTTAGCCAATCTAGAAGATAAATTACAGAGCGTTCAATATAATAAATACTGGTGTTTTAAAATACCTTGCTTTGTATGAAGTTCTGCTGTTTGGCTCACATGGGCATCAATGTTTCCAGAATCAGAGCTTGCTGTCAGGACACTGCTAGAGCTATCTGTCAGGATCAGAGAAATGTTCTTTATGACTGTAATGTATTAATCGACGACAGACAGAAAATTAAACATTTTTATTATTCACATATACAACCATAGATGGTATGACATGCATTGAAATGCTTTTTCGGTATAAGAATAGAGTAATATAATTTACCTGTACAGGTATAGAGAATATACAGAATATGAGAATATAGTAACTATCTATATATAAAACTAAATGAATATATTTTAGTGGCAGAACAGTATAACTATTATGATTAAAGTGCAGATGTGTGAAGTTATAATATAATGTATATGCTGTGCAAATCCAGTTGAAGAATTTTCCAGAAAAGACATACCTATGATGATATCTCCTGTGTCACTCTTCACAAATGCTTCACCTGTTTAATAATCAGAGCACACATTTTAAATATATAATTACTACTACTAATATTACTACTAGTAATAATATATAATTACAATTTAATTCAATTAAACAATCAGTCCCTCCAGGAGTATATTTTAGCAAAAATTTAGTTAATTTTATATTTTATTCCATTTGGAATTTTTTTGGGTTGCAGCATGCAGAGTTTTTAATGGAACTGCTTCACAGAATATACAAGATCACAGGATTCTTCTTTTAAATGCTTACTCGTGAATAACACATGTAATTACTTTCTGTAACAGCCATACTCATACTTGCACGTAAATCAATGGGAGCTGTGTCTAATCTCAGTCTCAGCCCAAAAATACAGAACATCTGCAGGAATTTTGAAAAACTGCGAGCTCCTCTGTATACAGTGGAGTTTGCTTGATTTACTCAATAGCACATGATGGACCATGCCATTCAACAACACAGTTCAACAACTAAAGTAGCCCCCAGTTACTACCGAAAGCTCCCGAAGGCTGTCCTATGTTCGAAAACTAACTGAGTGTTACACAGCACCGACATAGACTGCTTTCATAAATGTTACATAAACATCTAACAGGTGACTTTATAGGTCATCCTCCTTATAGATTTTTCTGTGTTGCTGTAACCATTTGTAACCTCAATAAGGTACATGAGACAGAGTTGTTGTTTAGCAATTTCTTGGAAATGGCTTTAAAATGAAACGATCTGGATCACTCTCGTTTCTTACCGTGCACATGCCCAATATGGATTTTCCCTGAACAAGAAGCCACAGCACTGGACTCAGCATACACGGCTTTCACATTTAGTTGACCGTGTTCTGTAGACATATTTATGGACGTGCCCTGGACCTTCTTAATATCGACTCTCTGGAAAATTTAGAAATGATGTCATCATTAAATGCTGAGAATTTGTAAAACACATGTAGAATACAGTATGTTTGAAAGTTTGGGTTCTTTACACTAGGTCCTGCAGTGATTATCTCCACATCTCCATGGATAGTGCCCATACCAGTGATGTTACCTCCGCTAGACTGTACCTGCACTTTGTGACTCTAAAAATCAGAAAATAAGAGCTGTAAATACTACAGATGTAATAAAGTATACTGCATATTTATCTAACATAAAGATTCAAGAAATATTACCTTGACTGACTGAAGGATGCAGTGACCATTTTCTATCTGTACCTGACACAGATCATTTTCCATATTCTGGATCCTTACACTGCCATTTCCACGACTAACAACACAAAGGTCTGCAGACACAAATAAACTTTATACAAATTGACCAGAACTGATGATCTAGAAATAGCAAAATATTTAATAGCAACCATAATTAACTATTAATTAATCATTAATAACAAGGTTATTCTATAGATAATAGCACAGTGGTATAGTGGCAAATGTAGCATTATTCCTGGAGCACTTGTTACTGCCTGTGTGACCTTTCGCAGGTTTGCCTGTGCGTTCTCTGGTTTCCTCCCATCTCCCAAAACAGTTTGTAGGTACACAAGTGACTTTAAAGAAACTAGCCTATACACGCTGTTGTGGAAGTTTGAGTTTTGAGAGATTTAAAGTATGAAGTACACTGGTAGTAAACGGGCAAGAGTAAAAAAGGTTCATGATTTATTTATACTGCTGCTGAGCAGTGTGCTCCTCCTGTAGCATTAGAGACGAAGGGCCCCGATCATTGATTACATCAAGATTTTTTAGACAGTATTCAAACAAAGAATACATGTAAAAGCAAAACATCATCAATCATTGGCTTAAATGCACACCTGATCTCATCTCCTGATCAAGCTAATCTTGTCCTACCAAGGTCTACTAGAAAGTCTACTAGAAGCTGTTTATGAGCCTAAGTCCAGTCACAATAACTACCAGTCACAAATATAAAAGGACAACGCCTTACAAACATCTCTAGAGTAAAGATTTCCACCACAACGCTCAGAAACAAAGTTTACTTTTTCTAGTCTTTAGTGTGATACCATCAATCTTTGCAGCTTTAGTATAAGGATTTTACTTTCAGAGCATGTGGTGTACGTTTAATTAGTTTATTATATATAGTGGTCCGTGCAAGCTAAATGTGTCAATTATTTTGAAAGGGTTCCAGGTAAATATACACACTAACAAAACAAAAAATAGTCCTCCTTAATGATTCCACCCAAAAGAAACATACTTTATTTCTGAATGTAGGTGTGCATGTTTGTGTGTCTCATTCAGAGAGGATTCGGTGTTCCTCCTAGATCCAGTAGAACCTTGACTATTTAATGAATGCATGAATAAATGAATAAATTAATGAATATTCATAAGGATCAACTCGAAAAAGGGATTTATCCTAATAATACACCACATCTCGTAGACATAGTATAAGAATCGTAGAATCCACACACCACTATTAATGGGAGATGTGATATCTATCAACAGATTATTGTTGACAGCCTGGTCGCTGATGACTTTTAGCTCCTTGTTTTGTTTATTATAATGAACCTGAAGTGCCTCGTGGGCCGTGACGTCATCACCGCTGCGCCCACGTACAGCAACAAACACTCGGTCCGCTCCAGGACACGTGTGTGCATCCAGGGGCTGTACTGAGACATTACAGTGCACATTGACACTAATTTTAATAAAAGGACTGACTGTGAAAGTCCACTGTTTCAATGGATCCAGAGCGGCATCCGAAAAACACCGAAACACCCGAAAAACACGAGATCTTAAACATTCTCGAGGATGTTTCAAACTGGTAATTCCGTAAAACAAACCGCGTCTCATTATCAAACGTTGAGTAGCACTTCTAAACTTGTGGTGAGGTATTAATAATCCGTTTGTAAACACACGGCGGCGTCTCCCATTTCACGACCTTCAGCTGATACGAAACGCGCATGCGCCGCGTTACGTAGCAACGATGCCGCTTGATCTTTACCGCGCATGCGTTAACGCTTTAAAGCAATCTCGAGTTTCGAATTTGTTGTGTGCATAAAGAACGCTTTTAAAAAGTTGTATAAAGTTCAATTCTTATGATATAATCTGTGCAGTCATATAGTGGGAGATATTTGACATTATTCAATGCTCTAAATTAATAAATAAAATTATATGGAAGGTTAAAATAAGGAAAAAGCAGGTACAGAATCAGAGAAGGATATTAGTACAGTACTAATAAAACCCTGTTAATACAGTGATACTGCTAATGTGTTGTTGTTTTTTGTGTATAATTTTGAGTATTATGGCTTCACATAAAATATTCATTTGACTAAATTTTGGGTGGTTCATCCAGGGTTTGTGAGCACATGTTTTTTCATCCACAAGAGCATTCACATGCGAACATTAACACAATCATCACCCTGAAAAAGCACTGTCTTTAGAAAGTGATATTTTAGATTTCTTGCTTTAAAGATTATGTTTAGTAAAAGACGATTAACACAATATGATGGAAATCAAAGTTAATTTGCAACCCAAGAGTTTTTTGATTCATTTCATCTTCCGTTATGGGCAACAGCACCCGAAGACCTGCTGTGGAGTGAAGATGGAATACTCAAGAAGAGGTTTAAAGTACTGCTTTTCCTAGTTTTAAATGCTTCACTGTAACTTGCCTCATAGTATTTTTCTTTAACACACTTCCAAAAAAGTGCTAAATTTGTATGCAGAATTGCAGAGTTTAAATTTAAATGTATAAATAAATATAAAACTAATAAGACTTACTTTAAAATTAAAAGAAAACTGTTAAATTGTAAGTATGGTCATTAACCTTTATATGTCTTTTAAGTAGTCTGTGTGTTTGTCCATGGAGTAAAATAATTATGTGACCTGCATTAAGCTCTGAACTTAACCACACTGAACACGTTTAGGATGAACTGAAACACTGACTAAGCCTCAGGCCTCATGACCTGACATCAGTGTCTGATCTTGTAGCTCTTGTAATGCTCTTAAAGATGAATGAACACAAATCCCCCACAGACACTCCAAAATCTAGTGGAAAGCTTTCCCAGAAGAGTGGGGTCTATTTTAACAGAAAAGAGGACTAAATCTGGACTAGGATGTTCAAAACGCAAATATGAGTGTGCATGTTTGGTGTCGTCAAACCTTCTAACATATAATTAGCAAAAGACTTCAGAGTTGACCCCTCAAACCTGACCTCTCGTTTATACTATATACATTATATTTAGCCTGGTTGGTAGCTAGCTTGGCCCTGTTAAGTGAATGTATTAAAAATGATTATTTAATGACTAATTTTTACTATCAGTTGTATTCCATGTCAAGTTCTGGTAAGTCGTCTGAGATATAGACTTGTAGCTCAACAATGTTTACAAAAACGCAGGACAAATCTTTGTGCATTGTGTTTTTCAAAACAGCACAAAACTTTACAATATTATATATAATACGCCCTGTATTCCAGTTATAATTCCGTTAATTTACAAAAATAACAGCTGTTTTTTTTCTTTTCTTCCCTTCTAAGAGACATTAAATCTCCTTACATTGCATAATTACCCCCCCCCCCCTTCAATATCTAATATAATTCTAACTTTATATTGCAGACTTTTTGAGACAAATTAATTTAATAAACATTTTTACAAAGTTTACATTGAGTGTAGAGAGTTTTTCCGCTCTGTGATTGGTCGAGAGTCTACAGTCACCAGTAGACCCGGACTGTAAACTACCAATCACAAAGCACGTATGCAAATCTTCCCCAAACGACTGTAAGAGCAACAGATTGTTGTTGTTGTTGCACTGTTACAAACTTTGATTTCATATATGGTTAAATTAAATAGAATTACATTTTACCGCTCACCATTTTAAAGGTATTGTTTGTGATTTTTTTTATATATATATAATTGCAACAGACAGGGTGCCAAATCTTCTGAATGCAAGTGGATATAGATATTTAAGTAAGTGCGATAAAAGTGCTCAAAATGATCCTGTTCTTAGCACCTTATGGTGAGTACTAATAACTCACATCACTAGGTAAGGACTTAACTATAGTACAACAATGTCATCAGATATAAATGTAAAGTAATAACTAGGAACACAAAGCATTCTCACGCAAAAACACAACTGATAAATATTAAGAAATAAAATTGATAAATAAAACTTCATTATAAAGATCCCATGCAGTTACTGAAGCTTTCCCAAATAAAGACAATATACTTAATTTCACTTAAACATGAGATCAACTAGAAAAGGATCATATAAGTAACAACTAGATTTAGAACATTTGTGTCTCTTTACAATGTTATCGCTAACGTGTTCTGCAAGTGAAATATTAATAGTTTACACAGATCACGTTAAAACAGACATAAGCTGCTTAAACAAAAACAATAAAATTGAATCTATCTTTAACACTGTAGATATCAGGGGAGAGCGCGGACGCAGTCCCCCACTACCATAAATTATGCAGTTGAGATTCCCACATTTGGGGAATTCACAAAGGTCAACACAGCCTGAGTGCAATGGCTGAGTCTCGCCTTGAGTGAACCACCTTCTTGATCATGGTGTCTCTCCTGCCAGGTAAGTATGAATTACACCTCCAACAGCTAGAGACTACACCACCGAACACACCGTTTACCATCACGGTAAAGAACAGTGCTATAATCGTTACATAAACATCTGGTACTAAAACACTGCAGTTTACACATACTGCAAAAATAACGTTAGATTTATTACATATAAAGTCGTGTGGTTGACTAGTTACTAAGAAACCAAACAGTTTAACATTACCCATGATGCAATGCTACTGAATACGTAATGAGATCCACAATGTTCAGGAAAATGTGTGTTTAATCGGCACACGTACACTTTACACTAAAATTATTCAGTCCAGAAAAAAAGGCCAAACGTTATACAGTAAGCAGAATATACAAATATACAAATTTTAAACAGTTTTATTGATGTTTTCAAAGCCTTTATATTTCGCTCCGCCCACTTGGTTTGCAGTTTAGGTGGCCAGTTAGATCAAAGATAAACTTCTCTAGAAGAAATCTCGCTTTCGTTCATATTAGAGCATAAATAAAAGACTGGACAGGACAGCTGCTTTAAACTTGTGATTACAAGTGGATCTATAATCTATAAACACAAGTTACACCTAGTTTCTGCGGTGATTTGTGAATATAGAGAGGTTAAAAACATCACAAATAAAATACAGAGCTTCAGTTATAAACCACGTAGTGAGAATGAACATGTGTCTGTTCTACATGATTTGGAAATCAGATAAATATAATGTTCCCTTAACAGTAGAGAGAGAGCTGTTCCTTTAAGTGTTCCTTAATACAGTATAATAAATAATAATTGTGGAAATATATTGTTAATGCTGAAATTAGCAGAGAAAATGGCGATTTAAATGTTCCTTAATACCAAAACATAGGGGAAACTATAATGAATTCACAAACCGACCAATCAGAGACGAGAATACAAAAAACTCTACACTACAATCTCAAACTGGGTTAGAAAGTAGTTTTCAAAACAAACATTAAAACCGGATTACAATAATTAAATTGTAACAGCTAACACGTAGCAAAACAAATGTGGAGAATAAATAAAAAAAATACATTATACTCGAATTATGTAACACTGCCTCTCAGTGGTCACATGTGTTATTGCAGAAGGAAACATCTCGGGTAAGGTGGGGAAAGGGAAAGACCAAAATTATTAACATATTCTTTTAACTCGGTGTTAAACCTTTTACCAGGTTTTCTTGGTGAAAACAAGATTAATTATGGACACTAATTTTTAAAACAGGCAAATTAAACACAATAACAAGTCTATGCAAGTTTTCCAAAAATATTAAATTGATTTATAGTAAATTATCTAGAAAATGCTGAATTATTATTATTATTATTATTATTATTATTATTATTATTATTATTATTATTATTATATATATATTTTTTTTACCCATAAACTCGATTCAAAGTCACTAAAACATGAACAACGTTATTACCAGACCCAAATTTACTAAATTTACATCTAAATGACAATCTTGTGCCAGCATCCCAAATTCCTCTGAGGATAAAATTAGAAAAATATAAAAATTAATATATAGATAAAAAAACATTTCTAATCATAGAAACAATATCTGTTTTATTGTTTGTCTCTTACTATTAACGTGTAAAAGAGATGAGAGATTGAAAACGAGCTTCAAATACTCTGCTTATTTATTCTGGCATTCGAAATTTAGGAAAATTGCATTTCACCTACTGCTTATCAACAATCAGCTCAGCAGCAGCGCCCCCTAGGGGTCTAATTCAATAGAGCAGGACAAATAAGTAAAGCCCTCATGATGACATGTCCATCGTGTTTTTAAAATAAGTACAATAAATTAATACACAGGCTCACAATGCTGGTCACCACTTCAAGTCAGATGGCAGCTCTTTATTAAACAATAGATTAAACAATAAATGCATTGTATACCCACTAATGTCAGTGCTTATTATTAAATATGAAGTGTATTTCACAGGCATTTAAAAGCAGTTCTACTGAAATTTCTGTCCAACACTGGTTACTCTGAAGGAGATGAGACGAGTGGTAATAAATCCAGGTTTGGGATCAGTTTGATCAGTAACTGTAAAGGTGGGGCTATTTGACCTTGCCCATACTCAACCAGCAAATTTCATTGGAAACAATTTAAAAATGCATTGATATAATTGAGCATTTTATTTTAATAGAATTTAATGTAATATTTTTGGCTGAAGTATATGTCTGTGAGTCTGAAGTATCTAGTGGGGCATGGCCCACTTCTGCACATCTCTGTGCACAGCCATGGATCCAAATTCTGCTGTACTGTAGCTAAACTCTGTTACTGGAGTCTGCACTAGCACATTTGAATATACTTTGTGATTAATTGATTTACATTATATCATATTTAACCTGTTGTTTGCAGCTTCACAGTGCCTCTTGTCTACTTTACCCAAATTTATAATTGTTTTATGGCTTTATTTTTCTATCATTGGTATTCATTGTTAGGTAAAGGCTACAGGCTCAATTTTGAACTGGGACTTCATCAATGTGCAGGAAAATATTGGACAAATAGCAGTTTTATATTTTTCAACAAGGCACAACACATGGTAGCAGTCATGTCAGATGTTGAAACGTTTGCTCAACGTCTTCAAGATAGAAGTCATTTGCTTGAAATTCTGTTCCTGCAACACATATCTGAAACACAGCACGGTTTAATCGTAATCTGTATGTCGGAGTTAAATCTAAAATTGAATCCAATCAATTTTGGTGACTTCACTGGTCACAATGTCGTGCGCTATTTCAATTCTAATTTCTTGTGGTTTATGTAATCATATACGTTATAATAGAGTGCAATAGAATAGAGGTCACTTTATTTCTTCTCTTCACATAGATGCACAAAAAACCTAACCATTTTAAAACATTACAGTTTGTACAGTTTTCATTACTTTCGTACACTCTGTAATGTTTTAAAATGGTTAGTTTTTTTGTGCATCTGTGTGAAGAGAAGAAATAAAGTGACCTCTATTCTATTGTACACCAATTTCAGTTAGTTTTAAAACAAATCATATTTATTTACTTTTTTAAAGGATTCTTTGCAATTTTTTTGAAATATTTGCAATTTGTCTTTTTTATTTTGATTCAGTCAGATATAATAATCCTCTTTCTTAGTTGCATCTCATTGTATAATTTGTAAATACTTTCAGTGTTTATCACTCTTCAATCTTAATCATGTTCTTACTACTTTGTATTGCTGTGTTATTTTTCCACGTGTTCCCCATTTTATGCCCCTCCAATAAATGAATTTTATTTAATATAATTGTATATTTCTTTATTAATAAACAGTGACAAAAATACTTTATATACTATCAGTAAGGCCTGCTGTTTAGGAAAAGTTAATGTATTTTATGATTTCCCAGTCTTTAATAAACAAACCTAAAACAAATTTGACTGATATAAAATATCACTATAATTTATATATAATTTATATATAAGAAAATCACTCTGGACCCCTCACATCCAGCACACTTACTCTTTGAACTGTTGCCATGTGGCCGACGCTACAGAGCCCTGAGCACCAAAACGACCAGATATAGGAACAGTTTCTTCCCTCAGGCAATCCATCTGATGAACACTTAACATACATCTGATGAACACCTAACATACACAGAACAAACGCTATTCTTACATTGTCTACAAGTACGCATTTATATTTTATTTTTGCACATCTATATTTGTATTTGCACGTCTTTACTTCAATTTGCACATACAACTGTCTATTATTTATGTGTACATTTCTTTATTTCATTGCCTATATGTTTACACTGTGGAGCTCCTGTACTAGAAAAAATTCCTCGTATGTGAAAACATACTTGGCAATAAAGACCTTTCTGATTCTGATTCTGATTCACTAAGTTGACCAAGACACATTGATGCTTGTGGGAAGCATCTAACAGACGAGCTACTGTATCTAAAACTGCTGAAGTTAATGCTGGTTTAGATGGTAAGGTGTCAGAATACACAGTGCATTGCAGTTTGTTGTAGCATTGCAGTGCATTGTGTATGGGGCTGCACAGCTGCAGACCCATCAGGGTGCCTATGCTGATCCCTGTCCACTGCCGAAAGCACCAACAATGTGCACAGTGAGCATGAGAACTGGACCACGGAGCAATGAAAGAAGTGGCCTGGTCTGATGGATCACAGTTTTTCAGAAATAGTTTGAGGAACACAACGAGTTTAAGGTGTTGACTTGGCCTCCAAATTTAAGCATCTGTGGGAGGTGCTGAACAAACAAGTCCGATCCCTGGAGGCCCCACCTTCTAACTTACAGGACTTAAAGGATCTGCTGCCAACATCCTGGTGCCCGAAACCAAAAAACACCTTCATGGTTATGCCTGATCTGTGTATATTCATTCATTCATTCATTCATTCATTCATTCATTCATTAATCTTCTACCGCTTATCCGAACTACCTCGGGTCATGGGGAGCCTGTGCCTATCTCAGGCGTCATCGGGCATCAAGGCAGGATACACCCTGGACGGAGTGCCAACCCATCACAGGGCACACACACACTCTCATTCACTCACGCAATCACACACTAGGGACAATTTTCCAGAGATGCCAGTCAACCTACCATGCATGTCTTTGGACCGGGGGAGGAAACCGGAGTACCCGGAGGAAACCCCCGAGGCACGGGGAGAACATGCAAACTCCACACACACAAGGCGGAGGCGGGAATCGAACCCCCAACCCTGGAGGTGTGAGGCGAACGTGCTAACCACTAAGCCACCGTGCCCCCTATGTGTGTATATTGTTTTGTTAAAAAATGTATGTATTGTAAAACAATCTGGGTATCAGGCCTCGCTGATAATATATAAAGTATTTGTGTCTCTTGGTGTTTGTGTCTCTTGGTGTTAATGGAAAATTATTTATTGGAGGAGCATAAAATGGGGAACACATAAGGAAATTATAAACATATCGGAGTAACTGGGGTAAGCACGTGCACGCATTCACACGCAAAAGTGAACGTATGTTAACAGAAATGAAGCCTTTATTAGAAAAATTATTGGGTTCATTATTTACAACATTTATGTTTCTTGTACATGTTTTGCACGTCCTTGATAAACGCAAACGAGTTGACAGCTGTTGCGAAAATCAGTAACACAAGACGCTTCCCGCAAGTACAGTTTTAGTAATTTTCGGATCGCGGGACAAAGCAGATGCACTTTAAACCGACTTATCAATCAACGAATCTCCCACTTAAACTCCGCATATTTTAATGTTAATTATCACTTAAGGGAAACACGATAAAAAAAAACTACTTAACTAAACATAATAAAAGTGAATCTATCTTTAATACTGTAGATATCAGGGGAGAGCGCGGACGCAGTCCCCCACTACCATAAATTATGCAGTTGAGATTCCCACATTTGGGGAATTCACAAAGGTCAACACAGCCTGAGTGCAATGGCTGAGTCTCGCCTTGAGTGAACCACCTTCTTGATCATGGTGTCTCTCCTGCCAGGTAAGTATGAATTACACCTCCAACAGCTAGAGACTACACCACCGAACACACCGTTTACCATCACGGTAAAGAACAGTGCTATAATCGTTACATAAACATCTGGTACTAAAACACTGCAGTTTACACATACTGCAAAAATAACGTTAGATTTATTACATATAAAGTCGTGTGGTTGACTAGTTACTAAGAAACCAAACAGTTTAACATTACCCATGATGCAATGCTACTGAATACGTAATGAGATCCACAATGTTCAGGAAAATGTGTGTTTAATCGGTACACGTACACTTTACACTAAAATTATTCAGTCCAGAAAAAAAGGCCAAACGTTATAAAGTAAGCAGAAGGAAAAGACAAATATTTAACAGTTTTATTAATGTTTTCAAAGCCTTTTTATTTCGCCCCGCCCACTCGGTTTGCAGGTTAGGTGAATTTCGCGAAACCCTGAAAGCCTGCAGAACTCACCCAAGCGCAAAGCGGATTGGCTCCGTCTCCATAGCAACGGATTCTTAGGCTCACGGGTCATGCGGGCGTCCGCATTTGCGATCATAGATATCTATCATAGATATATGCCATAGATGTCGTCTTGGGATCCGAAAAATGCGTCAAAACCGCCGCCATCTTTGTACAGGGCTCTTGTACTTCTAATACAGCTGTGTCCAATCTTATCCACAAAGGGCCGGTGTGGGTGCAGGTTTTCATTCCATCCAAGCAGAAGCTACACCACCGAAGATTCCACCTGTTTAATCAGTTGTTCTTGGTTTTTAGTATAGACTCTGGTGTGGCTTCTGCTTGGTTGGAATGAAAACCTGCACCCACACCGGCCCTTTGTGGATAAGATTGGACACCACTGTTCTAATACATGCACGATGCCGGACTTTTGTTCTGCGTTTGGTTGTTCAAACGAAAGAAATATAAAAACCAGATAGCAAGGGATTACATTTCACAGGCGAGAATGTGTTTTATGATATTGAATGTTACGACATTATATTTCTGGTTACGTTGGTTTGTTTCAGTCCTTGGTTAACGACCGCAGCTAATCCATGCTAGTTACCCATTAGTTTTTGACAGTTAAGAAAACCGACAATGTTTGTAGATTCCGAAGCTCTTAATAAGGACATTAAAAATTGACCCATGCCATTTTATTTTTATTTTTTTTTTGCTTAAATGTAAAAAGACACAACTTTATGTAAGTTTTGTAAGATTCCCTTATCTGTCAAACATATTTTATTAGATTGTCCTGGACTTAACACAAGCAGAATCCTATTTTATCAAGTTACTTCACTTAAGGACATATTTAATGACATGCCTGAAAAGGGTTTGGAGAACACCATGTCGCAAAGGTTCATACTCTGCAACTGCAGAGCAAAAGTGTCAGGAAGAAACTGTAAGGTCGTGTTGTTGCAGGGATACTATATAAACCAATACAAATACACCAATACAGTTTAAATGTTTAAATTAACATGTATAGTCACACCATTGTAGCAGTGTTACATGCAGTAGGCTATAAGGTAAGTAGCGATTGTTCATTTGAAGTTTACTCAAGTGGAAGAATGTAAGTAATAAACTTACACCTACTATCACTATGCATTATATTGTGAAAAAGTAGATTATCTTAATATCAAAACTTTAAATCTCTGGACTTAATGATAAATACATGTCTGACCGTTGGAATGAACCAAAAAAACTAGAAAATCGCATTCATGACGATTTATGGTGATTTTACGTCTGTCTACATTGACGCTGATGCATTAAGAGGAGGGGGTCCCCTGTACCAAGATGGCGGCTCAGTTGACGCATTCGTTCCAACGTACTGCCGTATACAAAGCGACATCTAGTGTATATATCTATGGATATCTATGATTTGTGATTAGGTGATTTATGCAGGCCGCACTTTCGTGTTTATGTGTTGAAAGAAAGATGAGTAGATCATTAAAAGAGAATCGGCGGTGGGTCATCAGGTAGTTTTAGCTGACGTCTTCAACATAGTAAAAGTAGATAAGGCTCATGGGTACTGTAGTATTTAGTTTACTGTCCGATTTGACACACCAAATAGATGGAAAAACAGCTTTTCTCAGAAAAGAAACCATAGCACAACGGTTAGTACCCTACAGAATATAAAGAAATAAAAACAAGGATAAAATCTCATGGTTAAATATTGAGTAATGTAACAAAACATCACATATTCAACCCACTTAGGGTCAGAACAAGGAAAAAAACTTACAGTCATAATACTAATACTAACTACTATACAACCACTATAATAATCATACTATAATAAACAACTATTATATTTCCATGTCAGTGTGTATGATTTCAGGTTTTGTATGACATTCGGTCATTTTCTGAAACACAGAAAAAGATGTTTCAACAAAAGGTCAGAAATGACAGAAACTCATGCATCCAGCTGTACCAGCTGAGGGTCAGGATGTAAAATAGTTCCCAAAAAGTTGAAAGAAGTCAGTTTACAACTCAAAGTTACAGCTTTATCTTTGACTGTTAAAAAAGTGCTAGCAGCGAACACAATTTCACCATACAGAAATCTCCACTTTATGAAGGATTATTTTTTTTAGTAGCAAATATTTTAAATCATTTAATTATTAGGCTTAGATGATGTACAGAATCTCTGCAAATCCCTATGAATGAAAACAAGTGCATTAATATAAACTGCATTAGTAGCTAGATAACTTTTGTTAGTTTTGTCTAGTATTTTCGGATTATTTTCTTATTATTTTAAATTACATTTCCAGATCCAAACATTAGGGCCTTTATCTCAAGATGAATATTTCTACATTAAATGCTGTACTCTTAAAATAAAACATTTTAAAAGCTACTTTACATTCTTTATATACTTTAAATGTTCTGTAAAAACATATTATTCAATATTAGAGATACACCACACATAGAAGCAGGACAACATTTCATTTTGTTGTTACTTTCTTGTTTATTTAACGTTGTTACATGATAAGTACACATATATTGATGGCTTCTATATAGATTTACATTTTACATGAACACTTGTTTTAATCAGGCGGGAAAGGTTCGGTCCAACTGTCTCTACAGATGTCTTTTTTGAGTTCTGAAAGGAAGAACCATCTCAAAACACAACAACTTACTTATTGCTCAATACAAAATGAATAATAATAATAATAATAATAATAATAATAATAATAATAATAATAATAATAATAATTTTGGGTTGTGGAAATATGAACTGTATACCTTCACAAGACAAAGCAATCCATTTTGCTTGTTATTATCTAAAAACAGTGAATATCTACAGCAGGAAGAGAGTGAGTGCTAAGGTGAAGTTCAGGAGGTGAAAAGAAGGTCACGGAGTGTTTAACCCAGACCGAGTAGTAATTAAACGTGTTTTGGGATGGAGCCACAATATAACAACATCCTAGATCATGTTCAGAGTCTGATCCGGCATCGGTACCATTTACTACAGTGTCAGAGACAATGTCTGACCTCATATCAATGATGAGAAACACAGCTATGTGGAGAACAGGAGGCATGCTTAACAACTGGCAGACAGAAAAAATGAAACACAGTCTCGGGTTTATACAGTATCATGCAAACAGCGGCAGGAGAAACTTACAGCTTGTCCAGTATCTGTCTTAAAGAGTTAGAATCTTTCTTCTACTGGTGTCTAACCTGGTCTGTTTTTACTCTAACTCCTTAATTCAAATCTAATTTCATCTTCGTTTCATTATTTCACATAAAATGTTAGCTTATTTCTATTTGTGTTCTCCATTCTGGTTTGATTTTTACATAAGCCTTAAAACACTTAGCGCTACATTTAACACTAGTGCAATATTAATTGAAATATTAATATCATGATTACCTCATTTCTTTGTTTCTAATAGAAACGTTTCAGTCAAACACCGTACAAAAGGTCTTAATACCCTTCATGACTCCTCTACATTTCCTCACTCATGACGCACACACTCTCCTTTTGATATAACCTACAATACATGGCTGCTGTATTCATCATCAGATTTGGACAGCATTTGCAGAGTTTGTATCCTCTCATGTCGTGTGTACTAGGAGTGTTACCGGAAATAACGAAGGGGACGAGAGGTCGATTAGCCCTTTGGGGCGACTGTATGTGTCTGTAAGGGTCGGGGCACCTTGAGTTTTTAGGGAAAGGGAGTTTTGTGGGTTTGGGATTTGCCCTACATTCTGAGCTTGGAGCACGAAGCTCCAGAAAGCCCCAACCCTCACAGACGCACATGAACAAGAAACACCCCTGCAGTAGTGAGTACATCACTTCCTACAAGATTGTGGAAGCTGTGTAAAGTAACATTCAGTAAGGCAGATGGAAGAGAAGTTGAGTTGTTTGTGAAAGGGGAGGGGACATAATGATCAGTCATATCGTTGCCATTTATAATACAATCATGGAGCAGCTCTAGCCAATCATCTCACAGCTCACATGCTTGGTGTCACCTATCAGTGTAGCTCATATTCATATTCACATGTTCAACAGGGAAGTAGAGAAAAGCCTGAATGTAAAATGTGGTGTGATTTCTGAGGTTCTATTCCTTCACAGAACCTGTATGTGTGTGTGTGTGTGTGTGTGTGTGTGTGTGTGTGTGTGTGTGTGTGTGTGTGTATGTGTATGTGTGTGTTACTTTGGTATAGACTTCCTTTGAGCTAGACGCTGTACAGACATCAAGCTCTCCACCTTGACGCTTACCAGTTCCACAGACTGCCTTATGACCTACAGTACAACCTCTTTGCCTGCACACAGGTTCAGCCTCAGTTCGCGGTTCCGGTTTGGTTCAGGATGAATTGTGATTGTCTACAGAAAGGAAACCGATGAACCGATCCCAGGCAAAACCACTTCTATGCCAGAGGGGAATGCACACTACAATGAGCCTACTAAAATGTAATGTTTGTTGATTGATAGAACAGTGCATCTAGTGACTAGGGTTGAGTGGAGAAGTCAGTGCTAGAGTAGTGTACACTGCAATTACCATAATAAATTTAAAATAATATAGAAGGGTGCACTACCAGGATTCTTTGGTAAAGTAGTGAACGCTAATACACTCTTTACTAGGTTGGGTGGCGTATAAACTGATAAAGTAATGCACACTCAAGCTAGTGTACTTTACAATTAGTGTACTACATTTGGTTGAAGAAAGTATTTCAGTGGTAGGTAGGTATGTGCGCTAAAGTTAGTGAAAACAACAATGCAGTGTATAATAAAGTCAAATAATACTGACTAAATGAGTAATGCACACTTGTGGAGTAGTGCACACTACTACAAGTGTACTACATGTGGTGTAGTCACTGGTAGAGTAGTGCACACTACTGTAAGTGTATTACTTGGTGTAGTCACTGGTAGAGTAGTGTGCACTACAGTAAGTGTACTACAGGTGGTGTAGTCACTGGTAGAGTAGTGTGCACTACTGTAAGTGTATTACTTGGTGTAGTCACTGGTAGTGTAGTGTGCACTACAGTAAGTGTACTACAGGTGGTGTAGTCACTGGTAGTGTAGTGTGCACTACAGTACTGTAAGTGTATTACTTGGTGTAGTCACTGGTAGAGTAGTGTGCACTACAGTAAGTGTACTACAGGTGGTGTAGTCACTGGTAGAGTAGTGTGCACTACAGTAAGTGTATTACTTGGTGTAGTCACTGGTAGAGTAGTGTGCACTACAGTAAGTGTACTACAGGTGGTGTAGTCACTGGTAGTGTAGTGTGCACTACAGTACTGTAAGTGTATTTCTTGGTGTAGTCACTGGTAGAGTAGTGTGCACTACAGTAAGTGTACTTCAGGTGGTGTAGTCATTAGCACAGATTTCAGAAGTATTTGAAATGCATATGAGCTGTGATGATTGGCTAAGAACTGACATCTTAAAACCTGATTGGCTGCAGCCTCAATCAAACAATCCTTCTGCTCATGGCTAAGACAGAGAACCGGAATTATTGTACGTTGTCAGATGACATCCCTCAACCTGCTTCCTGCTTAGAAACTCTAAGATGGAGAAATTCATGAGTAAAATTAGTTGCAGTTCAACAGAATCTCACACAGACCCAAGAGTAGCCAGCTTCTTGACAAAGATCAGCTATAGCTTTATATCTAGCTAAAAAAGAAAAGACAGAATGTAAAAAATGCAATCTGGATGAGTTTGGTGTGTTATGTTTCTTGGTGCTCTCAATGTATTTTGTCATTCAATCTAAGGGTTTCTTTGTCCTTAGCTACATACCGAATATTAGCCAGCTAGTAGAGCCAAAATGATGTTACTTTATTGTTACAGGATTTTCAAAGGAAATCACTGCAGTAACTCTGCCCCCAGGGTTACTTGAACTCAAATAAAAAAAACTTATGCATTGTATATTTAAAGACCTTAAAATATTTGACAAATGGAGATGAAAACATCTTTACGTATTTACAACCACAGTCAATGGTATGTCAGGGAGATGATAAAGACCTTAATAAAAGCGTCAAACTCACTGGTTAGTCATGAATTTCTCCATTTTTTGTTTCTACTACTTTCTTTCTTTCTTTCTTTCTTCCTTTTTTCTTTCTTTCTTTCTTTCTTTTTTTTTTTACTCAAAATCCATATGTGCTTTAAAGCAACCAGTCACTCTTGGAGACTGTGAAAAGACACGAGTGCAGGGAACGATGGGAGTTATTTTCAGGGCTCACGTAACGTAAGCAGGACAGAAGATGCTGGAGCAACAACACGAATACACTTTGAGCAAAAAACCATGAAGCCATGAAACACACAGGAGAGAGATTGGAGGAGTGTGTCATTTTACAGAACAGAAACACACAGAGGAACAAATCTCTGCCCTTTCCTTCAGCTCAGTCCCTACTGCTATCTGTTCCATGACCTCCATCTACACATGTGTTTTTTGTGTATATGTGTGTGTATTTGTGTGTGAGAGAGCTCAACAGGACACCTCCATGGTGTGGCTGAGCTGACCCACACCCTCGGTGCTGTCCGAGTGTGTGCACGCTCGGTTGCGAGAGCCGTCCACAGAGCCACCGCTGGTCAGAGAGGCAGTGCGAGAGCGAGCCAGCCGAGTCATACTGGCTGAGGGCACTGAGAAAGGGAGAGAGAGGGAGAGAGAGCGAGAGAGAGAGGTGAAAACAGTAGTACAATGTTCTTGATCATCATGCTATGAAGCGAGGAGGGTGGTTAAGATGACATGCTGGTGTTCCTTCTAGTAGCTCATCAACCTAAATTCAAGAGTGAATGTCATTTTGTAAATATTTTTTTTTTCTTTCTTTCTTTTCTTTTTTTTTTAACAGCTTCATGCAATTATGAAAGGAAAATCAAATACTGCATTCCAATACTGTTCTTATCATGCTCTTGTCCACTTCCCCTCATGACCCCTATATAACTCCTAGTAGTATTCCTAAATTAATTCTAGTAGTATTCGTATATGATTCCTAACAGTTTTCCTGTATGACATCTAATATTATTCCTAAATAACTCCTAGGAGTATTAATATGACTCCTAGTAATATTCCTAAATAAATCCTAGCAGTTTCCCTGTATGGCTCCTAGTAGTATTTTTATACAATTCCTAACAGTTTCCTGTATGACATCTAGTATTGTTCCTAAATGACTCCTAGTAGAATTCCTAAATGACTCCTAGTAATATTCCTAAATGATTCCTAGGAGAATTAATATGACTCCTAGTAGTATTCCTTAAAAATCCTAGCAGTTTCACTGTATGGCTCCTAGTCATATTTCTATACGATTCCTAACAGTTTCCTGTATGACATCTAGTATTGTTCCTAAATGACTCCTAATAGTATTCCTAAATGACTCGTAGTTGTTTTCCTACCTCATGCCCAGTTTTCTTTGGTTAGGTTTCAAATCCACACTGACCCCCAGTGAGATTTTTTTCCAAAAACAGCATGTGCTAAACTGCACAGCAATGAAGCAACACTAACAATTATCTATTTATAAATGAGCAACATGTCACACGTCATATAATTGAATCAATTAGTGTCAGGTAACATCTACAAAACAAGTTAGTTATCGCTTACAAGTGCTGTTGTATAATACAGTACAGAAAAATAGCGGAAACATTTGTTTTGACAAAAATCAAAGGACTATAAACTAACTATAAGTTAAAAAACGTTTTTGTAGGTTTGGACCTTTTTTAAACAATCTAAGGTTTTTTTTATATATATTTTTAAAAGCAAGAAGACACTTTCAAGGGCAGATAAGAAGCAGCATTGGAACTATGCAGCTGGAATGTATGTTCTGAGGTCTCATTCTCCATTGATTCTTGTCTTTCACAGATCCTTAGTTCATATACTATTCTCTTAAGAACATTCTAACAACTATTACAAGCCTCCTGTTGATATATATATATATCTTGCGTGCACTTCTGACTAATAAACCTATTTCACAAGCATCTCTGTTTTTGGCCGGAGCCACTGGAGTCGGCCATGCAGAGAGCATGATGGGACATTGATGGCTGGTCTGCAAAATCACAACATAAACCAACAGAAATCACACATTCAAACGGGGACAACAGAAAGGAGGGATGGTAAGATCCAACAGGGTGAAAAATACAAATTGTTTTGTTTCAGATGGAGGAGGCAGGAGAGGAAACAGGAAATACCTGGCCCTCCACTCATCCTCCGATCCTTTATAGACGCGACTGAGAAAGGACAGGAAAACGCACACAAACACAAAGGAAAATGTTACAACAAAACTATGCATTCCTACACACACAAGAAGCACACACACACCCACACACACATACACAAGCAAGCACACACACATCTGTCCCTTTATACCTTTACACACAGGCTTACTACTTGATCATGTTAAACAGACTGACTGAATGCAATTAGACTCAGATTTAGAAATGCATTCGAATTACAAGTCTCAGATAAAATTAGTTAATACTAAGACTAATGTTGTTCTAATTCAAAAAGACTAAGAATAATTATTAATAAAACTTACTGTATCCCATCCCCTGCAGGAAGTATTTAAAGGCCTCTGTCAGTTTTCCAGGCTGAGGCAAAAACAGTCGAGGGTTAATGAGCGCACAACACACAATCAGTACAAAAAGATCAGTTAGACATGTTTGGAGTACAAAAGTCGCTTTAGTAGCTTTGTTGTTGTGGAGATAAAAATAATTATAGTGGCCATTTTATTTAAAAATGGTAATCATTATGTCCTATGCCTTAATTACAGTACCTAGACTACAGTTTATAAAAGTGCTTCAATGAATTTGATTTCACTGACTCAGTAGGCCGATTTAGTCCCTGAACAGAAAGCTTAATAGAAACGTGCACAAACTGATCCTGGATCAGGATTCTGACCTGTGTGATCTGAGGCAGTCCACCCGAGTCAGCCATCTGAAATGAAACACACAAGAAGTTACTGTCTTCCTTGCATGGCTTTGAACTCAGTACACAGTAAAACGCAAACAATAATAATAATTAAAAAAAAAATAAATAAATAAAATAAAAAATATGATAAATAAAATAAAAATTAAAACTTAAATTTTTCACCAAAAAAAGTTACTTTTTCAAAAAAAGTTCAAATATCTTGAATCTATTCAAATTTATTGACTATTTCTTGAGAAACCAAATGGAATATTGATTAAAACTATTTCTAGACATATTTTATTATTTTCAAGCATTAATCAGGTCATTTTTCTTTTTAGAAATTATTGCTTAAAATCAGCAACAATCTGGCAATTTTTCAAGCTTAAGAATTATGAAATATAATTAGAAATCTATACGGTTTTAATAATTGTGGTTTATTGTAGAATAGTTTTAAATGTGGTCTATTTTAAAATTGTAATAAGAAATAGTAGAGAAATTTGAATAGATTAAAGAAATTTTGGAGATTTAAGAAATTTTAACCGTCATTTTATGAGCGTTATAGGTGAATAATTGCTTCTTTTTATTTGTGTAATTTGTTCTTTTTGTGATGATGCGATTTTTACCTTCAGGAAAGTGGTGTTGGTTGGGTCCAGCTTAGAGTTGCACTCAACCTGAAGATTAAAAAATAATGAAACTAATCAGGAAATAAAAAGGAAAATATGTACGTACTTTCAGATGGACAGGACGTGATAAAATACCGGCCATGGCTGTAGATATGTCATTAATGAATTCTTATGCTTTACATTTATACATGTTAATAATAAATCAAACAGATATAAAACACAATATATAGTGTTATATGAAAATGTAATAGACTGTATATTAGACAGTTAACTCCAGAATTACTGACTTTTCTTATGACAAAGAAAAGGGCAAAAATGATTGTCAATGTTGATGCCCTTACAGAGTCAACAATAAAACACCATCATCAAAACAACCAGCTGATTATAAGGAAAGAAAAGAAAGAAGAAAGAATCCTTTCCTGATTGCAACTCACAAACACAGTGATGAAACAAATCAGTAGATCTTCTGAAACCATGAGGTACATTCATGAGACCAAAAAAAAAAAAACAGGACTGGAAACTAGAAAAGATTAATTCCACTGTCAAATATGGCCATGGAAACTGATAGCATCATGAATTCTGCAACATCCCAGAATATTTATGCCTACAACCTGGCTGTCATTGCCATAGGATTAAGATCTTCCAGAAATGCAAGAAGGAACAAGAGCAAATGTTTTGTCAATCTCACTCTATGGAATTGGACCATTTTTTTCCACATGGGCCAAGTTCATTTATTTAAGAGTTGCTGATAATACTGAACTGATATGCTTACTATACACAGCTGCACTAATTGCACTAATAAAACTACAGTACATAATGTCATCATAATCACTTTAATTAAAAATAAATAAAGAAATAAATAACAAAAAGCTGTTGGGGATTTCTTACTGTATTTCCAACTAATAGAGTTTTTGATGTATCAGGATGTATTTATTGATAGGGAACTCTGTAAGTCGCTCTGGATAAGTGCATCATTCAAAAGTCATACATGTAAATATAACATACTTAAAATCAAAACATGGTTCATTGCATTTATTATTAATTTAATGCATTCATTTTAGCTCCTTTTCATGAGCGCTTCCAATAAGTTCAGTTTATGGTTTGACTATAGAGGGAATCAGCTGAGTAGTTTTAGTGTGTTTGAGGTTAAACATGGGAGAAATATATGTCTTCAGATGATCTGAGTGGAGCATTATGTGTTTGCATGTCCTAGTGTGATGTGTTTGAGTGTTTGACCTAGTTTGTGTGTGTGTGTGTGTGTGTGTGTGTGTGTGTGTGTGTGTGTGCGTGCTGACCCAAATATTTCATACTACATGAGTCACTCCAGAAGTAGCTGCACAGCTGTACATCCCTGAGGTGTCAGATTTATGCAGGAATGTGCACAAACACACAAAGACTCACACACACACCAAAAGTAACACAATCAGAGTGCACTATTATGGGATTGCATCTTTGTTGCGTCAGAAAGTTTAGAATATACAGCACAGTCCTACAATGCTGCTACAATCTGTACTGCATTTAAGCTGTAGCCAAACAATGCACCCTAGTGGAAGAATATCCAAAATGCACTGCAGCACTTGGAGATAATGCGTCATGTGGGACCTGTGAGGGAACTGGTAGCTCAGTGGTTAAGGTGTTGGACGACTGATCAGAAGATTTTGAGTTTAAATCACAGGACTACCAAACTGCCACCGCTGGGCCCTTGAGCCTGGCCCCAGGCGTCTGGGATTGATTCTCAGCTATTGAAGTTGAAGGCTTTGGGGTAGATTCATTCATTCATTCATTCATTTTCTACCGCTTATCCGAACTTATGGGTAGATGTTTAAGTTTTTAAAAACTATATATAAATCTACTGATTTTATGTAATAAAATAAAAGTATAAGAATCCCTGTAAGGCTTCGTATAATAATAATTATACATTTGCGTTCCTTTTATTTTTACATTTTCAATTAAATAAATCTTCATGCATATCTAAAAGGAGTGTAACTGATTCCCTCCATCACTTCCTATTGCTTGTCTCTATCACTCTATTTTTCTGTGTTATTCTCCTATTCTTGATCAATCTTGTTTTTATGTTGTTTTTTGCCTTTGCTCTTCTGTCCTCGTCTTTGCCCTACTTTATTCAGTCTTTCTTTATCACTCTCTCTTCCATTTACACATTAGTGGCTTGATGTGATGTGATGTGATGTGATGTGAGGATGCAGTGACCCTGAATTCATACATTGCTATAAAATATAGCTCAAATTATTGGGCATACGGCCCAGGAGACTGACCTAAATCCTGTACCATCTGTCCCAGAAAGAAACAGACAGAGGGGGAAGGCTGCTAAATCTCTGTATTATTGAAACTAACAGGGAAACAAAAGAATGTGTAGAAAGTGTAGGTGAAAATAATGAAAATGTTACTAGTCTACTGTAAGTGTTTTAAATTTTGTTGTCAAAAAAAAATAAAATAGATAGCCCTGGTGTCCCTCAGGGCTCAGTACTTGGGCCTCTCCTTTTCTCCCTGTATACTCACTCTCTTGGTAAAGTTTCTTCCTCACATGGGTTCTCTTACCACTGCTATGCTGATGATACTCAACCTATCTTTTCTTCTTTCCCACCCTCAGATACCACAGCTTCTGTTTGGATCTCAGCATGTCTGTCAGACATATTACCGTGGATGATGGCTCATCATTTGAAGCTCAATCCTAGCAAAACTGAACTGTTGATCATCCCAGGTGATTAATCCCCAGGTCATGAACTTGCAATACCTCTGCATAATGATCTGATCTCCCCTTCACTCACAGCTTGCAACCTTGGGTAACCATGGACAATCAACTGTCCTTTTCCTCGCATGTTGCTAGACACTCTCATTTTGGTTCCTACTCTACAACATTAGAAGGATTCTGCCATTTTTGTCCACACAGGCTGCTCAGGAACATGCTCAGTCTCTTTTCATATCAAGACTGGACTACTGCAATTCACTGCTTGCAGGTCTACCTCTGAACGCAAATTGTCCTCTGCAAATGATCCAAAATGCAGCTGCATGATTTGTTTTTAACATGCCTAAGTTCTCGCAAACCCCCCCGCTGCTGCGATCCCTTCACTGGTAGCTGCACACATCAGATTCAAAACACAGATGCTTGCCTACAAAGCCAAAAATGGACCAGCTCCTTCTTACATCAAAGCCCTCATCACTCTTCGCACTGCACCTCACACCCTCAGATCTACCAGCACTGCTCTACTGATCCCACCATCTCCCAGGGTAAGAGGTATGTATTCTACAAGACTCTTTTCTGTTCTGGCACTAAGATGGTGGAAAGAACCTCCCCTAGGGGTCCGGACAGCTGAGTCACTGCCTATCTTCAAAACATCTTCATAAAATACTTGAAAGCACTTTCTCCCCTGTTCGTTGTATGTGTATTTAAAAAAGCAAAATAAAACAATGGCTAATGGTATCTTAAGTCTGTAACCTAGTGAACCAGAGTTAATGTATTCAATGATAGAGATTAAAAGAACTTTTGTACTTCTGTAAATGTCGACTGAGTACACAAAATTCACATCTCTTTTATGTTAATAAGAAGATTTATACATGCGCATATATTCGTCTGAGTTTGAAAGAGCAATGATCAGCATAGTGCAGTTTAATATTAGTGTTTAATTACTACTGAGAGCAGAACAGGCTTTTGGACCCAACTCTATGTCTAGAGGAAATGAAAGTGTGAGGAGGAGGAAAGCAGGGAAGAAAAGGAAAAGAAAAACACTCACCACGCCCTCTTCTGCTGGAGCATTATCTCCCACCACCAGCATCACGGGGCATCTACACGACAGAAATAACACACAGAGAGAGAAAGAGCAAGATTAAACACGGTGCACATATAATTATATACAAAGCTAGAAAGACAGAGAAAACAATAGAAATAAAGAAAATTATGAGGAAGTCCAGTTCTACAATCGGTACTGCTGTCTAAAGATGCTGCATGACCTACAGTATATAATTATCTACTAATGGGGAAGAGATAGAGAAGGAAAACAATAGAAGAGAAAGAAAAAGAAATGCTGTTACAGAGAGAGTAATAAAGTATGAGGCAGTATGGATGAGAGAAGGAGAGAATGGATGAGAACAGAAAGCGAGAATAGACGGATAGATACATAAAAAGAAGAAAGGAGAGATAAAAATAAAATGAAGGTGTGAGATAGATGGAGAGAAAGAAGAAAGAAAAGCACACCTGAGTGTCTTGGCGTTTAGCACAGTCCCACTGCGATTCATCTCCAGATCTCTACGGCTAAGAAACAAAAACACAGAAATGTCACGTCAATGAATCGGTTCTGACCAACGGACGGATTTCAACTCAGAGTTCTGTTTGAAATGGAACTGTCTGACCATCCTTAAGAATATCCTTAAGAGACAAAGAAAACCCTGATTTTGTCCCTGATATATTACTAAAATTGTGACTCATTCATTCATTCATTCATCTTCTACCGCTTATCCGAACTACCTCAGGTCACGGGGAGCCTGTGCCTATCTCAGGCGTCATCGGGCATCAAGGCAGGATACACCCTGGACGGAGTGCCAACCCATCGCAGGGCACACACACACTCTCATTCACTCACGCAATCACACACTAGGGACAATTTTCCAGAGATGCCAATCAACCTACCATGCATGTCTTTGGACCGGGGGAGGAAACCGGAGTACCCGGAGGAAACCCCCGAGGCACGGGGAGAACATGCAAACTCCACACACACAAGGCGGAGGCAGAACTGCACATATGATTAACTATTCTTTTAAACGACAGGTTAATCGAACCCCGGGAATCGAACCCCGACCCTGGAGGTGTGAGGCGAACGTGCTAACCACTAAGCCTAAAATTGTGACTCTATATATAAAATGTTTACTGTATGTTTGTAGCCGACAACAGATAAACAAAATTCATTCAATATTCATAATCTTAAAATTTAGATTCCATTTTATTTTAATTCCTGTAAAGTGAAATATAATTACAGACTCCTGTAAAGCTTTTTGACAATGTCTTTTGACAATGTGTTAAATGCACTATTCAAATAAATTTTAATTAAAGCCTAATTGATTTATGATATTGCCTAATTGGCTTTTATTTGCATATTTAAATATACATTTTTAAATTTGACTAAAATAAAAAATAAATACAATTTAATTGAATTGAATAAACATTCACAATTGCACAACTTCATCACTTCTGATATAATTGATTTATGACAGTTTGCTTTTTTAAATTTGCTTTTATTTGCATATGCACATCTGCCCCATGTTTACGCTAATTACCCATTGTACATGTTCCAGAAGAGTTGCAGATTGAACTGGTTGATGGTGTTGTTGATCTGCTGTCGGTAGCTCTGCACCAGCTCGCTGTTGTTCATCAGCTCCTCCTGCAAATAAAAGGTACAATAAGCAATGCTACTGTTAAAGATGGATGATATGGGTCTTAGGTAAAGTATGTTCTTTGCTTCTGGTTTATCTTACCAGTTTATGCGTCTACATGGATTAAACCAAATCTTTTTTTAAAGATTTGTCATAACCTACTCTAGCCTATTATGCACCTTTAAGAACAAACAACTGTTTTAGCTATCTTTTGTTGATTTTTGAGTCAAACATGACAACTAAAAATTCACCCAACTGATTAGACTCAGTAAGTGTATTACTGTATGTGATGATGTTTGGCTCAGAGAAATCAACAACCCATTCAGAAAGATGAATCACTGAAAACTGGAGTTCATTTTGGACTTATTTGGTCCAACAGTGATACAATAACATACTGTACAACAAGCCACTCTCTCCCATTGCTGTCTATGGGATTTATGTAGCCATTTCTTCTGCAGTTACGATGGTGCCACATTATTTCTACAACCAACAATTACCATAGTATCAGACATTTTGCGACCAGAATGTCAGTTCTTTTATATTCGGCTGCATGCCAAACAGATTCATCAGCCTGTACAACCAGAGAGACAATCACTGCCTTTACTGGAAACATTAATCTTAAACTTCTGTACCTTTCACTGTATCTGGAATGCATGCCCTTTTAACAGGCTGTTAACCTGCACTTTCAACTATAGTATTTTGTGTAATACTTTTTTGTAATTGTTCCCAACAATGTGCTTTTCGCTTCTTTCCAGGGCAATTTTACATTACAGCTTTGGATCAAACATAACTAACTTATTATCTTATTAAATATTTAACAGTTCTAGGCTCAATCCAGTCTAAATCGAATCAAGGAATCAGCACTTTCTCTGGCAGGTTTTCAGGTTGTCAGATAGTTTGTTTGTGTTTCCACCTGGCTGAAGAGGTGAGGTAGGACTATGTCAGGCAGTGTGCTGGTCAGTCCAGATAGTTTGGAAGCAGCCCAGTCAATCCAGCCTTTCCCATTTGGGTCGATGTTGAGCAGAACCAAACCCTCAACAAGGTCAGGAAAGATCAGCTAGGGAGAGAGAGAGAGAGAGAGAGAGAATATGACGATGATAATCATGATAATGTTAATGGCTACTGTGAGCAGCCTTTCTGTTTCTATACATGTTTCTATACATGAAGGTTATTTAAAAATAAAATAAAATAAAAGACTGCACACTATTATATTAGCTACTAAATAACATTCAGAAGAATATGGGCCAGCTGAGTGACAGTGAGAGGGAAAAAGAATGAGAGCAAGAGAGCAACACTCACAGCAAACTTGGCAAGGATGTAAGCACCGGCTCCTACTCCAATTCCCACAATGCTCTTAAATCTGGAGATGAATAATAATTATAATAATAATACCCAAATTAGACAATCTAACATATTCACATATGCTAAATAAATCAAGCAATACTCACACCCTCTAACCATTATTAGTCTAACCTTACTAACTCATTCTACTCATAACAATGAAACAATACTTACTGACCCACCTATTCTAAGCATCCTAACTGAATCAGACTGACTGACTTTAAAACACAGTAATGTAACCATACTAACACACACTAATTCTTATTAATCTAACTAAACCCGCTTATTCTAAACCATGCTAATTTGTACTACTCACACAACCTAATCCATATGAATTAAACCACACTCACACAGTCTAAATTCTACTATTCTAGGCATACTCACACTCGAATCCAGAGTAAACTACTGCGTGCCAATCAGGCTATTTTGACGATACTTACCCAAAGTGCTGGACGACGCTGGGCAGCATACCTGCCAGTTGGTCCATGGTGGGGTACTGGTACCTTCAAATAGATGAGCAGAGGGAATCAGAATGAATGCAATAATGTGTGTGTGAGAGAGAGAGTGAGTGAGTGAGAGAGAGAGAGAGAGAGAAGTAAAGTGTTAATTACTGTAGGTTGTGTACCTGTGTTTTGTGGGCGTATATCTGTATTAGTGAGGATATTTACCCTGCTGGCATCTGAGGGGCTCCGACTTGTTGGCCAGGCGCATCAATGTGGCAAACCACAAAGTGTTTAGTGATCTCCTGCATGTCCTCATTATGAAAAAGAGTGTTGAAGCACAGCTTATCTAACAAAAAAGAAATAAATAAATTGAGATAAATAAGATAGTCAGATAGAAGAGATGTTCTTTAAACACACATTAGGAGAAATGTGTACATTATGTGTGGATATGTATATAGGTGTACAGGCTATGGCCATGAAGTACTGTACTGAGGTTTGAAGTACCACTGAACTGAAAAAACGATAGATTAGATAGATTAATAGATAAACTAGTGTTCGGGGAATTTTTTAAACACATTCACATTTTAAACATTGCTTGACAAAAATATTTGTAAAATCTGTATAAAAAGAGTCATTAATTAAATATTTCTAGTTTTGTGTTTTCATGGCAAATCTGCAGAAATGTCACTGCTAGGCTATTAATTAATTAAAAACATGATGTGATTATTAAACAATAGCATTTGATTGTTTTAATAATGTAGAATTATATGATTTCAGGAGCAATTTAAGAAGCCAACAGTTTTTCTCCAAAAGTTCTAAACAGAACCTTATCCACTGTTCCACATTTTAGTTCACTAACACAGTTTCTTCAAGCGGCACACGACAAACCGTATTTACCCAAAAATAAACTTGGCACTCTTACTGAGAATAACAAATTTATTCACACTCTATCTGGGACGCACACTGATTGCAGGTTGAATACTCATAAAATCAGAGCATGAGTCATCTTTCTGCCCTGTTTCTTGACCTATTTCACTCTTTAATCTTCATCTTCCTCTGCACTTTCTCTTCAACTCCCCCTGCTTTTCCTGATTTCCCTCTCTCTCTCTGTTTCTTTCCACTTATTGACCTTTCTGTCTCTCTCTCTCTCTCTCTCTCTCTCTCTCTCTCTCTCTCTGTCTGTCTGAGTCACGTCTTTCCTCAGGGTTCACTGTGCATACTAATGAGCAAGCAAGGTCAGACGGATGGGGAGGTGAGGGAAGAGAGAGGTACATGGAGTACAGAAAGTAAATAAAAACAACCAGTTTTTCTATCTCACCAATACCAGACAACAGGGAAATACAGACACTGAGCAGATGCTTGATACTGATGTATACATAGTGTATTGTTTGTGGAAACAAGACACAATGGTTGGAAATATAAACTTTTTTTCTTAGCTGTGTTGGAAATTATTAGGATATAATACAATTTCATATGACCAAATGGTAATTACACATTGATCCTAAATCACAGCTATGAAAGTGGACCATTCATATGATTTTAACACTGTAAATGGATATGCAGAATCTTAGAAAAAAGTGAAATGGATTTAAAAATGGAGGAATAAGATTGTGTGGATTGCGCAGTATCATACGCCCAACACCCCACCTCACACCCCCTTTCTCTCTTACAGGAAATGAAGCAGGAAATGGATTCTTTTGGACAGATGGAGAGAGAGAGAGAGAGAGAATGACCTTTGCTAAACACTGTAGGTTTAAATAATGTATAACAGTATGTGTTTGATCTGATATTAAGCACCGTGGAGGATTAAATAAAAGGCATGTAGTCATACCTTATAAGTCAGCTTACCCAGAAATCCATTCAAATGCCATTAAAAAGTGTTTATTGAGTGGATGGATTGATGAATGGATGGATGGATGAGAAGCCGTATAGACAGATATATAATATGTAAGGTGGTAAATATGTTGTGAATAAATTTAAATAGAATCTAATAGGTAATGTAAGATGTATTGTTATGACCAGCAAGTTTCAGGTATTAATGACAGATCTTTTACAAATACATACGATTGAGTCCCACATCATGGTAGGTGAGAATTGCAGGTTTGTTGCCCTTTGGAGCCCCGCGGATCACCACATGCAGCATCCCATTGGGAGTCTCAATGTCATGTTCCTAACACACACACACACACACACACACACACACAATTTAAATATAACAAAGAGTGTTTCATTAAATGTACAATATCTCATTATTCCATGCCCATATATACCCTATATATCTCTCATATATAAACCAGAAAGCCCCACATAATGAAGAGAACTATGGGGTGTACAGGCTCTTGTATTAAAAATTCAACGTTTTTGTTAATTCTACAACATCTGTAAATGCTTTAGATTTATTTTGAGATTTTATCATGAATCAATATGATGTCAATGATTTAATTAGCTGTATTTATGTTCCAAAAACAAACATGCTTACCAATGTTAACCAGCACAGATATTACATAGAGAGGATTTATTTTACTGGGAAAACTACTTTCAAATTAGTTTAACTAAATCTAACCAAAACTAGCTAACCAAATTGGAAAAAAGGTGCCTAGAGTAAAGTAGCTAATATGTCTATGATTAACTAACAGCAATCAGTCAGGTATTTAAGGCACATGTCTTGTTATTAGATGTAGTATTTGTAATAGTAGTATTAATAGTAGTAGTTATTGTAGTAATAGTAATAATTTACACAGACTGGTTTAAATCTGTGTGCTTACACATTGATATCAATAATTAGATTTTAACAACCCTGATAGTGAAGGTCCTTATAGTCCATGTCCTCACCCTTATCCATTTCTCACACTCCTCCTGAAGCTAATTATACTCTACGTCTCAAGGTCATAGATTTGTCTCTGAGAATAGATAAGTAAACGACTCATTCCACACTCCATGTGCACACACTCAAACATCCAAACACATTGACATGTAGTCCGGGTTTGGGAAAATACACAGAGTAAATACAAAGATAACCAGCCACGCATCCTCGATCACTGAACACTCCCTGACGCATACCGTCGGCTGATGCATACGTGAGTGTGTGTGTGTCCTGTGGGAACACACACCATCGATTCTGCACCTGCACTGCCACGTTGCTTAGAAATCATAGCACATATTTATCTATACTGCTAGTTTTCAGCTATACTGAAGAAGAAAAATAAGTAACAGCAGCATACTGTAGTGAAACTATATACTGTATATATTTAGTCTATCATCGATATCCATTTGATGTTTTTTTATATTTCCGTCTTCAACACCCCACTATCAGCATCAAGCTCAGGAAGTTGCAATTTCCCCAATAATGACACTTATAAGTCTGATTTTATACCTACAAGAGATGCAAAGAAAAACATTAATGTGTTCAATTTTACAATAAAGCCACACAATCCTGACTTCCAACATTCCTTACTCACATTCCATTAGTCACTAAATCCCATAAGACTCACCCCATCCCAACACTCAGGCATTGCTGCTACAAAGGAGGATGAGGATGCAGAAGAGGAAGACTGAGAAGAAGACTCTGAATCAAATGAGTCAGCAGCCCTTTCTGTTTAGTCGGAGTAGGATCCAGACAAGCAAGAGGATGCAGAAATGTTTCTGTTGCTACGGTGCTTTTCTCTCCTCTCCTCTCCACTCCTCTCCTCTCCTCCTTCTGCACTCATCTTCCTCTGCCCCGCCTTTCCAATACAACTCAGCCTCCTATTGGTTGTCGGTTGTTCAAGATTGGCTGGTTTGTCTGTCACTTTTGCAAAGCCTGTTGTCATCTTACATTTTCTCCTCTGCAGCATTTTTGGGTCACAGATGGTGAACGTGATCCTATACCAATTCACTATCCCTACCATCCCCCTCCCCTCAATCCCTCCCCCATACTCCCTGACTCCCTTCAGATCAGATGCAACCTGGTCACAAGTGCTTCACACATAACCATAACAGCAGTAGTGAATAAAACATAATACACCAGCCCCTAGTGCTTATAAATAAACAGTAAAATAAGAATATTATTAATAATAATATTATTATTATTAATAATAATAATAATAATAATAATACATTTGTATAAAATAACAACTGCATTAAAATCTATTTGTTGAATATGTTCAAAGCAAATGAAGTTTGCCTTTCTTGTTAATTCCAGTAAAGGAGGTGTGGCCTCTGTGTCTGTCAGTTCCAGTAAAATAGGTGTGACCTCCATGTCTGTCAGTCTCAGTAAAGGAGGTGTGGCCTCTGTCTGTCAGTTCCAGTAAAATGGGTGTGGCCTCTGAGGCTGTCAGTCTAGGTAGGAATGTGTTACCTCTGTTCCCAGTCAGTCCCAGTAAAGGAGGTTTGGGCTTTCTGTTTGTCAGTCCCAGTAAAGGAGGTTTGGGCTTTGTGTTTGTCAGTCCCAGTAAAGGAGGTTTGGGCTTTGTGTTTGTCAGTCCCAGTAAAGGAGGTTTGGGCTTTGTGTTTGTCAGTCCCAGTAAAGGAGGTTTGGACTTTGTGTTTGTCAGTCCCAGTAAAGGAGGTCCTGGTTTTGTGTTTGTTAGTCCCAGTAAAGGAGGTTTGGACTTTGTGTTTGTCAGTCCCAGTAAAGGAGGCATGGGCTGTGTGTTTATCAGTCCCAGTAAAGGTGGTGTGGTCTCCTCAGTGAATGCACTGAATTATTGATCTATCTGCCAGAGAACATCATTCTTGTATATTCTCTAACCACTAGAAGGCTCTCTAGACCTGTTTATCACTCCTGCAGATCTCAAAAGAGAGTGCTAGTCTGTCCTTCTCTGATGAGACATTCATATTATTTTGTTATTTAATCTTTCCTCCTTTTCCTGCTTGGTATAGATTTGAAATATGAAACCATGAAACCATTCATTTTCAGAGATTTTATGTAGCACTACTGTTTTCAGTGCATGTGCATGTGGTATTTATGGGTAGATACTATTTAAATAAATAATACTATTTATAATGTAGATACTATTTAAATAAAGAGTACATATTACCCTATGTACTTTATGTGATACTACTTTCTCATGTGTCACTTTAAGTAGCTGTATCATCGTCATCCTGGAAGCATGATATCTGATCCTGCTGTGCATGTATACAGTTTGAATGGCAAGACAAATTGACCTTGACTTCACTTCCATGCAGTGATTCAGCTATTCACTTATCCCTCTTAGATTGCTTTATTTCTCATACACAAATCATGTGAGAGAATACTACTCTAGGTATCCATGCATAATTAATACATCCGAGCTCTTACGTCTGGGATCTCTGTATCAATAAATCTTGCCACAAACACTGGGACTCAATTTCAGGCTCAGGCCCATTCATTTGTTTCCATTCATTTCATACTAGCTGATCAGTCACCTCTATGGTTGCATATTTTGAAGCATACTGGTGCTAAATACCAGAGGTGGGAGTAAGTCACACATGTGCAAGTCACAAGTAAGTCTCAAGTCTTAACCTTCAAGTCTCAAGCAAGTCCGAGTCATTTTTTGTGAGAGTCAAGTCAAGTCAAGTCAAGTCACTGCTTTATGTCAAGCAAGTCAAGTCAAGTCGTAGCTTGAGTCAAGCAAGTCACTGGCAAGTCATACAGATGTTTGATGATTTAACTAAATGTATATATTAAACAAAGTTAAATCTACAGTATTTATGAACTATGAGAGTTTTATTTGCAACAAAAATGATTATATGCATTTATTTTTAAAAGGTGTCCACATACAGGTGAGTTGTAAATACAATAAAAATCTAAAAATGAATAAAAATCAAAACTACAAAGAATAAGATGTAAATGTAACTGAAATAAGGCCAACATAAAAGCATGAAAAGTTTCAATACGCCTCAAACATGGCAGAAGACCATGGAAAAGTAGATATATAAAAGTACAATGGTTTCTATGCAACCAAATGGCATTTTTTGAACAGGCATTCCCTTTTAATGGGACATGAACACATCCTTAAATTAGATCCTTCCTTTTTAACAACAGAATAACAACAACAATCAATCATGTCAACCAAAAAAACGTAAATTATTGAATCCCACAAACCTTGAGAGAGAGAGAGATGATTGGAGTGAGTGTAATTTATTAATTAAAGGGATAGTTAAAATGAAAGTAAATAAATAAAACGTTCCTAAAAATGAAAATTCTGTCATCATTTTCTCACCCTCATGATGTTACAAACCTGTATAAATTTCTTTGTTTTGATGAACACACATGTAGATATTTTGAGGACTGTTTATAACCAAACCATTCACGAGCCCCATTCACTTCCATAGTGAAAAAAAGAATACTATGGAAGTGAATGGGGCTCATGAATGGTTTGGTTACAAACATTCCTTAAAATATCTTCCTCCGTGTTCATCAAAACAAAGACATTTATACAGGTTTGTAACATCATGAGGGCGAGAAAATTATAAAAGAATTTTTTTTATTTTTGGGTGAACTATCCCTTTAAATTGAATGTGTGCGCGCGTGTGTGTGTGTGTGCGCGCGTGTGCATGCGAGACAAGAATATGGCTCTGCTTGCAACTCTGAAGTTTTTTATATTTATATTTATGTTTTTTATATATATGTGCATCCCCATAAACGATCCATACGCTTTTCACTCAAAGCCTAACACTGAAGACCAATTATAAGTGCTACTGCAAAAAAGCTGACATTTCCACATAAACAGTGACCAACCATTTACACTACATGGCGCTTACAAAAAATTTAATTTGATAGAAATTTGTCATTCAATTGTGAGCGATGTGGTCGCATACCGCTGTTCTTCTCTTCTCATCTTACACAAAATCCCGGTACCCGAACTTAATTATTTTTGGTGTAGCTCCTTCCATGTTTCGTCACGACTGTTAAGGATTATTAGTTAATGCGCGCGCTCCCTCTGCTTGCCTGCTGCGTCACGTGGTTAGATTACGCTCTTGCGTGCGTTTAAAAACAGATTTAAAAACAAAATAGACAAAAAAGATAAAACAAAAACAAAAAACAAGTTATTTCGAGTCATTTAACTCAAGTCCGAGTCAAGTCTCAAGTCATGAATGTCAAGTCAAAGTCAAGTCGAGTCTTTTTTTAATATTTGTCAAGCAAGTCTCAAGTCTCAAACTTGCGACTTAAGTCCGACTCGAGTCAAGTCATATGACTCGAGTCCCCCATCTCTGCTAAATACTGTTTAGGAATTACACTTTAAACTGATACAAAACATTTCCAGTACCTTCCAGTCTCCTATGGGTGTGAAGCTTTCACAGTTCTCCTGCAACACATGAACATACATGCAGTCAGGACAACTATAAAAATGACACGTACAAAAACACAATTTGCATAACTTGAGCTGCTTGAAAGAGCACTAACTGGATGGCTACGGTCACTGTAAAGTATTTTCTACATGAATGGAAATGCTTGTTCTTTCCCGGGCTGATCTCAGATGCTCAGGCCTGTTTTCTTCTCTTGAATACGCTGTAATACAGATGGCTCAAGAGGCTAAAGAGGACAGAATGAAAACAGGAACCGGCTAGCATTATTACACAGGTCATGATAACCGGTTCTTCTTTGTTTTCATTCTTCAAGTGGATCATGGATACTGGATCCTGCACACCAGTGTAGAGAAGCAGAGAGGTTAGTGTGTGTAAGTGGACATCCTAAAACAACACACGGCAAGGTGAAAAGTGAAAACAAGTGAAAAGGGTTAGCTCAGACCTGGTGTAGACATCGAATTATGCACAGTGCCGTATTCAGAGTTGAGTTGTGAGGATTTATATAGAAATTGTGCACCTCAGTATTCAGACCTCGGGCTATCCAGAAGGTACGGTCAGCTCCAACTTGGATTTGTTAGAAAAAATATGATTTGTTTGTGTGTTATTGGCTCAGGTAATGACAAATTTTAAAATAAATTTAATTGGCTGTTAGTTTGAAAGTTTTTGTTTTGGTCTATAAAATATTTAATATATATTAATTCAGGGGGGCACGGTGGCTCAGTGGCTCAGTGGTTAGCACGTTCGCCTCACACCTCCAGGGTTGGCGGTTCAATTCCCGCCTCCGCCTTGTGTGTGTGGAGTTTGCATGTTCTCCCCGTGCCTCGGGGGTTTCCTCCTGGTATTCCGGTCCCCCCCGGAAATTGTCCGTAGTGTGTGATTGCGTGAGCGAATGAGAGTGTGATGGGTTGGCACTCCGTCCAGGGTGTATCCTGCCTTGATGCCCGATGATGCCTGAGATAGGCACAGGCTCCCCGTGACCCGAGGTAGTTCAGATAAGCGGTAGAAAATGAATGAATGAATATATTAATACAACATTAGAGGAGACACTGCTTATATCAAAGGACTAGTATTGCATAATGTACCATGCTAGGTCAGCTTATCCTTTGAACAGCAATAACTGAAATTATAATCTTGTTTTTCTTACAGCAATTTTCAGACACCATTGCACCAGCACCAGTGAACCAGATCCACCAGAAACACACTCTAAACCCTGTCTTGCAGGCTGCACCCTTTGTAAACCAACCAACCCCCTTCAACACAGGATGTACCTTCACTCTTGCCTGGCCGGAGGCTCTGGGTGAAGCTGATGAGCCGGCGGGACGATGATATCGTTTGTTCATGAGATTATGCATCAGGTCCCTGCCAAACAAGCCAAAGATGGGAAGGGGAGTGGCCCCTGTTAGTGGGGGTGGTTCATGAGTAACCAGTCCCTCTTCTGCTAAGCTGAGATTGGCCTGGCTTCACCGCTGCTGTGACACGTCCCCAAGAGACTGCTACCAGTTGCTGATTGAGGTAGCATGTGTCAAGGGTCTGCATGGTGGGATACGTTCAGCAAATTCATGTCCCTACTACCAAGCCTGTACACGGTAGTAGTATGAGTGGGGCCCATGAACCACCAGCTGCAACAGCCAGGTAAGAGAGCAGACACACAATTGTACCATATAAATCTGTTAAAAGAATGGGTGGGCTCTGCACTGGTGTTGTCTGCCTTTGTTTCCTGTGCACCAGATCTAAACAAGCGTACATTGTGAAAAGAGGGGGCTGATATCACTCCATCCCAGAAGCAGGAGTGGACAGAGCTGGTGGACCAGTTCTGAGATGTCTTCTGATCTGTCCCTATATTCACACAATAGGTGCACCAAAAGATCAAGACCCCTCAGAGAGTGTTGTTTAATCAGTGGCACTATTGGATTCTCAAAGCACGACAAAAGGCTATCAAGGAGGAAGTGGAAAAGATGCTTATGGACGAGATGCTAACCCCTTACTGGCCACCAGGCTCTTTTGTTCTGATAGTGAATGACATGACAGCGAACCCCAAGAAGAGCCACCTGGGGCTGATGGAAAAATAGTACCTTGGTTACCGGATCAGTCTGGCCTCCCCTTCATCTTCCAGACCAACGCCTCAGAGGTGAAACTAGGAGTCATCCTCTCGCAATGCTTTGAAAGGGAGGAACACCTGGTCCTTTACATCAGCTGCAAGCTAAGCTCTACTGAAAAGAAGTACACTGCTGTCGAGCGGGAGGCCTTGGAAATCAAGTGGGCAATAGAAGAACTGCAGTACTATTTAATCGGTAGGAGATTCACCCAAATTACAGAACCAGCCTCTTTCACCAGCTTCGTCCTTGCCTGAGCCATGCGAGACCTTGCTTAGACACATCTGCAATGGCACCACACCATCACCCACAGCACTAAGTTACATACTTTGTTGCCTTCCATCTGTCTACCCCACCCCCCCCACCCCCACACACACACACACACTTTCACTGTAAATAAACTCAAACAGTTTTTCCACCCAGTCCTTGTTGTCCTGTGTGTTTGTGTTCGCCCACAGTCGCATCACGCTACAGCTTCTACTTAAGAAAAATCTGGCACCCTTGAGGTACTGAGTGCCATGCAGGTGATTTGCATAAACTGAAAGGAGAGATTTATGTGCTTTCTCAACGAACTCTAAATACATGCAGATTTCCCCATGTAAGTGACGTCAGTTTCCAACTCTGAATATGGCCTGTGTTGAAAAACAGAATCTTGCAAGAATTCAAAAGCATAAAATGTTGTTATTTGAAACTGCAAAGATGCTGAAAATATAATACAATTACAATTCATTGACAAAAAAAACTGTACAAGAACATGACTAAGCATGCATATCATCTGAAACACAACATCATGATATGCATGGTATTATTTATCATTTAAATGATAAATAATAGATTAAACACATATGCAGGTGGAGTGTTGAAAGGAAGGGTCACCCGTCCACCCGTCTTGAATCAGTGGTCAGAAGTCACCTATCCGTGTGAAGCTGACTCAGTAATTCTGAATTAGGGTAACACTATATCCCCAGGGCCTGCTGTATCTTTTAAACTTCATTCAAATTCAGGTAGGCTATTTGCCAGTTTATAATGTCTTGAGCTTAGCTTTACCTTAACCCTTTTTACCAGATACACCATTGTTTCTTTCTGCTGGAAAGCCATAAATGGAAATTGACTTATCAAACATTTTCAATTAGTATAAACAAATGAATTATTTTATTGCTTCAAGTCTGATATAAAATGAGTCAGGAGTCTGTTAGGTTTCAGTGGGAGACATGTGTTTTGCCCTCTATTAGGATAACTTGACACAGAATTTTACTGGTTAAAATTAACATCGTTAAATTTTAATCGTTTATGAAGAAGTACTTGGGGCATCTCACAGACCAGAAATGGGTTTAATATCACCGTTTACTTTGAAGAGAGAAACATTTGTTTTGGAACATTACTATAAAAGTATTAGGCTAGGTAAAAAAAGCAGAAGTACTTATGCAAAGTCCAGATCTAAATCTTCATTCTGGAGTGTGACATGACAAAGAAAGCTAATGCTGAATTTGTTCACCCCAAAACAGGCCTCTGGTAAAAAGAGTTAAGAATTACAAATTAATTCTTCTAATCAATCACAGAACAGTGAAACATGTGCCCCTGGGAACATAGTTAGTTTAGCTGCTGAACAGTTAAGAGAAATGTGTTAGTAAAGTATTAGTAATAGTACCACAATAACTACTGCAAGGTTATAGAGCAAGCTCCGCGAAAATCCATCACTTACCATCTCTGGATTTAACGTCATTTTGGACACAGTGTGTATGTTGGGAAAGTGAGCCAATCTGGCTTGTGAGGGATAAAGAGACACAAACGAGAGCTTGCAGTTGCGTTTAGACTAGCGGGTTTCAGGGATTCACCAAAATAAAGCCTGGGACTGTGGTTATGTGATTATGTGCTACTTTGGCCTGTGGTTAAACATGATGCAGATTTAATGCCACCACTGACAATGCACTTAGTACAAGCCACAACACTAAGCGTGAACAAATCCAATGGCACACAGAGTGATCTGCAAAGCGTGTGCTAACTGACACGCTAATGTGAGTCAAGCACCCTTGTTCCAATAGTGTATTAACACGCCCTTGTCGACTTCCCTTCATGACTCAGAAGTGTTTACTATCTAGGTGAGTGTCCACCTGCAGCAAGGAGACAAGTTTATTTATTTTTTTAGGTTCTGTATGGAGTCTGAGGCTGTGTCTCAATCAGCTCCCTAATTCAGTAATCAGGGCACTGATCAGGGGAACTGGCATTTTTAAGCGCTATTTCTCCTTCTCCCTCTCTCTCTCTCAATCTCAAAGTCTTTCCGGTGCACTAGAAAATCGCACAAAATAAAATATTTTCTATTGTTTTGCTTTCACCTACAGACTCGGACTTTCTTCTTTCTTCTCATTACATTTCCAAACATCACTTGATTTCTCTAAACCATGCAACCTGCTCATTTTAGCATCGGACAGATTCGTGGTGTCAATCAAAATTCATAACAAATCGAAATGTCAGCTAATATATCTGTGAGAAACAGACCTTATACCAAACAGTATATTTCTGCTGCTATTAAGTTAGTATTGTCACAGCTAGCTAGTAGTTATTAGCATGCTAGTGAGCACGAAAGATTCAGAATAAAGCTGTTGTTAGTTAGCCATAGTAACTAAAATCAGTGTGCGATTTGAGGCAGATTTCTATATATTTTTTTTTTTTGCAAATCTTTCTTGTAAATTTACTTTCATACTTTTAGATTATAATAGGAGTGAAGAGTTTGACGTTTTCTTTACTTAAGAATTTAGGTACTGTATCACCTCTGTAAAACAATATCCATTCTTTACTGTTTTGAAAAGGAAACTAAAAACTGTTCATCTAAGAAAAGAAATGTAGGCCATTGTTTTTCTCTCAAAAGGGAAATTATGTTGGGAAGCCGACAAGAACACATTACACACAGTACTGGAATGCAGGGAAACACTCACATGTAAAAAAAAATCTTTTTTTCCCCCTACAGCCTCCTGAACTTACATGACTAACATAAAGTGATTTATAACTGTATTATGCTGAGCTGATAAAAGTGACGTTTTTTTTTTAAATAAACCAGTATACTGAAGTGATTATTGCCTTCAAGCAGCGATAACAGGATCATGATCAATTTATGTAATCAGCAATTACATAAATTCATACCTACTACCTAGAAAAGACAGATGTATAAATTGGTAACACTTTACTATAAACTCCACAATAAACAATATTTTAATGCTAAACTTTCAAATTGATAAATGAATGCATGCACTAATCCTAAGCACATGAGGAAATACTTAAGTGCAGGCAACTGAGTCACACAGTGGATATAAAAAGTTTATTCACCCATGTTAAAAGCTTTTTTCAGGTTTTTGTGAGATAAGAAATAAAATCAGGATGAATCATGTCAGATCTTTTTATATAGCATATAGTAATTTTGATATAGCAACCAACAAAATGTTTGGAGAGAAAAATGCAAAAAATACAATAACCTGTGATCAAGATGAACAAATCGCATTCAAAATCATGTTTAAATGAAATGACCATATGCCTAATTACCCCAAAAGGATGTAGAATTTTGTAGAATGTAGGATTTTCTTGACAACTTCTTGGTTTCAATCGATTTCATGCACCGCAAAAAAGGCATACAAAGCATGCATAGGATCTCACTTTTGAAAGTGTCGATTAGGAGAAGAGTACAAATGAATTTCCAAAACATTAGATGGTCCATAGAACAGTGTGAAGGCCATCATCAACAACGAGTGTAGAAAATGGGGCACCAAACCGCCTTTACTAAGAACAGGACGTCCTTCTAAAATTGATGAAAAACAAGATGCAACTTTCTCAGTGAGGGTGCCAAAAGACTTGGAGGAGTTGGAGGAATATCTGCCAAACAGTAGTCACTCTGTGCGTATTCATCACATCTGGGCTGTAGGGTAGGTAGATAGACCAAGGGCATTTTTTTTTTACAAATAAAGCAAAAAAAAACAAAAATAAACAAAAAAAATCATTCAAGTCTGTGGAAATCTCCTCAACCCTTTGGTAAAAAGGAAATCTAGGTAAAATGAATTTTGGGTGTAATTTTGACATGAGTACACACACAAGACAGTTTGTCATCCAAAGAACACTATAGCCACAGTGAAGCATGGTGGTGGCAGCATGATGCTATGCAGCTACTTCTCTTCGATTGGGAATCTCTTCTGACAAAAAAAACAAAAACAAAAAAAAAACTGCAGGCCACCTCTAAACCGCTGAAGATGAAGCATCACCTTCCAGCACAATAACACTAAAACCTAAACGGGCAAAGAGGAAGGAATTTTGGAATGACCCAGTCCAGATCTAAATCCTATTGAAAGCTTGAGGCTCAGTCCAAAACGACTGAGTGCTGCAGTTCTAAGTATTAGCTAAGAGGTGTGCATACATATGCAACCTGGCTGTGATTTACATTGACATCTTTTGGCAGACACTCTTATCCAGAGCAAATTACATTTTCATCTAATTTTTTTACAACTGAGCAATTGAGGCTTAAGGGCCTTACTCAGGGGCCCAGTAGTGGCAGCTTGGTAGACCTGGGTTTCAAACTCACAAACTTCTGATGGGTAGTCCAACACCTTAACCACTAGGCTACCACATGATTTCATGCTCTATTTTCTACTGAAACATTTCAGTAGAAAATAGTAGAAACTCAAACATTTGTTTGGTTTGGTCCATTTGGTTGCTATATCACATTAAAGATTGTGACATAAATTATCTTGATTATATATCCTGAGAAACCTGCCATTTGAACAGGGCTTTGTAGACTTCTTATATCCACTGTATCTGAATAAACATTTTAAACAGCAATGGTTAAGTAGTGCTATCTTGTTATCTTGTTAACTCATTCTGGTCAATAATCAGCCAAATGTAAGTAACTAAGTCGTCTAAGTGATCACGCCAATCAATCAGAGCTATTTGAGTAACTAGAGACAATTCACACTGCAAAGAGTCCTCTGAGATCACATGATTCAAATCTAAACACTGCAGCAGTGAGATGTTATAAAAGTGGTGATAATGAGGATGATGATGATGATGATCCAGCTCAAACACACAGAAATGCTAATCAAATTTGCTAAAATTATGCATATAATTTTAAAATAATATTCCCTGTATTCTGGTTTATGTAGTACCTCCAGGATTCAGTAATTTTGTGATCACAGAAATAAACATAAAATCTAGCAATTTTCGCGATATTAGGAGTTCTTACAAAGAGATCTTACGTTCACGTGCATCGAACACTTCGAAGTTGAAAAGACGAAAACTGTGCTTGCAAGTTTACAATTTCATATAGTTTTCTGGGAAAAAAACACAAGGTCTCTGCAAGTTATATCACAAATTTTGAAAAATGCAGCGACATGTTGGCAGCAACAATGGCAATAAATAAATAAATAAATAAATAAATAAATAACTCGAAATCCTGGAGGGAATGTTTTCCTAGAAAAGGTCTCAAACTTGCCCTGTAGCCTATAAGTTAAGATAAACTAGACTGTTTCCAAATAAACGTTTTATGATGTATGTAATCTTTGTTTAGACATAAAATTTAATTAATAGAATGAGTTAACAAGTTCTTAATTAATACTTAATCATTCTTATTATTATTATTAGACTCAGTTGGCTGTTAATATTTACACGTCATTATTTCCTCATGTTCGAAAGATGAGTTCATTTATAAATTCATCATGATTAAAGCATTAGTTAAGTATTAGTACATTGCTCATGTGTGGAGTTTATAGTAGTGTTACCCCTCTGATGTAATACATCAACGAATTCTGCTCCAGTTTCTATCTGAATATGAAGATCACTTGGATCTACCATGACTGTAAACACAGTCAGAATGTCTTTCAGTTCAGAATAAGAACTTCAGAGTTTAGATCACTGCAGAGTTTAGTATCTATTCATCAGGCTGATATTTTTAATCAAAACGGATGAGTGAGGCACAGAGCTGTAACAGGAGGGCTGGGATTTGAACACAACAACCATGGAATCCTGGGATATCCGCCCTGAAATATGTTTATATTGAAACAATTGTTTCTGGTTCTGATCTGTTCTTATTCTAGTCAGAACTTAGTTTTCTGTCACACTCACGAGGATGAAAAAATCTAAACAGGTTTCTCGTTTAACACCTGAAAACAAAAGAGCAAGAGCTGCCCAGACAGACCAAATGAGTGCTAAAGTGCTGGTGCATTGCTCTCTTCATCAGGGGTTAAAACTCAAACCCCAGGTCAGACAGAGAACCTATGGTGAGTACTTGACCATGTCTTTGTACTGTTTTTGATTGGTTTAAAAAAAAAAAGGTCAAACAAGAAAAACACTAAACTCTGCAGTGTTGTGATCCTCCAAGATTGGAGAGTTACTCCAAGCTACTCTAAGATTTCTTTCTGAAGAGCTCATTCCCTTCGAATCTACTGTTAGACGAAGTGGGAGTGGCCTGTGCATTTGTTACCGGGATGCACCCCCCGCTGGTCCGGTGGCGGCGTGTCACACCGAGCCAATGGCGAGCGATCTCATGCCACCTGCGGGTAGGGCGTGCTGGCTGGGGTGAGGGTCCTGCGTTCACACACGCTCCTCTCGCCTGCCTCATTACACATAAACACGTGTTACAGGAAAAACACACAGCGTCCTGTATATGTGCGGACTATCACATGTGCTACACTGTATACAAAGTTGGCCTTGCCTGGCAATGGAAGCTTCAGCGCCAAGCTCTCACCAGAAAAACCCACTACAGAATACCTGGGGTGGACTGGGAATACCATTCACCTGCTGTAATTCTGACATTTACAGTAACTTTCTTTGACTGGAATATTTCTGTACGTATTTCAACCAATGTAAAGATAGAGCAATTTCAAAACCTCCAAAAGTAAAAAGCTAGAAACCTGTGTTTAAAGATTTAATTCCAGTTCCAAAACACTGATCGTCTACAAGAAACTAATATTTATTGGTTTTATTTGCATTAAATTAAATTCTTAAACATTTTCTTAAATAATTAAGTTGGGTCAGTCCTGAGGTTAGTCACATGACTGATCAGTTTGCTCTTATGTTGCTCCTGAAATGTATGTTAAAATATAATAATAAAATAGATATTTAATATTAATATTTAAATCTTAATATTTAAATAAATATTAAATATCTATTTTAATATTTAAAGTAAAATATTTTGATATTTTAATCAATAATAATCATATTTCTTTTCACTGTTAGTTAAATTTCTCATAATTTTTATATTAGATATATTATATTATTAAAAATGAATTTAGCTTATTCTTCTGCCATTTCTATAAGCCAAGATAATTTAACAACAGAAACTGATTCTGTCCATGTTAGTTTGGCATGTGACCAGTATCTTGATCAGAGTATGATGTTCAGTGTGTAAAGAAAACATGCTTAGCGAGCAAAGCTAGCAATATCTTTCATATTTATCTTTTATTTATCAAATTTTAGCTAGACTAATTTTTGGACGAATAAGGTCTCATTATTCACCTTGTGTAATCTCGGAATGCACAAAATATCAAAGTGAAAACATTTCTGCATGCCTTTGGTAAAATAATAATGTTTCCTTAAGTAGAAAAGATTAAAATTTTGTTTAGCCAAAAATCTTTTTGGCTGTTTGCCAGAATTCAGCCATGATGAATTCTCAACAATTGATGGGTTTCCCAGAACACCACAGTTATAACAAATGCATCACTTCACTGTATTACTTGGAAACAGTTGAAATAATGTTTTTAAAAATGTTTTATAGCCTAGAAATAATCTATATAGTCTATACACTATAGTCCATGTGGTTTCTTTATTTGCATGAAGTCCAGTTCTTCTTCCAGTGTTTGTGGTTTTGTCTCTTTTTGCCTGAACTTTAGCTCTGTAGTATGATTTAAATTCACAGATCACAGATTCAGACATCACACCTGAAAGCTATCAATGTTTGTAACTTTACTTTAGCCGAATTTGAGGGCAGTATTTACTGTAAGCAAAGCAAAATTCTGCTTTAACAAACATGATGGACTCAAATTTACTAACACAAGTGAAATGTTTCTCTTGCAGCTTCTAATCTACTCTCTTAAATTTGCTGAAGCCTGAAAAAAAAACATGTAAATAAAACATAGCCAGACCCATTACATGGCAATCATATTTCATATTTAAATTTTTTATATATTTTTCTAATTCTATGTGATTATTACAGGTGTAGAAAGACTCCAGCAGTAAACCACAGTTTTAATTACATTTCACGTCATTCACTGTACGTGGCTTGGAAACCAACACACTTTATGTGCACAAATAACAGAATGTTCCAAGCTCTAAAATTGTTTTTTTTTTTTCTTCTAAAGGTGTTATTTTCAACACCATTATTTTAGATGATGTTGTTCTTGCCCCCGCATTTCATGCTTTTCAGATCCTGTTAGTAACCTCTATATACATTGAAGCTGAAACAGAGCGCTATGTGGGTTTTGAGAGATACAAAATCATCCACGCACACAAAATGAGGACACCCAAAATCTCTACCTCATTCACTACAAATAGATGCATCGAATGTAGCAGGAACACATACACAGCCTCACACACACACACACACACACTCACTGACACACTCACCATTTCCGTCTCCTGGCCTCTGGTTTCTGGAAGTAGCGGCTTCTCCTCGATGAATTGCTGTTCCTTCATGCCAGCCATCTTGGAGAGCAACCTATAATCACCATAGCAACAGAAAAATACCTGAGATTATTAAGGCTGCTTTAAAGCATCTGAACATTACAATGTCCGTTTTATCTCTTCATCCAAAATGAACATCCACATATTCATCACATAATACCTTATAAGGAAATGGAGATAAACTAACACCAGTAATGTAGTGTGTGAATGTCAAGTGTGTGTGTGTATGTGTGTGCGTGTGTGAGTGCGTGTGTGCAGTCATGCAGGCCTGAACAGCTCCATCACTTAGCAGGATGCCTTTTCAGTAGAAAACAACAACCCGGTCTGCTAATGCTAATCAACCTAGCTGAATGGACTCAACAGGCTGTGATTCATTGCAAGTCATTTCACCGATTCACACAGCCAAAGATTTGCATCGTGCTATTGTACCATGCTACAGCATGTAGACACACCCACACCCACCCACACATACACACACACACACACAAGACAGAATGCACTTATTTTTTAGTGGACATAAAAGAAAAATTACATAAAATAATTTCAAACAGACAGCAGCAGTGAGAAACAAACCAGCACAGAAGTCAACAGTAATAAAAAACTCATGGATGTTTAACTCACTAGAAAAGTACTACCCTTTACACCAGGTCTGTCCAAACAATATTCAAGTTCAAGTCATGACAGAAAGATCGTATTTAAGACATACACCACAAAATCATAATCCCAAAGTGGAGTGATAAACTTCCAAGTTGGGGGCGTCAGTCAGAACACATGGTGGAATCAACATCTGTAGTTGACAGTAAAAGCTCGAAGCCATTAAAAACCTTGCTGTATTTTGTTGTAGTTAATTACACCTCCTAGTTACAGGAACTGAATAAATAACATGAATATATTTGAGCTAAACATGAAAAAAATTGCTGTAAGTAAATAAATAAAAGAATTACTGTGCATATCAGTATATTAATTGCAGAATTGAACAGAAACATTAAACTTTCTGATTAGAATTATGCCTTTTTTAAATAATAATTATCATTGTAACTAAACATGATTTTAAATGATTAATTTTTTTTAAATTATTATTATTATTGTTGTTGTTGTTGTTGTTGTTGTTGTAAAGAAATGAAAAAATTCTGAGACATTAGACATTATAATTATATTATATTTTAATACTAATATATTATTACTGTGAGTTAAGGAATAAAAATATATTTAAAATATAAATTTGTAAAATCATGATGCTACCTATTTCTTTCTTTCTTTCTTTCTTTCTTTCTTTCTTTCTTATTGCATTGAAGAGTAACAGAGTTGTCTGTTTGTGATGCTAATATCTGTTGAAGCAAAAGGACAGGAGCTTTGTGGAAATAATTGCAAAAATATCATAGAATAATATGATAAAAGGGTCAATAAATTCAGGTGTAATCTAGGATGACTATTATAAAGTGGCTTCTGAGTGTTTGTTGTTATTTTGTTTTTTGTTGTATTTTTTTTTTGATGCAACAAATGAATTTCCTTTTTACCTTATAATTCTGAACGAGTATTCAATATGGTTTGAAATGTTCTAGTTTTTTTTTCTGTAATTTATTGGCAGTCAACCATTTGACTATGATGGTGTGAGAATGATTCAGCAGCTCTTGAAGGGTTGATTAGTTTGGTTGCGTAACAGCAGACAAAAATCACACAATCACAGCCAAAGTGTTGGGTAACTGTGACAACAGCGGCCAGCATGCATTCTAGCTCTTTCTCAAATGTGTTAATGAAGAGGCCTGAAAACAAGAAGCTCTTTCAGTCCGGACCAAGTTCTGCTCAACCTGTTACATTATTCATCAAGTGAAATCCCGTTTTCCCCCAAAGAAATACTCTTTCCTTTACATAAAAGACTTCCTAATGGACGTCTGACTAAATGCTCATCAGACCTGATCGTCTTCCTTCCTTATAGAACTGCCTCTGACCAAATGCATAAACGCTGACTCACAGATGTTTATGAATCATTTTCAGCCCCTGATAGGAGACATCCGACATCCGCATTGTCTCATATTTGCCTCTTGCCCAAAAATAGCACCTTTATCACATCAAACCATGATGACTTACCCAGGCTTTTTTATTGGGCTCCGCACCCTTGCCAGTGTTGCTATGGCAACGTCAAGCAGCATTGGCGAACCCTGCTGGGATGTTCTGTTATTTCTGCTTTGACACTTGTCCCTGCTTTCAATATGCATAAGCTTTTAGTTTATTTTATAAAAGAGTGTGAAAGTAACAGTTTACATCTTTAAAGTGCAAGATCTGTTTCTATACTTTTTTTTTTTACATTTTTGTTGGTCTTTTCTAACTCTCACCCTAGATTTACACAGGGACGGACTTTGTCTCAGGAGAACAGACACTGCACAAATATGCTGCCTTCCTAGGCAACCTACTGCTGAATAGAACCCAGGGGTTGTGACACATTTATTTGCACAGGTTATTTCCAATAACAGACTCTCCTCAAGTATCTTTTTCATCCCACACTACAATAATAGTCAAAAAATATAGATTACTTATTTATTAAAAAATGACTATTTGTTATCCATTATAATAATATTGAACGTGAAACTTTTGCTCTCCTGTCAGTCAGAGCTACACTACAAAACTGTGAGCTCATGTGTAAACAAGACTGTAGCTAGTGCTCGATTTCAATAAATCCAGCTGAAGACGTAGAGTTGCCATATGACATCCCTTGTGTAGTAGTTTGGAGAGATGAAGTGGCTGGCACAGTGCTCCAGTTGGCTTATGTCATGTGATAGAGGAGAACTAGCTAATGGGTGAGACTTGGCAATAAATAAACTTGGAGAAACTGGGCTGAATTTGAAAACATGTTTTTTTCAGATGTTTATTACAGTTTTTAGAGTAAAAGGATCTGTAGCATTTTGTTAAACTGTCTAGCTGTTTGTGTGGGGAATAAATCTGACCTAGTATATCAAGTCCCAGTCTATTGCTGAGAACTGGCATCTGTGTGTGTGTGTGTGTGTGTGTGTGTGTGTGTGTGTGTGTGTAAGTGTGGGCAGGCATGTTTTTATATCTTGGTGTGGACCAAATGCCCTTACATGGATAGGTAGATCTGATGATTTTTTGGCTGGTTCCCAAAAATATTTTTTTTATTTACGCTGTTAATTGAAAAATCAAACACACAAACAAACAAAAAACTATGACAGACAAAAGGTTTCTGAGGATCAGGTTAGAGTTAGATATAGGTGTAGGCATGGCATTTATTAGCTGCATTAAAAGGTCCTCACAAGGTTGATAAAACAAGTGTGTTGTGTGTGTGTGTGTGTGTGTGTGAGAGAGAGAGAGAGAGAGAGAGAGAGAGAGAGAGAGAGAGAGAGAAATAGAAATCTGGTGCAGTTGTGTATATGGGGCAGCAGACTGAATTGTAAAATCAGCGTCTGGCTATCAGAAGCATCAGCAATTGGCTCAATAACCTGGCAACAATCAGAGACACAATATTGACTCTCCTCCAGTCAAGACAAACCCAATAATGCCACAAAACAGCATCCTTCCTGTCATTTGTCCTGCTCTGTTTATTATTACACTGACTCTAATATTATAAACTCTAATCTGTAGTCACATGATAATGCTAATGAGGGATACAGAAGAACACTGTAAACAACTATCCTCATGCAGAGAGAATTCCCAAAGGTACAAAAAAAAATGGATTATGTAAACTAATGATATTTAGCATGTTAATGAGGAACACAAAAGACAGTGCTAATAAGCAGGAACTGTCTGTTTTTATGCTAACTTTGCTACTAGATAGATTATGACACAAGCATCTGCAGGCCTTCAGTCCTGTGGGCACTCAGCCCATGGTGTCAGAGAGAAGTTACACTTCCAGATCTTGCATGTTTAAAGCATTTCCTAAAACCTGATTTAGCTTATTAGTGAATTATTAGGAGAGACGAGTATGAGAGTCCATTTATAGTATTAGATTTGAGAAACCACAATCTTTAGCATGTTTGCAGATGAACCACACTTTCTCAACTTACATCACCGGCCAACGTGGTCCGAGCTGCTGAAAATGGAGTGGCATACATGGAAACACTCTTCAGGGTGTATTTTAGGTAATAAGGATATTCTTGTGGCCATTAAATGCTTTGAAACACAGTACTTAGGGTAAGCCATTGAAGCTTTTGGAATCTCCTTTGCAATTTCCAGTTAATCAGAATCAGAAACACAGACTGTCCACCCACCCCTGGCCAGGCCAAGGTTGGTGGCAACCAAGCAAGCAGTATCCCTGCAGGACAATGGCAACGATTTTGTCTTCTTGCTTCATGTGCTCAGACATCAAAGACATCAAACATCTGTACTGGAGAATGTTAGATCTCATGCAACAGATCTGTTGAATAAAAACATTATTACCATGAACTAAAGGGTGCCATTGTAAGTCTGTTCACTTCACACCTCTGGTGGGAGACTGGGTCATGGGCACACAAGCACAGTCCAGCTATCTGGCTCTTAAGCCATAGCGTCAGAGACGCCATGTGCCTGTGGAAGAATGCTTCCAGCTCCTGTACACAGATTCCTGCCATGACGAATCAACGAATCATGAAGACCGAGGGACTGCTCCCAGGACGGCAGATGGTAAAGCAACGTGGGATTTTCTGCATGAATGATTTTACCACTGCCAAAAGAAAGGGCACTTTTAAGATGTTACTTACAGACCACCATCAAGACACTCTAACCATGTCAGTTCACATTTCTCTTAGTGTTAGTTACTTGGGCCCTCAAATACACTGTACAAGATGTCAAAATGTAGCTGAATCCTCTATTAATCCAGGTGCTTATTTGCTTTAAATAGAAACCCCACATTGAACCAGGACTCCCAGAATCAGCCGGTGAATTATATACCATTTTGTTTGATAAGATAATCTCTTCAATTGTACTTGACCTTAGATTTTATTTTTTGACAAGTATGAGGAAAATTATAGCATCTTCATCACAGTCCAGAATTAATACTGGGTATATGACTGCGAGACCTGCGAAAAAGCAGCAGTTTGATCTACTGCCAAAACAACCCACAGAGATGGAGGAGTGGCAGTTTACTCAAGTGATCTCAGTTTTTTTTTTGCATACACTCTTGCACTGATTGGCCAGTGAGAACAAACAACTTAGACAGTCTATCAGAATTAACCTAAGAATGTGGCCCCATGCTATGCAATGATTGTTTGCTTGCATGCAACACAGATCTGCATATGTATTCTCCTCAAGGTGACATGGCCAGACGTCACGATTGTCGGTTCGATGGATTTTATGTGAAAAAAAAAAGACGTACAAAAAGAAATGAAGGGATGGACTGGATGCCAAAAATAAAAATAAATCTACGAGCTACGGTTGCAAGCAGAACTACGTACATCGTCTGCAGCAGGGTCTGTGAAACCGTGCAGCTAGTCTTGGAGGGGAAGTTCCAGAACAATCCGGGCCCCATCTAGCAGTACAAAACAAAAACTGTTGAAATTTGCACTGTACATATAGAGTACATTAAATATGTAAAGCTAAGGCAATTGTTTTTGAATCTGTGGATGCAAAATAAGGATCCAGTGATATCTGAATCATTCAAGGTTGAGGGGGAAAAAGGCAAAGCAATGCTGGGATGCTAAACAAGAGCAAACAAAATAGGAGCCTTTACAAATTATAACTTTGAGATCAAGTAGCTTTAGTTAGTTTTTTTAAAAAAAAGAGAGGTAAAGCAACTTTGAAATAGGATTCTAGACACAAAAGACAAACATTTGTCTTACTTTCTGCAGTCCAGACCTAACAGGGAGGAACAGAGTCCATGAGATATATAACTGAGGCAAAAAGAAAGTTGGCAAGACAGCGTGTGTTGCATCATTATGTAACATGGAGCAGGCACTGCATGTGAGCATTCGCAGTGGTTTGTGTCCGAGAGATCCCACAGATGGCAGCTTTCTCAACAGTTTATTGCTAGACTATTGATGTTACCCCAGTTAATCTCAAGTCTCGTATAATCAAAACAGAAATTTAGATAAGGTTACTGGTTCAAAGGCATGTAGAGGAACCAGGCGTGCCAAAAGTATGTGTAGTTTTGTGCACACTTAATGTGTGTGTTGCAAAAAAGCTAGCTGTTCATCGTCAGTATGACAAGTTTGAACTTCAGCCACATGTGTTAATGATATCTGCACATAAGGATCTATGTGCACTGTAAATACTTTACAATACAGACGATACTGGGCATCCACTGGGGAAAAATAAATAAATAATATTTATTTATTATATATATAATAAATAAATATTATTTATTATATATATATATATATATATATATATATATATATATATATATATATATATATATATATATATATATATATATATATATATATATAACATTCAGATAGAGGTATATTACATTCTCTAGAAAATGAATCTCAATCTTGTTATATAAATGATTCCACAGTAATATAATGAAACATGGTGAAATGTCAGTGAGAGTAAGGTTTTATGTCATACGGTTGTAAATGTTCGTAAAAACCAACCCTCAGTAAATCTTTTCCTTCTCAAATCAGAGATTAAAATTAAAACATTCAGCACCGAGACAAACCAACCCATGATGATGTCTCTATTTCACATATAAGAGTGCAAGGGAATGCTGGGAGGGGCCAGTGGTTTCAAAACCTGATTTCCGAAAGCTGTGACCAGTTAAAACCCAACTTCAAACAAGCCCCAGTTTGAGACCCTACCACCAGATGAACTTCCAGCCTGGCACTGCAGTCTGGCTTCTCACCAGCTGCTCAGGCGTCAAATATTATGTGAAGTGCGGCTGGTGATTATTCGAGCTGTTGTTATCGGTTAGTACACGGCCTCCAAATATATCCCAATCACGTAGCAGAGGCCGGATGAATCCCCAAGTGCCACCTGTTAAACCTAAAGGTGTGTCCAGATTGATTTTTAGCAAGATCCCATATGACACCTGACGCAGCTCTTTTGCAGGTTAATAAATCTAATGTAACGACCTTCACTTCCTCCAGCCAGACAAGTAGCAAATGCACAAGGAGCTCATCGTTCACGCACTGTGAGCCTGAATGTGTGCGTAGGAGTGTGCTGAGCGTTTGTAAAGGTCATTAAAGGGGGGCTTAATCTGTCATCCATTCTATCTCTCTCTCTCTCTCTCTCTCTCTCTAACTGTCCTTCAACACGTACCCATTAAATAAACACACCAACATAAAGTCACACACATACACACACACACACACACACACACACACTGGAGACTTGCGTATTATCTTCACAAATACAGGATAGACTCAACAAATAAACAAATAAATAAATATAGCTTTAAATATCTCCTACCTCAAGGCTTTTGTGTATGCTGTTTCTTCTGCAGAGGTGATTTTCAAGTGTGTGGCTTCTTTGTTTTTCTGCTCCTTCTGTAAGCGTGTGTGTGCGTGTGAGTGTGTGTGTTTTGTTGAGATGCTGCTACCCTATGAGGGTTCTGCTTTCTGAACCTCTTTTTCTCTGTGTCTCTCCCACCCTCGCTCCCTCCCTCCCTCGCTCAGTCCCTCCCTCCATCCATCCCTCCCTCCACGGCAATAAACAGAGAGCACGTGTCATCCTGGATGATGCAGCATGAGCTCACAATAAGCAAAAGAGACAAAGAGAGAGGGAGGGAGGAAACAAAGGGACTGGAGAAAGATATAAACTAAGGAAAGGAATGAAGTGAAAATATGTACATCAAAGGAAAGACAGGAAGAATGTAATGGAAATAGTTATAGTCTTAATTATGGAACACTATTGAGGTCAAAAGCAATTGGCTAATGAAACCCAACTCTGTACCAAAATTCAAAACATGTCCCTTCTAACAGTCAATAGGATTCCTTCATTGGTTTTCAGTAACGTCTTTATTCTGGCCAGGGTTATAGTTATAGATGAAGTCTATCCTGAGAACCCTGGGCATGAGAAAGGAATAAACAGAGGTGTGAGGAATCCGGAGAGTCTGGAAGAACCCACATAAACACACAACTAAACATGTAAACCTGTGAGTCTCCACACGGTGTGTGAACTGAGCTCAGAATCAAAACAAAGACCTAGGAGCTCAGGTATAACTTATGTAGCAGTGTATTGTTATACATTTGTATATTCTTTAAATGATTATGTAAAAAAAAAAAAAAAAACGTATAAAATGATCTTATTGGAAAATAAGAACCCATCATGTTATGCCAGCATATTTTTAGGAATTAACTTTGAGTGCATCCATAAAATCTAGATTTCTTTTACTGACGTATTGTATAACCATTTAGCTATCTCTTCTAGGGTGATCAGGTTTCAAATAACCCAAAACGTCAGTGTTTACGACATTTTCTTTGTAATCGTTTCAAACAAAATTTGGATACATTAATTTTTTTTCCCAGGGGGCACGGTGACTTAGTGGTTAGCACGTTCGCCTCACACCTCCAGGGTCGGGGTTCGATTCCCGCCTCCGCCTTGTGTGTGTGGAGTTTGCATGTTCTCTCCGTGCCTCGGGGGTTTCCTCTGGGTACTCCGGTTTCCTCCCCCGGTCCAAAGACATGCATGGTAGGTTGATTGGCATCTCTGGAAAATTGTCCGTAGTGTGTGATTGCGTGAGTGAATGAGAGTGTGTGTGTGTGCCCTGCGATGGGTTGGCACTCCGTCCAGGGTGTATCCTGCCTTGATGCCCGATGACGCCTGAGATAGGCACAGGCTCCCCGTGACCCGAGGTAGTTCGGATAAGCGGTAGAAGATGAATGAATGAATGATTTTTTCCCCCTTGTTTTTTCCCCTAGCGGTCACCTGTTGCCCTTCAAAATCTAAAGGCAGAGTCACACTATAATAAATTACCAATATGCCACCCTGTGTTGTCTTACACTATTCAAACCTAATTCTTCTTCATTCTGATTTCTTTAGCATGTGCTATAATAGCCAAAAACAAACACACACGGTTTGTACTACCGGGATCACTGGGCTGAATTATGATGCATTATGAATAGAAATTAACTGAGCATTTTCACAAAACATGTGAAACATGTTGTAATGAAAGTCCAGTTCTTGCATCACTGTTCCCTTTTAATGATACGATTTGGCAAAAAAAAATATTTTTTTGAACACAGATCTACAATTTTGCATAGTAGCTACCATGCCAGTACAGATTTTGACTGCTGCTGATGATAAGCATCATGATATTTGTCTGACCTTCTGTGTTAGCTGGAGGCCAAGAAAGCACTCTCCTGAGAAAGACGATGATGAATCACAGCTAATCGATGTGTCCTCATTAGATTTTCAGGACATGAGAAACTCTCCTGTGTGACACTAAATGTGTTCCATACTACAGCCTTGGATTGCCGTTGCACTGCAGCAGTTGTCAGTTCTCTGTGAGCTTCACATTCTTGTGATTTGCCTGGAAACGCTAGTACAACTATGTCAGTGGAGTTGTCTGTATAGTCATCAAGGGAGTTTAACAACCGATTACCGCTTAGTGTGCATGTGCATGCATTTCAACTGGGTCACTAAGCGATGTCTGGTCACTGACCAATTAATTAGGAGCACCTGTAGGCTCGTTCATGCACGCAGCAACACTACACAAAATCTAGATACAGGTTTCTACAAAACCACTGCCTAAGTTATTAATTCCGTCCAGTGCAAAGCTTTGTACAGAATTGATGTTTATGTTTAGAAATAATAAAGGATGTGTGGTCTAACTTGTTGGCAGAGAAGGGGGTGATGGGAGATAAACACGACTGGCAGGCTGAGTTATCTGGAGTTTGTGTGTCAGAGTCACTGTGTTGTTTCAACGTGCATGAGGTATTACCTAAGTGTTAAGAAATATTAAGCAGAGCCCCAGAGTCACAGTCACCCTACCAGCAAAAGACTGCGAGTTTAAATACTGATGATGCTACTGCCATCTGTGGCTAGGAGACATTTCATAGGGAACCATTCTGGTCGTTCCCTCTGGGTGGAAGGGATAGAATAATCTCTCTTCTCTGTCAATCTCAGTGACACACTGATGCTTATCATCAGCCAATCATGGACATCTGTGAGCTCAGGTATGCAGAAGAGTGTAAATAATGCTTGCTGACTGGACCTACATAAAAAAAAAGTAATGTATACTATTTGACGTACTTAACTTCTCTGCAAATGTATGTCTATTATGGAACACTGTTTTAACATTTCTGTACTATCCTGTTTTGTCTATGGCATTGTCAGTGATTATACAGTAATAAAACAACCAAAAACTCAGATGTTGAAGTTAAACTCACTCACTAATTTTACATAGCTATAAAATGAAGGTTTTCTTTCATTCTAATCCATATGCATGTGTGTGTTTTTCCTCTAATGTGAATGAATTCAGAATATTGATTTATAGCGTTCACCCACTCAGCACTATTTAGACCAAAGAAACCAAATAATCAAGTACCATTAGCACCATCAGCGCCCCGCGTACTGCCTCTGACACGCAGCCACTCCTTCACAGCACCCACCTGTACCAACATTAGACTCCAACTGAGGTGCTAAAATTATCCCACTGAGGTGGTGAGAGACACAGAAAGAGAGAGAGAGAGAGATAGAGAGATAGAATACATGACAGATTAAGCCCCCCTTTAATGACATTTACAAACGCTCAGCAAACTCTTAAATATCATCTATTAACCCCTTTATCCTGGTCAGTGTTGTGGTGGAGCCATTTCTAGGAGCGCAAGGTGGGAATTCGCCCTGAATGCCAATCTATCACTGGACATTCATAGATATAGACATTCATAAGACACGTTGTACAGCCAGTGTACCTCAGTGCATGTATTTGAGTGAAAAAAGGAACACTAAGGAAGAACAAGGGTTTTTTCACGAATAAAAATTACAGTACTGCCCACCTATATTCCAGTCCCATAAAATTTTGTCGTTGCCTTTCACCAGTTCCTCAACCCTATCTTGTGCCTCCTGAGAGCAACCCACACAAAGCAGCACCAGGAAGCAGCACCAGGCTTCATTGGAACTACATGTACAGTAGCATCACATGTTGTAATCATAATCTTTTTATCCATATACAGGATCAGAGTAAATGATGGACAGCATACAAGGAAAATGGAGGTGGGTCCATGTAGCTTTGACACAATCGTCGGCATCAAGAATTGAACTAAATACCAAAATGTTTGCAGTCAAAGCTTGCTCGCATACAGTATGCCAGGAGGTTGAAAGTCAGCAATTAGATAAATGTTTCAAGATAATCACTACAAGCATACAACTACAACAACACAGTAATGTTTACAGAATGAATACATTGCAATGTCTTAAAGAACGTGGTTAGCACGTTCGCCTCACACCTCCAGGGTCGGGGTTCGATTCCCACCTCCACCTTGTGTGTGTGGAGTTTGCATGTTCTCCCCGTGCCTCGGGGGTTTCCTCCGGGTACTCCGGTTTCCTCCCCCGGTCCAAAGACATGCATGGTAGGTTGATTGGCATCTCTGGAAAATTGTCTGTAGTGTGTGATTGCGTGTGTGATTGCGTGAGTGAATGAGTGTGTGTGTGCCCTGCGATGGGTTGGCACTCCGTCCAGGGTGTATCCTGCCTTGATGCCCGATGACGCCTGAGATAGGCACAGGCTCCCCGTGACCCGAGGTAGTTCGGATAAGCAGTAGAAGATGAATGAATGAATGAATAAAAGGGTGCAAAAAAATTTTTTTCCAAGTCATAACCAACCTTGACCAGGCATAAAAGAGAGCATACAGTATCTGGCCCTGCTCTCTGGGTGGGAAGGATGGTGTTACTCTCCCCTGAGTGAGACTATCTGGATCTGTGAGCTCATGTATATTGAATAGGGCATTTGGCAGAGCAACCCACAACCAACTGGATGGTAGCTGTGGTGTGATGAGGGAACTAGCAAGCAGGTTGGAAATGTTGAAACAGACAGTGTGGTTAAAATACTCAGCATGGATAAGGTTGCCAATGGCAGAATGGATGGTTGAATAGATAGATGGATGGGTGGATGGGTGGGTTAGATAGATAGGGAAGTGGATGGATGGATGGATGGATGGGCCTTATACAAACAGAAAGAAAGACAGTAGAAAAATACTGATTTAAAGAAGAGGAAAGAGATGAAAAGGACAGAGTAGAGAGATACTCCACAGAGATGGAGACAGAGGAAGAGACAGAGAAAATGGATAACAGACAGAACATACTCCAAGCCTCCCACCTGACTAAAAATGCTGTGTATTGTTAGCAGCATAGGAGCAGAGAGATTAACAAATAGAGGACGAGTGTGGGTGTGTTAGTGCAGAGCAGTCTAATCCTCACACCTCTTTCTCTCTCTCTGCCTCCAGGACTGTCTGTTCTTTTCAAAAAAATATAGTCTTGAGTGCAGTCGCTTTCTGGTTCTCTCGTTCACTATCACAGACATACACACACTTGAGCACTTACTACCTTTTTTTGATGCTGATTCTTGAATACTTGTAGCAAAAACCAAGGAGCAACATTCATCATCAGCCACCAACAGTCTTTCATCAAACATCATCAGTTTGCATCAAAGACACTAATTATTAAATGTCCTAATCATCGATTTGTGAATGATGTGCCTGGAGCCATTACATGCCTCAGATGTTTTGGCCAAAGATGTTTTCAAATCCAATAAACACCCCATCAGAAACCAGCCATTTTCCCAACACACATCAACATTCATATTAATCATATATAATCGCATCCCTCGTCATGAATACTTCAAGGATGCTCTGAATCTTAGATCCGCCAGGCCGGAGGCATACTGTTACGATCACACAGAATGAAATGAGATAATCCAATCTACCACATTAGACACTTTACACCCCTCTACTGCTCCAACAAAGTCTGTCTACACGAGATGCTAAATATGATATGCAACTATTCATTTCTCTGGGGTTTGGAAGAAGGTGCAATATCAAAATATCTCATTTAATGGCAGCTTCTATCCTCTAGCACTATACATTATAATCAGCTAATAATAAAAACTCCTTGTCCTACATATAAAAAAAAAAACATTTTATTAAAGGCTCGGTAAACTTGTAATGTTCAATCTATCAAGACAGATTTAAATCAGGCAAGAACCTGTCTGTCGATCCAACCAGAGACTGTTGACATCACTATAAGAGACGAGACACGGCCTCTTAACACTTAACAACAGCTTGCTTGAATAGCTCACATATGGCTTCATGTGAGTGACAAATTTATGCAGCTCTCATACATACTTATTATAATCAACAGCTTGATTTTGGGATATTTTTAAAATTCCCAGAACAAACTATAGCAGTAGTTCTAAAACCTTTTACAAGTCAGGGACCCCATGTACAGTATTGTATGGACATTATTTTTTGTATACAATATTTTCCTGGTGATCCATTAGCAAAATCACATATTCTCACTGCTGTGGCTCGGGTTTGATTCCTGGGCAGTGAAGCAATCCAGCCACTAAGGGGTCAAATAATAGTGCCGGTCCCAAGCTCGGATAAAATGGGAGGGTTGAGTCAGGAAGGTCATGTGGTGTAAAACATGCCAAAAATCAATTACGTGGATCAGATGATCTGTTGTGGTGACACCGAAAGACAAAAACACTTTCATTGAGTACATTAAGATGATGTCTGTAGAGCTTTTTATTCACGAACTTTCCACTGAGATTTATATTAATTATAGGATACTTGTTTTTGAGTTACTTGAGTTTACACTAAACCCATGCTAATCACTATAAGAACTTCAGAATAAATAAAACCGCTTTGATTCATTTCAATTTCACCAAACTCTTGGTTATGCTTTACAGTACCTTACAAGCATTATACAAGCAGCGTGGCTTAACAAATTGCATGCCAGAACATCAAATTAACTCGTGATATAACAACAAAACTAGGACACCGAACAGCCATCTCTTTAATTGAACTTTTTTTTCTGTAAAAGTCGATAAAATCTGCTTGATCCAACAAAGCGTGGTGGTTCAGTCTGCACTGATTGCATGATCGATAAGCCAGAGGCTAACGTCAATAACTTACTGAATAAATCACAGAGCTGACCTCCATGTCACACATCTGTTTAATTTACAGGGACTGTTTAATGCCTGATTGTGAGAGAAAGACGGATGTGGAAATTAGTTTTGTTTATTGACCCTAATGAAAATCTGGGCACGTACAAGGTTCCCTTCCAAGTCTGGAAACACTGGCAATATCTGAATGTCACCTTTAATACACAAACCTCAGACGACCCTGCTGAAAGGTCACTATTACCCAAATGAACAAACACAGAAGTCTCAGTGTATTTAGTGTTTAAACTGACATTTAACTTTTGGTCTTCTGCTCAGTAGCACGAACACGCCCTCTGCTGGTCAAACGACGCAGCTCCTATTTCAGGGACATTTTCATGAATATCTATCTTGATCTACTCAATATAGGAAAGATTTGCTTAAAATAAACCCGAAACTGAACACAATATGATTTATAGATATTTCAATGTAATACTATTTTTAATTAAATTGTATTTCTTTGCAGAGACTGACCAAAATGGAGGCCATGTATCTTACTTAAAGGAAAACTTAAAGACACATTAAAATGTCTATAATGAAATACCTGGGCTGCATGTATTAATTCTGGTGAGCTTTTTTTTGGTGTAGTATTTTTATCATTCTCATAAGAAATTAGTGCTGGTACTCTGTGCTGAGGTTGCAGAGTAACACTGTCAAAACAGTGTTTAATAAAAGACAAAAACTGCACAATATTCAAGTGATCCATCACTACAAAACAATAAAGACTTTATTAAAAGTAATTTAAACTGCACAAGTACATTAAAGATAACACTCATATTCTCTCCCTCACACACAGACAGACAGACAGACACCCAGACAG